>NC_091196.1:18956816-19056816 GCF_040958095.1 Procambarus clarkii
ATAATTGATCTAATAAACGTAAGATTTATATAGAGTACAGTATTTTTTCTTGTCAATGCAAGAGTTGTATTCAATTTGTATCGATACATTCTTTAATTTTTTTACTTATATTATACTAAGCTTTTAACTTTTGTAATCAATGTGTTGCATAATCATATTTATTATTATTATTATTATTATTATTATTGGTTTTAATTACAGTAATAACCAAAACAAAATTATCACACCTGGCTGGAAGGAATTTTCATACTTAGGCGCTAGTAGAAATTGCTGAGATCCAAGAAATTAGTGTTAGAAATTAGGTTTTAAATGTAGATGAAAGTCCCCTTTCTAAGAACTGCACCCATATTCTCATATAGACTAGGTTCTGTTGCCCACATGATCAGGACTACACAATTTGAACATATCAATGTTTCACACCAGTGAAACCGGAATTATATAAAATTTCCTTGTTGGATATTATTCGTGCAAGGGAGATACTGAAGAATTCTCGATCAAGACCTGAATGATCTCGAAAAGACTTGCTCTTTTCCCTTGAAGAATTCTCGATCAAGACCTGAATGATCTCGAAAAGACTTGCTCTTTTCCCTTTTAACTACTTTCAAGGCTACTTAGTATCAGAAACTTCCAAGGAGCAATCTGCTGGTTGTTAGTTGGCCTGACCTCATAATGTCAATGAGAGGAAGCACAAAAGTGGTGAATAAGGTGCCCTACCACCTGCTACTTTACATACAAAACAAAATGTTATTAGGCGCCTGACAGCTGGGTGTGCAGCGCTTCGGATTCGTAATCCTGAGGTTCCGGGTTCGATCCCCGGTGGAGGCGGAGACAAATAGGCAAAATGTTTCTTTCACCCCGATGCCCCTGTTACCTAGCAGTAAATAGGTACCTGGGAGTTAGACAGCTGTTACGGGCTACTTCCTGGGGGTGTGTAACAAAATGGAGGCCTGGTCGAGGACCAGGCCGCGGGGATGCTAAGCCCCAAAATCAACTCAAGATAAGGTAGGAAAATGCATCATTTAGGCCCAACATAATTTTTTATTGTTAGTCTAAAGTGTTATTGTAGTGGTCAGTAGAATTGTTAGATGAGCAGACTCAGAATACCTTGATGATATGTAGATGCTGACATCTGGCGATGGTTTTAGGCATGCCAACTAATGATTAGCAAGGTGCTCCTTTGATAATTAGTTGTTATCTTAGCATCAAAAATAGCTAATCAAGAACCTTTCAAACAAGAGATGCCAAACCAGTGATAGTAGTTTCTAGAGTGGAATATTGTTTCACAATAACAGCCCCATTCAAAGCTGCATAAATTGCTGACCTGGGGAATGTGCAGAGATCCATTCAATAAACTATCTAAATTATTGGGAATGTTTAAAATTTCTTAAACTATATTTTCTAGAGCATAGGTGAGAGATACATAATCATTTACACTTGGAAAATATTAGGAGGACTAGTTCCAAATCTGCACACAGAAATAACTCATTAAGGAACTAGGAGGCATGGCAGGATTTGCAAAATATCCTTGTTGAAAATCAGAGGTACAATAGGTATGCTAAGTGATAGTTCCATCAGTATTCAAGAACCAAGACTTTTCAACACTGCCATCTAAACATAAGAGGCATAACTGACCTCTCACTGTTTTCAAAGAGCATTGATAAAACACCTCCAAAGGATACCTGATCAACTGAGCTGCAATTCATGTTAGACAAGAGCAGTGGTGTCAAACAGCCTGGTTGACCAGACTGCTAACCAGGAGGTCTGGTCCGAGACTGGACTGCAGAGACATTGATTTTCTAGGAGATAGGTAGGTAGTAGAATTTGTAAGGGGTTTTGAGTGTACAGTTCTGTATTCTATTTGAAAGTCTTTTCGAGGTCATTCCAGACAGGATTAAAAAAAATTCTAAGTCTCTCTTGCATCAGTATGGCCTGACAGAAATGTTAGACAATCCCTATTGTGCTAGAGCAAATGTTGACCTCCCTGACTGTGCATAGTCATGTCCGTGGGAAAAGCACGATTTTGCCTAGGGTTAAACCAAAACTCAGAAATATTAAATTACTTGTTTTTAGGAATCCATAGACCTGGTAAATTCCCGACATAATTTCTTCACAGTAGTAATTTCCTTTTTATCAGTGCAGTATTTACCTTATTTAACAGTAATCATAATTGTACAGTACTAACAACAAGCTAACAGTTATCTAACCCCCCTAAGAAAGACTATTGTAGTCCAAAGCTCCAGTAGTAGTAGCCTATGGTAGTCCCAGCCCTACTCCCAACAGGTTGAATATGATCGCCATGGACCTTCCCGAATGTCGTCACACATCACTTGATTTCAATATGTACAGAAAGTCCCGTCGAAATTCCATGAACGAGATGTTTAAACGTATAGGAGGTAGTCAGACTAACCTCCAGCAAACCCTAGGAGCTAACACCATTCGTCGTTCTAGCTCCCGGAACAGTTTGATGCCATCTGTGCTGGACTGGAAGCAGGAAGGAAAGTTAGTATATAGTGCTTGTTCTTGGAGCTTTGGTATAGTAGTTGTCTTTACTATATTAATTTGATTTATAAGTAATGTCTGTTGCTTGTTATTCCAATAGTTTGAGTTTCTATAGCATACCTAGTCTTAAGAAATACCGAATAAAAATTTTAAGTTTCTCTTTTTTTTTTTTTATCTATTATATGTTATTAATTTTACTTCTCAGCGATTCTCTCATCGCGTGCCTGAGTGCCCTGTATGGCAAGCTGCTGGTGGTGATGGGCATGGCCTTTCCAATAGCAGAGGTCATCTCCCATGACATTCCTATTTCTTTCTACAATGTGAGTATTATAATAGTTGGGTATCCCTATTAGTGATAAATTGTTTTGGTATGTTTTTTCTTCATTTTTCTTACTTCTGATGGGTTTTCATTCAGTACTATATCTCAAACACTTCAACATACAGTATTGACTTCAAATTAAAAAAATTAAAATTTATGCAGAAAGTATTATGAAAATTGGAGAATGTAGCCCCATTTCAACTTCATAAAAATATATTTGATTTTCCATGTGATATTTTGAGTAAGCCTCTTTGTATTGACTGCAAGGATTCCTTATTAACACTAACTAGAGGATTTTGGTGTAATATTAAAGACTGGAGGGCTTGCAGAAATTGAATATAAAAAAATGTAATTTCAATATTCAGGAAAGGGGATTGACAGTTCACATAAAATTATCAACTAGTGTCACTAACATACATCCTTTGCAAAATTCTGGATAGGTTAATCAAAAAAATATAGTGTACCACTTGAAAACTCAATTTTGTAATGAAGAGACAAAATGAAAAGAATCATGCCTAGCAAACTTGATTGGATTCTGTGAAAAATTGCCAAAATATGCCAAATTGGAAAGGTGGGTAGGATAGACTGCATCCTCATCAACTGGCAGAAAGCTTTTGATACTGTTCCTGACAAATGACCAGTGTACAATATGGAGAGAAGTTGGGATAACAGGAAAGACACTTGAAATGGATAAAGGAGTACCTAAGAGGAAGACGGCGAGTCACAATAACGTGGCTGAAGATACGTCATTGTTTCTTCATTTTGTGTAGTTTGCTCATCATACCTAACGGGAAACAAAGGCTCATAATGAGGAAAGGATATTTCTGGCTGGAGAAAAGGTGAAAGGGGAGTCCCTTAGGGCTTAGGACCACTGATCATTCAAATTATGTAAATGATCTATTAGGAGGAGTAAGTACATTTATATGCTTGAAGATGGCTCAAAGATAAGAAGAGAAAAGCTGCAGGAAGATCTTGGCGAATATCAGGAGTGTGCAGATAAATTGCTGTTAGAATTTGGTCTTTAAAGTGAAAGTTAATGGTGATGGGAAAGCAAGATAAAAGATTTGTATGAAATTACTGTTCACCTTAAGGGAAAAGCAACTACAAAAAATGTACAAGAATATACTATATTCCCACCATCTTTTAACACCAGATGCTCACTTAAACAGGATAACATTGTATGGGAAGTTGGCAAACATTAGACTACAACTAGGCTTGCAACTAGACTAGTTCACCACCACTACAGTTACCTCAATCACTATAAATGCAGCAATCATTCCTACATCCACCTCCATGGCCATAACAACCATCATTACAACTGTAACAACCATCATAAATACAATCCAACCATAATTTCAGCACTAGACCACCATCACCACAATATCACTAGAACCACCACTAAGCCGCATAATCATTTTCACTATCACCACAAGTTAAACACACATTCAACAACCCAACAATTACCAACTCGACCATAGTAATACAACCCCCACCTAGGGCCATTTTTTTGTTTTGTTTTTAATTTGTGTAAATGGCCTTGCAGAGGGAGTGAGCTTGTACATGTCATTGTTTGCAGATGATGCAAAGTTAATGAGAAAAGTAAGAACTGAAGAGTGCTTGTAGCACTCCTTGTAGGGTGCTTGTAGCACTCCTTGTAGGGTGCTGCAAGGAGACCTTAGGCAAACTTTAGGAGTGTGTAGATAAATGGCTGCTGAAATTCAATCCAAATAAGTGCAAAGTAGTGAAAATGTGTAAGAAAAACAAGAGATCTATTTAGGCCAGGTTTTGTAAACAGGCCTATAAATGGTTAATGCTTGCTTACTGGAGCATCTGTGTCCTACATACATTTTTAGTTAATATCACTTGGTTTTAACATTGTTGGAGCTATTCATGACAGTCGTAATTTACAGGAATTATGAAAGATTATATTATGCCATTAGGAGTGAAGCCGATGATTAATGGTGTGATTTATTGCTGTTTATATTGTTTGGCTGTAACTCTAAAGTAGTTTGATTTTTGTCACTATTGTATTGATTTAACTGCTGTAATACAGTACTGTACAGTATATCTATATACAGTATATATATCTTTCAGGGATTCTATCTTTACCTGTACATCGGATCAATAATATTTCTTAGTGTATGCGTACGTCTTCCTCTTGCGATCTTTAAACCTACCTACGGAGCACCTAAAGTCCAAGTTTCAGTCTTTAAGTAAGTAATAAACACTTTAGTTTTCATATTTACCTTAATGGAATATAAATATATGATATAAAGTATGTTTAATTTTATTTATTTATATGTATGTGCAGGAAGGTACAGCTGTGTTTAGTGCAAATTTTGATGATTACTGTAATTGGTACATTTCTGCAAAACCATATGTTTAAGTATCTAATGCAACTTTTTTATGTTTTTGATGTTGAAGCTCGATATTATACCAATACTGTAAATGTTTATATAAACCTTTGACTGAGTAGTGTCCAACCATACGTAAGATATCTTGTGTTATGCAACGGAGTATCTTTTGTTGGCATCTGCTCCATGTGACACAGATGTGGCGCACCTGTCTGTTATTCCACTTGCTCTCTCTCTCTCTTTATACTTCAACTTTTTACAATCTTTATTTCCTTATTTTTGTTACAAGAAGAGTACTGTGCTTGTGGTGTCCTGTATTCTTTGTTCCTCTCCAAATATGCTCCAAAACTTTGTGCTTGGTGCCTCCTTGTCTAGGTTTATTTATTCTTAGCATATTTACACTTCTGATAAGATTGGGGGTTTGTGCACTTTTTGTATTCATTCAAAGCTTTGCTTTTTCTTTCGTTAATCTCCATCAGGTTTTGTTGAACCAGCTCTTTATCAACGTTTTAAAAATGTTGTTAGATTCCTCCATCTTATATCTTGCAAAATATTGTATATATTTAATTTATATTCCTTCTTAGCCATTCTTGATCCCACTAGGCCTCATTGAAGAATTTTTTCAGTTTCATGTAGAATACAACAGGCATACTTGTTTGAACTGTGCCATAGTGTAGCTAAACTTCTTGGATAATCTACCAGACTTAAAATTGTACATTAGTGAACCTCAGAGGTATTACTATTGAAATGAGGATGTATAAATTGTCACCAACAGATAATTTGGAGGGTCTTCCAGACACGTGGGTAGGATAGCTTCTCATGTTGAGACAGGAAACCAGTTAGGATTATTGAGGATCCCCCAAGCCAACAACTAACCTTCCTCAGGATGGCCAGTTGATGACCAGTGATATGCAAATGTAGAATGTTGACCTGCTCTGACTGCATAACGCAGTCCAGGGGACCAGCAGGATCTTGCCCAAGAGAACAGAGTATCCTACCTTGGAAAAAATCCAATGTAGTAAAAAAGATTCAAGGTAGTGAAGTGAAATTGTGGTATCCATATCCAGTCAAGCCTCGGTCCTAATGAGTCAAGATGTCACAGAGTTTAAGAACTATAAACCTGATATAACATTGCATCATAAATACACGATCATAGAACTCTGTTTAAGATGTAAAATTACAGCTGGCTTCAATTCATTACTCTTCTGTGTTAATTTTAATGTGGACTCTTAATTTTTTTTAGAATAAAATATTACTGGTTTTTATCATAAACTTATACAGTATTATCTTTCCAATTTGCAATACTGTGCAGTACTTAAATTCATTATGAGCCTCTCGATTGTATTTTAGCATCCTTATAATAAATATTTGTTTTTGTTTTTTTCATTTTATGTTTATTGCCAAATATGGAGCTCAGATAATTTTTCCCTGGTCTTATAAGCATAAGTGATCCATTCTTTTGATAGTAAGTTCACCTTTCCTGGATTGGTGGAAAAGCAATTGGTCAGCATAATAAAATATGAATAGCATGACCTTTCACTAGTTCCTGCCAAAAGTAATAAATTTCTTATTTAAATACTATTGTAACTAGAAACAATGAGAATGTAACAGTTTAATGCGAGTTAGAAAAGTAATTTAGTTCTGTATGTGAAAAAGGTATATGGGGTAATGTTTATTTTCCTCTTATTTTAATTATTGTAGCTGCATTTGTGGCTAGTTATTTAGTTGGATCTGTAATTTATAAAATTTAATATACATTTGTATAGTGTATGTGTGAAGAGCTTCATCTAACAGCAAGAAAATGAACAGTAATGATGTCAACATGTGCAGCCTTGTGCATAGTGGCAGTATTGGTTAAGAGAGACCCTCCAAAAACGATTATGCCATTATACATTGCAGGGAGCTACATGGCTATGCCTGACTTAAATACGGTCTTCCCTCGTCGGAACACAGCGCAACAAGAGGGGCCAGGTACACGGAAAGATCTAAATCACATTGTAAAGAGGCTTGAGAACTGTCTGAGCTGTAATTAACAAGGGCAGGTAGTGCATTTTTAATATGACTAAATCCGTAACACGGTGGTTTGTTTCGTTCCTTATTAAATTATGTACAGGTACAGTATTGTACAGTACTACCAAACATACTCAGTTCCATGGCTAATCAGCTGGCAGATTATTTTGTCTTGAATAGTCTAAGCTTAACCTACAATTAACAGTTTCTCACAGTATTCATATCTGACTTTTGAATTAATACTCAAAAAGATAAAATATATTGCAGATGTTCAGTTATGAAAATGGGAATCACTGCCAAATATGGTTGCAAAGCCATCAAATCTATTTTTATCATTGTGCAGCAGTAATTAGCATTTTTATTGCAAATTCATATACAAATAAAATAGGAGCCACGTACTCAAACTCAATGGGTCTTTCAGTGTTTCTTTAGTCTTAATACTTCACATTAACTTGCAAGTTTAATTTCTTTCCCTTCCATTCAGTTTACATATCATATAGTTTTAGAGTTGATAGTATCAGATTTAGCTTATTGACTAGTTCTAGCAGTTTGGCAGTTTATCAGTTCTGTTTCTGAATCACTGTTGAAGATTCAGTGTCTAACATTTCATTTAGTTGGTATTAGCCAGGTACTCTGTAATTTCTTATTTAATCTCAACTAGTAAAATAAGTTAATAAAGTGTAAGGGATTAAACTAACTCTGATAGGTGGCCCAGATGGTTTGTGGGGTGACCCACTTGACTCAAATCTCAATAAAATCTTATAAACTGACACTTTCAAGTTAATGTTCTGAATTACCAATAGTTATTTTACCAACACTAGTTGAATGACATGTTTAAGTGGCAGTTTGGGCCTTGCAATATGCCTTTGTTATTCAAACCACTCATTTTATGGAAGAGGAAATATTTTATATAAAACCTAAGGTGTTCCATCTCCCAAAAAAGGATTCCATATTTGTATTTCGACCCTGTCATTCATAATGCAATCTGCAAATCGTTGACAATATAGATGGTCAAATATTATGAATAACAAACTGCATATTAATAAATGTGGCATGTTTCCACTGCCTTCTTCCTACTACTGTAATAGTGAGTAATGGCTCTGGCTAGGCTGCATATTGACCACACATACTTAACTCATGGGGACCTCATTATAACCATGAGCTGCTCCTTATTATCCAAACTGTATTATCCCACTTAGCCATGCACCTCCTTGTAGAAGGTCTTGATTTTTAGGATGATCATAAATCTTGCTTTCCTAATGTCCCTTTGAGTCACTTGTCCCTAGATAGAATCCTCGGAGAATCTGATATATGTGACATTGCTCGGTTCCTTCCTTCGATAATTGTTTAATTCTTACTTTTAAACCAAATCTACTCATTTTTCACAATTACAGTATATGTAAATAACAAAAACTATAATTAGCGATGTTAAAATTATTTGGCTTTGTTTCCCATTCAAATGATACACATTTTGGGCATGGGTAACAGTATTTGGAAACATGTTTTCCTTTTTATTGCTCCTTAATTTAAAACAATCGTGCTAGTTATTTGCCATGTATATAATTTAATAGTCTGACATAACATAAGCTTTAGTTGACTTCAATTACTATTATAGCCATTATAATTTGTTGTAATTATATGTTGTATGCTGTGCTTACTAAAAAGTTATTGTAATCACACATTTTTTCAGACATTAAGTATTAACTTTTATTATATAACAACACCAAAAAGATATAATGATTATGGGTTTAAATGTTTTGTAGTTCTCAAGTGTCTTTGACAAGCATTCATGCAACCGTAATACTCTGTATCACGATAAAAAAAAAAAAAGACGGTGGCTCACTGTGGCACTCGCTTTGCATGCATTTTGAGCTTTATTCAGGCGCAGCTTTGGTGATGGAATTTGCATGAATGGCTTTTAAAAAATACTATTGAATACAGAATGTAATATTTTAGAAAAGTTGAATAGTAGCTTGCACATGAATATATATATTTTGGCATAATGTATGTGTTGCTATTGGCAATGAAATACTGCAACATTCATTGGTGCAGTCTATGCATATTCATAGAATGCAGCGTTGCATGTGTTAAGAGATACTGGTACATATCTGTGTAAGAGTTTAATGACATTACAGGTATTAGCTTTTTTGTTTTAGTCAGTTGTTTTTGGGTAAGGTTTCTAATCTTTGGCCATTTAAATTGTTTGTGTTCCACTCAAATCAAATTTATTTGAAAATCCCATGATAAATTTTTTAAAGAAAATGTTTATAATATGCCACCACTGAGAGATCAGCCTTCAGTGCTAGCCGATGGCCAGATAGTTATGCCTTCCATTCTTATGGAAATTTCACCAGTCTAAATATGTTGTATTAGGTATACGGTATTTATAATATATTGAGTATATGAACGTTCTCAGGATCCTAAGTAGGATATTTTTAAATCGTGTAATATTCATCAAAAGAATATTCCAGTGAGACCTCACCTACTATGGCAGGGAAGTCATCACTTGAAATCTTTAACGATATTATTTGATGTTGGATCACCTGTAATTTTAGCATACCTTGAATTTGCTTATTAAATTGGTTAGTTGAGAGAACAAATGGGTGAGCATGCAAGGAAGAGGGCAGGTAAGCTGGTAGGCAGCCAGGCAAGTGGGGTGCAAGTGTGTGTGGGTGGTGGCCTGCAGGCAGATTGGTGCATGGGAGTGCAGTCTAATGAATGGGCAGAGGGTCAGGTGGGCTGTAATACAGTAATTGGAGGCAAGTCATCATTCAAAGTCCTTGGAATTATAATCCTGTGTCAGGTTGCCTGTAATTCGAATCATGTCATATCCAAAGGTCAACAGCAAGTGTTTTGGATCTTGTGTTATATTGAAGGTGACTTAAAAGCTCAGAAATAAGCTATACAGTACAATGAAAAACTTGCAAGATATAATCCAGTTCATCAGTCAGTTTAACAAGCAAGCAAGCAAGCCGGTCCACCCTTATGGAAGGGTGGACAGGCTTGCAAGTGTGTAGGCTAACAGGCAGGCAGTGAAAGGAGTAGCAATGTATGTAAGAGAAAATTTAAAAGTTAGCGTCAAACAGAACCAATACAGAGCCTCATACAGTAATTATTTTGATTGAGTTGATTGAAAGTTTTATTACTTAGAAGCCATCATACTTTTAGGTCTAATGATGTTTATATTGTAGGAGACTTAAATTTAGTAGAATAAACTGGGTCAATAAAATGCAAATGCAGATACTGTAACTCTTTTTAGAAATGGTGGGTGACTGCTTTTTTAAAAACACATGAGTTAATACAAGAAAAGGGTATACTGTATTAGACTTGGTGCCAGCAAATAGGGAGACACTTGTAAATCACATCAAAATTGGGAGAATGAATTAGAGAACGGTGATCACAATGAATTTAGGATTAACACAGCATGGTAAAGTTGTGTAATAGAAAATGTTACAATACTAGATTATCAAATTTTTGGACAGCAGATTATGGGGAATAAGTAGGTATTTAGGGAGGGTAGACTGGGCAGACTTGAACATGGTGTGTAGGCTTTGCTTGAGATGTCTCCAGCAGCAGGTGACCTTATACTGGATTACTACTGTATACTTCAGTACTTTTTCAGCATGAGTAATTCATTACATTATTTGTACATTAAAACCATACATACAGTATAGAGATTGAGCATGTGGCAGCCCATGGCGCCCACCTCGTCTGTCATCACATGTTGTGTCCGTGAAACACACTTCGGCCAGTCTCAACATTGACCTTGGATGTCTAGAGTAGGGACGATTGATCATTCGATCATATGTATAATAGAAACAATATAAATAGGGCATATGAGGTAGATCCTATGTATAGTGATATAAATAGGAGCTGCCTCATATAGGCCTATTGGACCATACCAGGGAGCTCCTATTTACATCATCCATATAAATAGAAGCTGTCTCATATGGGCCCATAGGAAGCAGCTTGTATTTATTTAATTATATCAATATAAACGGAGCCAACTCATATGGGCCAATAGGAATTCTGTAGCTACTTTATTACAGTATTATATTCAAATGATGATTGGATCACCTAGTATACTGTACATCATTACAACCATATAGACATGAGAAGCACATGAACATAATTAGAACAAAGCCACAAGGGCCTTGATAAGGGTTCGAGCTTATGCACCAAGTGTTCCCGGACGCGCCTTAGTTCATTTGATATACTATCACGTTATTGTGATTTCCGGTTGAACATAATTAGTATACATTTTATGTAATTATAGTGGAATGTTATATCATGACAATGACCACATTAGCTTAGCAATATTTGGGATGATAACCATAGTTACATAGTAAGGTAAGGTAATCGTGAAACGATAGCAGGAGTGTTTTCATGTGTCTAGGTAAAGTTCATTACTGTACATCCATATTAGCATCATTTGTGTAAAACCCAAACTAATTTAAACTTTTAAATTAGCATATGATAACTACATTACTACAGTGTATGACATTAACTGCATGATAAAGGTTAAATAATGTAAAGATGAGTTTAATGAGAATACTAAGAGATATTAAAAAAAAAGCTTTTCCAAAAAGTAAGAAAGATATGATTGAAGTATACAAATGTATGATAATGTCTAACAAAAGAAATATTAATAAGTTCCTGAATATATCAACACGAAATGGAATACAAACTACTGGATACAAACTGAATAACTGTAGATTGAAGACCTGGGTAAATACTGGTTTGGAAATAGTTGTTGATTTATGGAACAGATTACCAGGTAATACAATAGACATTGAATTGTTGGAGTGTTTCAAGAATACGTTAAAAAATATATTAATGAGTTTGTTGGAAATAAATAGCTGCTGCTTGACTTGGGACAATAAGCTATAATCTGTTTCCTTTGTTTTCAGCACTTCATATGCATGTGTGTGAGGGCAGGGTACATAGGCAATAATACAGTACAGTTCAGTATTGCAACATTAAAACAGTGCAAATTAATAATTGATACTGCATCAGTAATATTATGTGGTTTTGCTGAAGAAGATGAAGTGGTTGAAGCTAACTAGTTACACAATTTTACATGTAAATGTGATACGAAAAATAACTGATCTAAGTCATTACATTAGACTACAAAATATTTGAAAGGCAGAACTAGGAGCTGCTGCTCAACACTGCAGGCACATCAATGTGTGTGTGTGTGTGTGTGTGTGTGTGTGTGTGTGTGTGTGTGTGTGTGTGTGTGTGTGTACTCTTCTCGTCCAAACGAGGTCTCATGGCCTCGTATCCTTTGCTCCTCCCATGCAGTGATTGTACTCGCCTAATTGTGCTTGCAAGGGTTGATCCTCACTTGTTTGGTCCTGCCTCTCAACCTTTAATAACTAGTGTACAAATTCCGAGCCTTTTGGGGTCTGTCATATCTGCATATGATGTTGTCTCCTGTCACCACTTCACTTCTTAGCACATTCCATTTGTTGCCTATTCTAACAAAATACAAAAATTTGATATCTCTCTGGCTCATTGAGTACAGTACTGTACTTAATTTCCACCTGTATTCCCTTGTACCCTGTCTATTTACCTGGAACCAGATTCACGAAGAAGTTACGAAAGTACTTACGAATGTGTACATCTTTTCTGAATCTTTAATAAATGTAACCAAAGCTGTCAAACAGTTTACAAGCATGAAAACTTACCAATCAACTGTTGTTGTTGTTATAAGCAACCTCCTGGTGCTTTTAAGCTCATTAACTGTTTAGTAATTATAAACAAAGCCGCAAAAGATTGATAAAAGATGGACAGGTTCATAAGTGTTTGCGTAACTGCTTCGTGAATCTTGCCCGAGATTTATGTATGTAGTAATTATATTTTCGCTGACTGCTGGTAATGTACTATCTTCCAGTGGTGTGAAGTTCAATTCCTTTCATTTTTTCTTGAACCTCATTCTTACCTTGGGTACTACAGTAGTCTAAACTTTTTGGCTTCGTGTTGTGTTTAACAAGATGAGGACTTCATGTGGTGTGTATTCCAGAAATGGTTTGACATGTCTGGTATACAAGGTCCTGAATGACTGCTAATTCAGATTTCTAAAGGCATTTATGTTATGGTGGTGTCAGTGAGCGAGTGACTGTCTGAATGGGTGGGTGAGTAAAGGGTAGGTTAGTCACTCTCTTTGTGAGTGGGCGAGTTAATAACCCCAGGTAGCACGACCAGGCCCCATCAAGAGCTACTCCCACTTACTGCCAGACCAGTGCATTGCCAGAAAAAGGCAGTGAAGCAGAAGCCAGGACCTTAAAGAAAAAGTAGATGTGGGCTGACAGGAGGAACAAAAAGATGGGATGAAAGGAGGAATGCAAAACAAACTTAGGAGGCCTAGGAGGAGAACCAGTGAGAAACATGAGAGCCTGTGATACAACCCCTAAGGAGGCAGAAACTAAACTGCCAAGGAAAGAGGCAACATCATCCAGCAACAGCTGATGGACAAACCCAAAACTAGTTTGGGGAAATGTAATATCACTGAAGCAGATGCCAGATGAGGGAGGGAAGTGGATAGGGACAGGTGAAACATGCCAAGCCACCCAACATCACTGCTTAAACAGCCCACAAATGAAGGGGCAGAAGCATTGCCAAAATGATGGCACAGAAGTGACAGTGGCTTCAGAGTAGAGCACAAGGTGGCTAATACAGCAGGAAGCAGCCACAATACTCAAGGTGATAACAGACCACATAATACCTGGCTCAAAAAAAGGCCACACGCAGGAAAAATGGCATAAAAGTCCAAACTGCTAAGGAATGGCTCGTGAGCAAATCCTGTTAGGAGATGGAGCCATGGGAATAGACACCAAGCCCCAGGGTCCAAAAAGTAGGGTTGAATCGGCCTCCAAAATGGGATACTCTGCAAGCTCGGAAAATAACAAAACATACCCAGGCAGGAGGAAATGAGTGCAATTCCTTCTTCTTTGTGGAGGAGATTGTGGCTTTAGTGGTTGCAACTTGTGCCAAATTGTGGTCAGTGCCTGCTTTTTTTCCCCTCTAATTAGATTGGTAGCTTAGGTGGTTGTTTGAAAGCCGCTTCTCGTCCAGCTTCCCAGTTGCCTACTTTGTTTGGCACTCTTAAATTGTGCCGCCATAGGCACCAAAAGCACATGGTTGATGGGGAGCTATTACAATGTCTGCTGGCTATGAGAGTGATTTTGAGGACTTTGGAACCCTCTTTAACCTCTTCTGTTCCTCCACTCTTTCTTTTGGAGGAGTCATTGTGCCATACTTGGGGGGAAAAAAGGAGAGATCTCTGGTATTCCTCTTCCTACTATCATCTCTTCATTGGATTTGGCAAAACATATTGGTACAGTGCTTGTATTGATATCATGAAAATTCTGTTCCTGACAGCAATGAGGTTATTTGCTGAAGATTCACCTCTAATCTGAAAGGTAAGTTTCTTGGTATTCTCTGTTGATGTTGGCAATAAGTAAGACAGTACTGCATAGTAACTAATTGAGCTGTGAGTGATTACAATTGCTTTAATAAAGATTAGTTCTTCTGTAAGTGATTATAATAGCTTTAAGAAGGCCTGACTATCTGTGGGCAAGAGATGAAGATATAAGAGTGATTCTTGTTGGTATCTGTACAGAAAAATTGAAAATCAAAGTGTTTGACTCAACCATTTTCTCGTAAGGATGCTCAGCTATATTATTGTATTATCTGCAATTGTCCAGGATTGAGCCATTGCTATAGCATAGTAGGAACACTTTTGATGTAGCTCTGGATTAATCTGATATACTGTATATTGCAGGTATTTTCTTGATTTATGGCTTCTTTAATTTCTGTACTTTTAAGAACCCTCTTGAATTCTGCTTGTGGTCCTTGATCTATAGTTTCTGTTATTAGCTTAACCTCCTTAGAGAAAGAATTTGCCTTTTCATAAAAAAATGTTTCTCTCACATACTGTAGTAATGGGTATATATACATATTGGGAAATTAAAATTACATTTCGTAAATATAGTACAGTACTGTTATATTGACACTACTGATTGTAATATTTTTAATCTTTATTTTTCAGTAGCTCTTGCATATTTTTTCTGAACATTGGCTGTAATTTTTATATGGAATCATTGCAGGGAATATTGTGTAAATAAGAAAATTATTGCTGTGAATGTGTAACACCTGAGTGCAAGAGTATAAATATTTTGCTGCATGAATTACCAGTATCTTACCTGATTTAAGGTGCACTACTCTTCATAAAAACAAGTTCTCACCTTGTAACAAGGCTAAATATATGAATTTATTCATGTGTTTTTCCATGTAAATGCATTTCTGCTATTATGTTAAGGTCTTCAGGTTTTATGACCTCAGCACTAAATGCAATTGTTAAGTATGTCATAACCTACTATATTCAGTAGTCTTAACCCCCATAAGCTGAGCAGTTAGTGTATTTATAAGTACTACATCGAGGTGCGCATGACAAAATGGTTAACAAATCATATGGGAAAAGTCACAAATGGCGACTGGAGCAGTGTAAGGGTTAGTATATGAAGGAGTAAACCAAGAGCTGAAGAAATCCACTATAAAGATGCCTTCTTGATTTTCAATTGCTTAAAGATTAAGGACAAAGTTGAATAAATTTTGCTAACTTAATTGATAATTTAAAAACTACAAATTTTGTCTATAAATGTTTTTTTTACAACAAATCAGTTGTTACTTTTATAGATTTGCTGTGGAATTTTCAAGTACAGTAATTTGAATATATTGTCTAGTTATGCTTTTTTGTTTTTACCATATTTCTTTAGAGTATATTACAACAGTCTGTTAATACACGAAATCATAACTATAAAATGTAAAATATATTTTTGATCAAACTCGTTTAAATATAAGCATTGCAAAGTGGTAGAAGGATAAGCAATTATACTTTTAGGACATCAAGTGAAGCCACCTTCAGTATTGTTGTGGTATTGAGGTGATGCTGTCGGGTGCAAGGCAGGGGTCTGTGCTCGGTCTATTACTCCATCTCAAGTTCTGGAGCAGACATAATATTATTGTCATGGTCTGTGCATGTCAATACAGTAATGTTATTTTCTTTGGAAGAAATTTACCAAACTTACCTGGCACCTTATTCCACATAATAAAAACTAGTAAAAAGAGATATGATAATTTAAAAGGGAAAGTATTGTACAATTTCTTTATTGTTACTACTGCATATAAAGTTTTCTTTAATTATTCAATATTTGCTAGTAAGTTGATACATTTGTCTGGATGACACTGTATGTCTTTTTATAACTGTTTTACCATTGTGTCCAGCACGTATGTCTAGCCGAGATTCCCGTCTGTCTGGCTGTTCTGAGATTGACAAGGAATCGGACCGTGCATCTATCAACACGATGAGCTTCAAACCTCCAAAATTTGCCATTACTGGTTCTAACAACCATGGCTCAATGTACCTCAAAATGGGGGCAGTATGTAAGTTAATTTGTTTGTTTTTAATTGAGTAAATATTATGTGCTATTAATATACTATTTACCACAGAAATTTCAAGATAACTGTATGAGGATGACCATAGGAGAAAGTTCCCAGAAGGCTCTCGCACCACAAATTTTTCCATCTTTCAAGCTCTTTCCCTCCTACCTATTCTTTCATGTAGTATACAAGTGGCAGAATATAAGATGCCGGTTATTTTCCCTTATTTCAATCTTACTTACCCCCTCTTGTTAAAAAAAATTTAGGCATCCTACAAAAATGTCCATAATACTTAACTATATAACGTTTCACCCACACCCATCCTTCCGTCTCGCTCCCTCATTGCTGTCACCCGTACCACACATACTTCCTCATTGTTATACTCGTCAGATACGTATATTAGCAGCTTTAAAAAGATAAAAATCCATGTCTTTTGTTCTTAAGCACTCTGCCCTCTTACCATTTAGGTTTTACTTCCATGTGTCAGAGCTGAGAATATTTATTTATTATTATTTATTTATTTATATACAAGCAGTTACATTGGGGGTTAACAGAGAATATAGAAAATAAGTTGAATTAACATTCTTGTAAAGCCACTATATTGTAATATACTACTATATACCATATACTACAATATATATACAATATTGTAATATGCTACTATTTGTCTTAACTCATTCACTAACATTCCTTCCATTATACTATTTATCAATTTGATTGATGAAAATTAAGCCACCCAAGAGGTCGCACGGGCATGAATAACCCATAAATACTATTTATCAGTCGAATCACTTATTCCACTCATTACTCACATTTTTATTTTTATTCTAACACTGCTCCAAGTATTTAAAACTTTCTACCTCTTCCAATAGCTTTCCCTCATTTTTATTCTACATTTCAAATCTCCTTCAACTTTGTTTTTTTTGTACACTAACAAACTCGTTCACAATCTTTTAAAATTCTTACTCATTATCAGTAAAGAACACGACATCACCTACATGCAAATATGTCAATGACAATTTATCCCTATCCCTATCATAGTCCACTTCCATTTCACACTCAAGATGTTGATGGGTACGAGGATGGAATAGAAGGCTCCCCTCAGTCATCAAAGCCTCAGATGGGGCAGCCTTGGCCAGCCTTCCATTTGTCAGTGGCTGCAAGACCATAGCTTGAGGCCATTTAGGAGCCCAGACTAATGGAAGTGGCTGGAAAGCTGAACAAACCATCACTAGCCAAGAATGCTAGTTGAACCAGTCAGCTGATAGCTTAAGTAGAGGAGACTGGTATGAATTTAACATTGGTGCCCTAAACAAGATGCTCAACATCTTCCTCATAAAACAAGGGGAGATTGGCAGCCACACATCCCAGCTCAGTTAGAGACAACAGAAGCCAGAACAACAATACTGTTGCAGCCAGACAGAGCCACCACCCAAGAAGGTGGCATGAAAAGACCCCTGAATCCAGTAGATGGAGTGACAGAGGCTGCAAGAATGATCATGGGGATCTAAGAACATCGAATTGCATTAAGAAAAGTTGTTTACAGCAGTATAAAGTATAGAGGCAGATGAACAGGTAGGCCAGATGCATGGGAAGCATCTCGGCTGAGCAAACACCTAACCTCTGACCTGAACCACCTGGTGAGAAAAGGTATAAGTATGCAACCACAGATAAGAAAAATTGCTTTGGCAACCCAAACACACCCTTGGCCATAGTATAGAGCCCGACTGCAGAGAGCAGAGCCAGGAACGATAGCCACACAAGCAAACGGATAACTACTGTCACTCCTCCATCAAGAGGCCCTGAAGTGGGGCATAAACCCATGCATTAATCAGAAGTGTGATGGCTCAAAAGGGTTCAGCTCATAGAGAAGGAAATCTTAACAGTTCCGAGAAGATAACTTTAGTAGGAAAAAGGAGCTGCAAGCCGGCCACCATGGAATATAACCCTGACACGCAACCAGAGCCAAGAAATGTTATAAAACCATGCAATGACCCAATGTGCAACTGCATATGGGCTCGGCACACACGTGTGACCGTGGCTGTACCAGGCGAGTGAATGAGGTGGGTGCTTTGCTGGTTAGGACCCCTATTGATCTCGACTGCCATCTAGTGGTGGTAAGGCACATAACACCTGGGGTGTTTACCATGTGGCAATGGTCATTTATCATGTTTTCTGCAGAGATACTAATTTCCTTTCAGCAATTGCTTATTTTGATGTGCTTATGTTTTCTGTTGGATTAAAAAAGTTTTGGGTTGATGTTTTATTCCCAAGCTCCTCTTGCCTTATAATGTGTGTCAGATGCTGGTCTGTGAATGGGTGAATGATTCTAAAGATATGTCATATTGCACTGCAGTAATTGGTGTCCCAAATTGATCATGTTGATACTATAACTTATTTTGTTTGTATCTAAAAGCAGAATAATCAGAGAATGTTATTTCCCCGCAGTGTTTGGGATTGGCAGTATGATTTACAGTGGCCTTGAAGTTGGGCAGTACTTTGAGCTGAAAGCTGATGATGACTGTGCAAACATTCTCCTTGTTGTATCTCCTGCTGCACGTATGCTCTTCACTTTCATCCAGATGTACTTCATCTTCCTTAACTCAAGGGTTTGTTTTAGATAGATTTTTGTTAAAAATATCTTAAATTCTGCTGTTAGCTCTACATAATTTACCTTTTATGATTGTGCTGGAAAAAGAACTTCATTTAAATAATTATTGTTGGTTGTTCATTTAGAGAACACTATGTTTATCCTTGTATAGCACATGTTTACACACCATGTTTGCTTATGTATGACCATTAATTTAAATTATATGAACTATTATTATATAACTCGCACTTAAGACTCATTTGTCTACTGGAAAATATTACCAAGGAATGGGTTGAAGTAAGAGTGCATGTTAAAGTGTAATACATCATTCGCCTCTTCTTTCTTCGCTACCAAACACCCACTCATAATCACACACCTGCTTTAAAACTTACTAAAACCCACCCACCAGTCCCCTCACCAACTCGCATCTACTCTTACCCAAAGTCTTCCCCACCCACCCACTTAAACACTCGATATTTTGTTCAAATTAAGTAGATTATAGCTATTCACTCTAATAATAAGAATATTTTTAGGAGGGGCCCCCCTCAGTAGCTCCACAAGCTATTGCATTGGGTCTGCCAAGCCTTAGGAAATTTCACCAAGCCCTTCAAGACCCACCTGAGCCTACTGGGAGCCAAGACCAGAACCTCTCTTTATGAGGTAAGGTGAGCTTTGGGGGACTAGCTTGATGTATCACATAGTTGTGTTGGATTCCAGGGCATCTTTGATGCACCTTCCTCCCTCTATACCCTGCTGTTCCAGGGCCACAAACTTGGTTGTTTCTAGGTTGTGTGCCCATAGGTGAGCAGGCTGTGCTCTGATCTGCCTGGATTGTGTGCCTGTGCATTTTCAGGCTGTATGCCTGGTGGTTTTTGAGCTGTGTGCCCTGTTGTTTCTGGGCTGTGTTTGGCAGTTTCCAGGCTGCTTTGCTCAATATTTAGCTGTCTGTTAGACTGTGTGCCAGGGTCTTCTCAGCTGGTTGCCTTGGATATCTCATTTCTGAGGCTGTGGACCCTGTTTCTGGCCTTCACCCAGTTTTCCTGTTGTATCAGGTTTCTTTCCCATGTGTTCATAGCATGCATACAAGCTCAGGACTTCTGGATGTCCTTCCAAGTGTTGGCCTCTCAGTTATCAGTGGTTGTCTCCTGACTTTCCGTGCTTGTTTAATGCTCGGATGTTTGGCCAGTGCTGATGCTCTTTCACCTCAGGCCCATTTCTCCTGCCATCTTTTCCAAAGGGTGAGCCAAGTACATCTTTTCTGTTGTATTTTCTTTTGTTTCCCTTTCAACTGTGCCAGCCTCCTCTGCTGAGGCACTGTTGTGAGTTAGCTGAAGGGAGCTACTTAGGTGGCCTTCCCAGAAATAAAGCGTTAAATGTAATGACGTTCCCTTTTATAGTGGACCACTCAGTAGGTTCCCATATCCATATTCCCCTCATTTCCCATGGGAGTTGGGGGTTTCTGCTTTGGCAGCTTGTTAATAAGATGGCTGGTTGGCAGGAATTTGGGTGGCCTGGACTACTAAATGGTGGTGGTTGGGTGGCTCACAGATAGGGTATTTTCTGTGCAGCAATAAGTGTTTGCCTTGTTTTCTTCAGGATTGATTGCTAATTTCCTTCATGCAGTTGCTTTCTTCTGATACAATTTTACTTTCTGGCAAATTTGTCTAGCTTTCCTTTCATTGTAAAAAGGGCCAGATTCTAATTTTGGCTCCCAGTAAGCTTGAAGTGGTCTTAAGAGACTTGGTATGATTCCCTAAGGCTGTTCCAGTGATTTAGCTGGGGAACATATTAGGTGGCTTGTAATAAGGGCATTTCATTACATTTGGTACTTGATTTTGAAGGCAGTTTTCCTTCTAGCTCTTGTTTCTGATTGTTGGATTAGGGACCTTCATGCTCTTCTTCAGGAAGTTATGCTGCTTAACCAACTGAAGGTTCATCCCTGTTCACATGATGTTAGGAAGATTGCTGCTTTGTCAGCTTTCTTTATCAATACAGTATGTCCATGTCAAATGTTGAGGCTTCTAGTTGTCCACCTGGGTGGTGGCTTCTCACTGCTTGGTGGATGTTTAGCCTTATCGCATGTGTGTGCGGTGCTTGATCATTTGGTGCAGAGCCGATGTTCTTCTGCCAGGGCCCTCTTCTCGTGCATTTTTCTTCCATTATAAACCCAGTCTGTCTTTTCTGTACTATTAATCTTTTGTTTTCCTTTTTGAAAAGCTAGCTTTTGGCAGCCCAGTGGCATAGCTGAGGAGGCTACTGAAAACTCACCAGAAAACAGCATTTCATTACATTCAACACTTGTCCTTTACACTGGTAGTTACAGGATCAGGGCAGGGCTCCTTATGTGGTATTTAGGTTCATGCTTTTGGTTGTCTCACTTTTTGGGTCATAGTTTCAGGTTTGGGAACTCTCATTTCCTAATAAAGTGCCTCGTTTTGCCTTCATTTCCTCCATAGTATACTTTTTGTATTAATGAAAGGAGCATTGTGTAGATGGAAAAAATGTATTGATTGCTTACCTGTCAAATACCCGTCAATGATTCCGAGGATCAACGCCTCTGACCAGGCCTCTGGTTAGTGGTCCGATCAACCAGACTGTTTGCCGCAGCTGCTCACAACCTGACATTAGAGTCACAGCCTGGTTGATTAGGTATGCTTTGTAATGTTTATCAAAGAAAAAGTATCAATAAGGGAAGAGGCAGCCTTCTCCTTTCTCCCTCTTTTCCATAGTACGGTGACTCATTATTGGTAAAGGAAAAGTCTTTAAACAAAATTAAATTAATATTTTCATTATTCTGTACATTTTTATTAAATACCGAGTGTGATAAATTTTATTTAATAGTTTAAATATCAGTTCTCTTACAAAACAAAGCTTCATTCATTGCTTAAAGGTCTGTTTCAGGTTGCTATTAGCCGTCACAGAGTCATTGCAAGATTTGGCTTGATGCACATGATTGGAACTAACCTCTGTATATGGCTCAATGTCCTCGTTCAGGAAACCAAACACGAAATCATAAACCTGACGCTCGGTCACGGCCGCCACGATGGAGGTAAGAAATAGTGTTGCACAGTACTGTACTAAGAATGACTGGGTGTCTGATGCAGCAACACCACTTCTTATCATTAATACGACAGATAATAGTCAACATTGTAGAAGTACTGCATTTTCCGAGCTGGTCATTTCAAGATGGGCTTCTTATTAACACCTTTTTGTCATAATGAAAGGACGGTCAAGATAGAAAACTGATATAAAACATGTTTCTGCCTATTAATTATGTACTGTATCATAGACTTTCTATACTTGAACTGGTTAAAGTATGTTTTTGTTAATTTATTTTGACTTGTTCCTGCATATTCTCCAAATTGTATATATTGTCTTAATTTAAAATTAATTTTAAATTATCTTTAACATAAAAAGTTGTCAATACTGTATATGTAAAGCTTAGACTAACTTTAATAATCATAATAATTTATAAGATCAATGTGCCTTAACTACAGCAACGTAATCTTGTTTGTTACTTAAAAAATCTTAAAATTGCCTTATTGAGTTACAGTACTTATGTTACCTCATTGTTTTTGTTAATTGCTTATCTTACTAATTACTTATATTGCCTTAACAAAATGTGTATAACCCTTACTTATTCTTCATGTGATCATTCATTTTAGAGACAAAAGAGGCATAATGCCTGGTCATGAGAAAGTTATCTTAGCATGAGTTAAGCTAATGATCATGTGTGAAACTATAACAAGACATTAAGGCACATTGACTTAATACTGTATATGTAATACAGTACTATACTTTTAATTTTTATGAAATGCTTTAGTTTTAGTGAACATAAAAAAGAGCTCTAGTTTTAATAAGCTTTAATAAAAGTAATCCTTATGCATGCAGCTTAGTTTGTTAAATTTAGGATATGGCTAGTGGAAAACTAGATTGATATTTGCACCTTGTGTTAATTGAAGGTAATTGTAGCATCTAACTAAAGTTTGTGTGCCATCTTGTGAGTGATTTTTCTTTGCATTTTAATATAATTACTGTGGAACTGTCTAAAGTGTCGAACTCAGAGGACTCGCTTACAGTAAAGTTCAACCCAGTCGGCCAAAATATTTCTTGGCAAACCACTAGAGCAAATGAAGTTAGTGTCTTACAAGCCTCACTTGTGCTTCACTGGATGCTGTTTTGGCAAAAAATTTTCTCACCAGTCGTCTTCTCTGAGGAATTCAGTTTCCTTCTTGAGGTGGGCTCCTTTCAAGTTTGCCTCAGGTCCTGGATTGTACCTGGTAGTTCGTCTACCCTCATGTAACTTGTAATAACTTGGTCTAAATGACTTGTAACATGGAGCAGCCCACAGCCCCATGTATACACTTCTTGCAGGAACTTGTCTGTCTAATTGCTTGTGTCTTGAAGTCCACCTTTGTTCTGGCAATATTTCTTATTCTGCTAGGAGGGTATTAAATACTCGTGGATCTCTGATGTTCATACAGTGCTCTTCAATTGTACCTATGGCACTTCCACTCTTCACTGGTTCTGTTTTGTATTTCCTTCCATATTGTTTGCTCCAGTATGTTATTTTACTATGCAAATTTAGAACCTGGCCTTCTAGTTTTTTCTCCATACATGTATTATTTGATACATCTCTTGTCTCCTTTCTAGAGATTACATTTTGAGAGCTTTGAGATGGTCCCAATAATATGGATGCTTTATCGTGTGTGCCATATATGTTCTCTTTATTCCCTCTATTTCATAAATCTCTCCTGCTTTGAAAGGGAAGGCGAGTACCAAACAGTTCACAAAGCAGGACAGCACTAGTTATTTAAATAGGAGCATAGCAATGGAATCCCTGGATCTGATTGGTCTCGTAGTCCATCCTATCATTTTCCTGGCTGACACTATATTTGCTTGGTTATGTTAACTATGTCAGGTTGTCAGACATCGTAATTCCCAGTTCCTGTACATTTTATTTTATTTTGAGATCTGTTTGTGTCTTATACCTTATATTTTGTTAAAGTTCATTTCTATGATACCTAAGTACAGTACCCGGAACTTGCCATCATTAAACATCATTCTGTTTTTCATTGCCTATTCCAAGACTATTGATAACAGTTTGTAGTGTTTCAGAACCTTCTACAGTGCTTAGAGGACTTAGGGACTTGGTTGACCAGCAAAGGAGTTAACCTGTTGCTGAGGAGTTATTTATATACATTTTTGTGCTGTACCTAGTGTTGGCTCGTGTGGAGGTTTAACACTTTGTACCTATAGCCAGGGTTGCATTAAGACTATTAAGACTGGACTATTGTCTAGTCCTCCCATCTTGATTGCAGGTTGTGGTGGTGTTCTAATTCAAAAGCAACAGGGATATTATTTACATAATATCTTTACTTGTATCAGTCTGGGGCCCCTCTTGTTGCTGCTTTTTCTGGATTTTCTACTGTGTTCTGTGATCCAAAAAGTCACCCGTGATGCCTTCATTATTGTTTGCTGGGTTCAGATGCTTTTCTGCCTTTAGGTGTGTATATATTGTGTGTTGTCTTTGGTCTTTAGTGTTAACTGTGCCTCTTCCTTGGGTGGTTGCAAAGAGGGCAATGTCATAACAGGCAGCAGGCTGTTTGCAGGTCCATACCTTATACTGTACTGGCTTGTGTAGGCACCTACCCATGTTTCTGAAGGGGGGCAACTGTTTCCTCTCCATTTTATGAGAATGACGAGGCATAATTTTTTATTGTTTTAATTTTATGCCATTTGCCATTGAGGGCTTCCCAACCCCAGTTCTGGTGTCAAAAAGACCTAGGTTCAAGACCCAGGAAGTAGATGAATTTGAATTATTTTAAGGTCCAGATTTTTGAGGGTACACTGTACCCATTGCAGGCATAAATTTATGTAATTTCTGCACTTCAAAGGAATAGTGGCTTTACCCCTATTACCAAAATGAAAACTCCAGTGTTGAAATAAAATACTATATGCAGTTTGTCAGAAAAGTATAAATGATTTTTAGTCACTAATATTACTGTTGTATAGACACTTGCCAAATATATTGTACAGTGTATGGCACTCATGAAATATGCTGTACAGTGTATCTTGAGGTTATCTTGAGATGATTTCGGGGCTTTAGTGTCCCCGCGGCCCGGTCCTCGACCAGGCCTCCACCCCCAGGAAGCAGCCCGTGACAGCTGGCTAATACCCAGGTACCTATTTACTGCTAGTCAGTAAATAGGTAATAGGATTGTATGACAATCATTAAATATACTGTACAGAATATGGCACTCATCAAATTGTACAATACATGGCACTCATCAAATGTATATACATCACTCACAAAATGTATATGGCACACAAAATGTATATAATACTGTACTCATAAAATCATTATGCTGAGAACTGTTGAATGAATATTGTAGATATGAAACCATTGTTAGTCTTCCTAACTTGGCATCCCATCTAAAGGTATTCTGATCACATTAGGCATTCTCATATAAACACTAAAGTCTTATTTTGCAGGAAATCTCTGGCTACAGGTCATAGGTGCAGGTAAGTTTGTGTACTTACAGTAAGGTGAATGTCCTGGTGCACTGGATGCCAGAAATCTGAAGTTTATAAATCAGGAAATTGTATTGAATTTTTAAGGTATTATTGTTGCAAATAAGCCTATATGCTAATGTATCACCAAATAATTTCATACATAGCCTGTTTCTTTTAAAAGCTGTCATACTCTTTCCTGCTTTTATCAACTATTAGTATCTGCAGTTTTTGGAGCTTTGGGAGAAATATGGTATGGTACTTTTGCTTGGTTTTGAGGGTATGATTAGAAATCAGATCTATCTCTTGGGTTACAACTAACCTTCAAACTAACATCCCTATATGTAGGTCAGCAGGTAGCCATCATTCAAGCTGCTAAAGTCATACATAAAGTAAAGAATAATTTATTTTCTGCGGTGCTCATGAAGTGTATCTTAATTGCCATAAGTGTAAAGTATTACACGTATTTTTGTGAGGGTCTTCCCAGTAGCTTCCCAAGCTTTTGGGTGATCCAGCCAAGCCTTACTGTGGTACACCGGGCCTCGGAGACCAGGAATCAGAATCTGGCTCTCTGGTAAGAGGTTTTTGGGATGAGAAATCAACTTAAAACTGAGAAAAACCTGCCAGAAAGCATAAGCACAATAAAACGGGTTTTCAGGTACAGTTTCCTGTACCTGAAAAAATAACAGATTAATTCCTATATTGTATGAAAATAGTTATTATTCACCGTATCATTGTATAATTGTTGCACCTCGGTTTATATCCAGTTATTTTGTTTGAAATTGTCTCATTTGATTAAACAATTTTGGACGGACTGCATTAACAGATTGTGTTAATAGTGAAGAACTATTTTATCACTATTATAATAGTGGAATTATATTAATGTGATATAAACTGTGTTCCAAATACTGAAATTGATATCCATCATAGGAGGAAGCATGTTACTAAGTTATATTGCATGCACATAACCCTGGGAAGTCAATTAATACAAAACTTTAAATTTAAAACTAATACAATATTTATAATGACGTGTATTTATATATACAGTGGTTATTCAGGTGTGTATCGGGTTTTTATTCTCGGAAGTGATATTGGTGAACCATATTGATTGATATCATTAATTATTTCAATTGATATTGTCACCATTAAACATGTAGCCAATAATGAATTTCATTGTGGAAGTGGTTGTGCAGGTCAGATACATGTATTTGTCTTAAGATAGTGAGGAAGACATACAAAAATTTTTATAAGGTGTCTGTGAACTCTTAAGAGAAGTTGAGGCTAGGAAGGCTGGCTAGATGATGGCCAGCCATAGCGAGTGTGTGATAGTAAACAAGGATTGGGAAGCTGGTTGTAAGGATGGAGTGACTATACACTGTGTATGTATTCTTTATAACTAGAAAAAACAATTAGAAAGACTTTGGAGTGGATATAATCCCAACACTAACACTAACACTAGAAGCTCGGGTGAACAGGATGGTGTCAGGTATATGGTAAGTTGGCAAACACAAAAACAGGATTCAAGAATCTAAACAAGGAGGCTTTTAAGTCCATATATACTGTCTATGTGTCCCCGAGGAACCCACACTGTGAAGCACAAAAGGAAAGGAGAAAGTACAGAGGTTTGCAACTAGATTAGTACCATAATTGAAAGAGCTCAGCTATGAGTACAGGTTAAGTGAATGCTCATTTTGTAGTGAAAAGATAATGCAAAATAATAATACTGTATATAATTCTTCTGCAAGTGATTGCAACTGTTACTTAAGAATAAATGGTGATTATGTATGCTCTTCTGTATTTCCAGTATACAGTATCTAAATATAAACAAATCAAAACATGTTATATAATATACAATACAGTATATGTATATATTTTAAGATAATCTTAATATAAAATTAGACTTGTACACAAATTGGCAATTGTGCAGAGTATGTCACAATATTGTGGCTGAAGACAAATAACCCAACCCATAAATAAAGTGAAAGAAATTAATTCATATATTTGGCAATAATAGAATTAATTAATAAAGATGGTAGTGAAGTTGAACTTAAGATATAAAACAAGAAAGAATGAGAGCTATTTTAAATTTCATAGTAAGTGATAAATGGAAAAGACGTGGAAATGTCTTTATTAAAAGATATAACACTAAAAATGTTAGTGTGGAAAAGACCACCAAGGAGTTAGTTCAAATAATAAAACTATATACTGTAATATTTATGGCAATGGGACCAGAGTTCCTTTAGGCATTGACAGACACACCCAATAATAAATACTAACCCTTAAAGAGTGATTGTCACCAAAATGGTCACCTTCCTTGTGCTAAAAACAATTTAATAATAATTTATTCATAAAAAATCTGCATACAATACAAGCATAAGAGAGAGGTATATGTGAAGGTACATACAGTGGTTGCATATTAAATGAAGCCACTACTATGCAAAGTGTTTCAAGCAATACTTAGAATAATTGAGATAAAATGATTTATATGTATAATGGGATAAACTCCTAATGTTAAATGAGAAGTAAACTAACATATGTCAGATGTTCAAGAAGTTTAACAAACTATATGCAATAAAGTTGATACTTGATTATGACAGGCATAGACTACTACATAATAGAATATGTAGTTTTAACAACAGTACAGAAATAGTGTTTACCACAGGCCACTAATTCACAATTACCTCATTGCATAGAAAGCAATTAGAAAACGATAGTAGATATTGTTCATGGATCTGCGTTCATACCATTACATCCTTGTAGATGTATCATAACCCTATTTACATTAGTTGCATACAAACCAGTCAATATTAAATAAAGTTATTAAATTCAAATAAGCACAGTGGCCTAGGAGATCAACATATGATGATAAGGGGCTCTTTAAGGGTTACTTGTGTTCATAGATAAACTGTTTTCCAACATATTATAAGTTTTGTTTCAATTTATATGTAGATATGTTTCATCTTTAAAATAAATTGCCATGAAAACTTTGGAAGCCATGTGTATATATATATTAAGAAATCACTGAAACAAACCTTAGCATGTGCACCATTGTTTGATAAGGAGGTATGTTTGGGTTATTAAGGTGTTGGTGAATATATTATGTAAGTAATATGATTATTGTGATACCAAGTGCTAGGTACTTTGTAAGAGTGCTAGTATGTATATGTTAGATATTTATCATTATCATGATGACAAGACCACACACTAGAATGTGAAGGGACGACGACGTTTCGGTCCGTCCTGGACCATTCTCAAGTCGATAGAGAATGTCGTCGTCCCTTTACATTCTAGTGTGTGGTCTTGTTATCATACTTTAGCCACGTTATTGTGACTCATTGCCTGCTTATCATTATCATCTCTTAAAGGTTTTATGTAGAAGAACAAAATTGTTCACCATCTCGCTATACAAGTGAAATCTAATGCTAGATCCTATATAAGCTATTGTTACTAGGTGTTCAAAATTCCTGAAGATGTTTTTGCAAAGATAAATATAAATTATAAATTAGCAATTTTAGTAAATGAATTGTTAAACTGAAATATTCCTTAAAATAATAATGGTTAGGTATTCTCACTTGTGTATTAATAAAAAATTTATATGTTACATGCAAACTTATATTTCAAACTCATCATACAAACTTTATGCTGCTAACTTAATATGTAAACTTTATAATGCTAACTTAACATATTGTCACACTGTAAATTTGTTTTCACATTACTTTATCGTTGTGATGCACACCTTTGTCACACTAGGCCACTCCAGAACAAAGGGTCATCATGAAGAGAGCACTGCAAGTCATACCAGTGACTTGGAAGCTATCTTGGGTAGTCATGGCAACAAACCTCATGACATCGTAGCTGACCATTCAGTACATCCAGTGATGAACGAGTCTCATCATCTGCCACATACTCCTCAACTGCATGATTTGCATTTGGTATGTAGATTCATTTTATTCTTTGTATATTATTAGCTTTCTCCAGTAGTTATTCCTTATGGTTTACCAACTATCAGTTTTTGCTTCTAAAAGTTGCAGTACTCTTGCAATACCTTAAATGTGTCTTTTGGCAAATTAGTTTGAAACTTTCGGTATTTGCATATTATGATATAAGGAAGGTGCCTATTGTTATTAAGCTTTGTACTTCACTTCCCATGTGACGTGAAGCTTGGGGATGTTTCCACGGGCTCAGATTGCAAACAATAACCTAGAAAGTCTTATGAGCCAGTTACATGATTTTCATCTGTGAAAGCTTCCTTCAGTAGCTTCTCTAGCTTATGGCACTCACACACCAGGCTCCTGTGACTTTCCTGGCCACTGTGGACAAGTTTATTATTAAAGTTTTTGTGTGTTTTTCATTTGGTTATGAACTTAGGTTATAAGGTTATAATGCATGTTAAGCATGCATTATAAACTTCAACATTTTGAAATTTCAACACATTTTCTTTCAGAATTCAAGTGATGGTCATCATCATATTGTGCGGAGATCTGGTGAGCAAGCATTCAGTATCTACGAATGTCGTCGCTCTCAACTTATGGGGCAGCTTGTTGATAATGCGTCTCCTTTCCTCTTCCCATGTACTATTGAATATTCTCTACTCTGTGCTGGTGAGTAGACGGTACACTAATTATAATTACTTTTGGATATAATAAATGAGCTGTGCTAATAATGTAGATTAATTTTAATGTACACATTAAGCTACATTATTTTTTATCAAACTTAATATAAATTTCACCAGGTGTACTCTATGTGATATGGAAGAACATCAACAAACCTGAAGTGGCTTATGATGGGGACTCTGACATTTCTACTTACGTAGCTCGCAAAGCTCGCCATCACTACTCTGTGGACTGTGCCCACGCTAACCGTGGTCTGTTTATGGGCATCCTTGTCCTTGTGCTTACCATCATCTCCCTCATATTATTTTTCGTGCTTATCAACAATGATGATTACAAGTCTCTAGCCATATTAGAGGCTAATATCATCGAACTCTCTGTATACGGGTAAATATTTCTTTTATTTGCATTTTTAAATAGTCCAATCAGTATATAAGGAAAATGTATTCTTAATAGTTTAGCTTATTTTCTTTCCACAATGAAATTTAAATACATGTACAGTACAAGTGGCCCACCACTATATACTGGTACTTTTAACTAAATAATTAGCATAAGTAGTATTATTTCAGGAGGATGGGTTGCATTTTTATAGGAAATTAAAAACAGTAGTCAGCAAAAGGGTAATCTGGAGGTGGTGGAAATATCACGCTACACTGTTATCTCGGCTTGTTTACACTTGCTTATTCTTGTCTCGCCAACATTCACAGTTGACATTGATATCTCCCTTTCTACGTTTATCATCAGTGTTGCTACTGTAACGGTGGTAATAGGGATGGTACAGATGCGAGAATTAGAATTTGTACCGGAAGGAGACATAGAGCTGGACAACATCCTTCTCTTAATTGCTCAGACTGGAGTTTACATCTACACTTCCTTCACCGTTATTGGCGGACACTACACTCTGACGGTAAGAGCCTAGAAGAGTTCTATATACTAAAATCCCTTGTATTTCTTTTTATAGAAAATTATAATGCTGTTTCTGACATACTATACTTAATCATATTTTATGAGTTGCAGAAGATAGTAATGTCAGGTGTTAGGTTTGCAAATATGCTGTTGAAGTGAGAGAAATTCATAATGACGTGACTATACATACATCAAAATGTGTGTGATGAACTCGCAACAGGAGTTTACCACTCTGATACACTATGCACCTCACTTCAAACAGGGAGGAGTACTGAATGTGGAAGATGCCAACTGATGCTAAATACACTTTTTAGTCAATATCCATATGACCCTGCATAAAGCATCGGGGCCTTGCCTCACTCGTTTACACTAATTAAGAATCACAACAATGTGAATGCAATAATACAAGAGTAATAGTAACATTCTCGCTGTAAAGATTCTGTTTGTATAGAAAAGAATGGAAAAAGGCAATGGACCTTGTTGGTTTTTAAAAGTAAAGGGGGGCTACTGTCTTGAAATCCTTAAATAACGCTGACCCAGTCTGAAACCGAACTTTGACTTCTGGAACTTGCCCAGGAAGCCATGTGTGGTAACTACTGGCCCATACTAACCAGACGACAGGAAAACCATTGTCTGGATGCCATAAAGACAGAGATGTCGGAAAATGCTTTTGAAAACCTGGTGGAAGACTCGAAGCAAAATTAAGTCTGAATGACAAGTTCTGTATACATTGAGGTAACCCATAAAAAATCCCAGCAGTATGCTGCATAATTAGGGAACAAGCTAAGAATGGTTTTAAAAAGTGACAAGCTTGGAACACAGTAGAAAAACAAGACAATTGACGATGAGCTATAACTTTCGTAAAAGAAGCCCAACCAATAAACTGCCAGCCAAGAGGAAGTGTGTACCTTGTACCCACTTGTTCTAGTTGTATAGAACTATAGCAGTACCAGAATTGAGAAGACTTGGCTATAAGGACAGGTTGAGCAAACTCACCCTCACAACCTTACAGGAGAATAGAAACAGAAGAGATATGATCACAACATACAAGATCCTATAAGGAATAGACAAAGTGGTCAAAGGAAGCCTAATTTAAATTAAAAGGAGGTAGGACAAGGGGGACATTGGTGAAAGATACTTACAAGCGAGACATAGAAAATTAAATACTGCTTATTGGCAAGGAAAACTGACAAATTTTTTCAAATGCAGGTACATTATGGTAAAAGTTCTAAATATATTGATGTATGTTGTACATTCTTTCAAACACAGGACCACATGATTCTGCCACTGCTGTCTGCTATTATCACCCTTATTCAAGCAACTCTGCAAACCATTTTCATCTTGGATGCAACCAGACGGTGTTGCTACAATCATGAGCAGCTGCAACGTAAACCTGGCAGAGAAATGGTAAGGCAGGATTTTAATGTTACTGTAACGTTATGCATGTATTTTTGTAGTTAGATATTGCTGTATTATCTCCATTATGGTTTTGTCATGTTAGTTTCTGGGTGATCTGCTCTATAGCTTCCTGTGGCCCCACACTTGTGTATGGACTGCGTTAAGTTCCGGGAATTTTTGTAGGAGTTTCCCTGCTTCTAACTCCTTCCATTTCATCGTTCCTCTTTTCAAAGAAGGTGGAATGAATCTAGGCAATTGGAGGAGTGGCCTTCCAGCCCTTTTATAGTAATTTTGTTTGAAACCTAGGAACCCCTGCCCCTTGGGTTCTGGGTCATTCTGGGTTTCCCAATGCTTCTGGCTTAGGGAATGGTTTTGCGGTGTCACTGGTCCTCCTCGACCCTAGTTTCCTCAGAATTAGGATAGGCACTAATCCAGGTCTGATGGCTGTTGGAGGTTGACCTTCAGGAGCCCTTTCAGTAATAAATGCCAGTGATGGCATGATTAGGTGATGTTTGGGCCTTGTGTATGGTTCAGGAAAGAAGAATGACAGGCCCAAGAAAGTCTATGTATCACTCGATTTAAGGACCTCTTATTTACCATTCCGCCAGTTCTAATGATCCAATTTGAGATTGGTAGTACTGTATGTGCCTTTTTTTTACAGAGCCATTGGTCATAAAATCCAGAATATGGTATTGAGTTTAGAGTCCGGTGCTCGTTGAAGCATTTTTTGTCTTTTGTTCTCTTGCCCTCTTGCAATCTCTATTGAACTAATCTTGTCTTCTAGTTTGTATAAATTTTGTTGTGCCTTCATCATATTTCTCTCAAAGCTTGTCATACATCTCATTTACTTCCTTCCACAACAGCAGGTCTTTCCAAGCAAATTCATTAAAGAACTTACCAAGTTCCCCATAGGGTCTTCTCCTGAAATCAAGTTTTTCAATCACTTCATTTTCCTCATTCTCTTGTAGATTGGTGAATATCAATTCCAGCATTGAAGGAACATTTCCTAATATTATTCTCCTGGCTTGTTTAATGTGTTGATATGTCTCCGTCAATTTGATTTGACATCCTGAATGTCTCCAGGATGAGGGGTTATAAATCTGCCAGTTCAAAAGTCCTTCATTCATGTTCATAGGCCTCCTAGTCTATTGATTTAAAGTTAAAGTCACAAAGTACCAGCAATCGTGATATACGTATCTTTATTTGCTCTTATTATAATCTCTCTAGTGTCGGCCCTTGAGCATAAGGTTCATGGGCCATCGAGGGGCCCCTTATAGAAGGCTGTTTCATTACACTCAATGCTCTATTTTTACCATAATAAATGTCTTCCTAACTATTTTTCCTATGGTCCCTGTAAAAATGTAATACAGGATTTCTCATTCACAATGATTTCAGGTAACTTTTCTGCTAGTATGTAACTTGGCGATGTGGGCCATCAACACCTTTGAAACATCACGTGCTGATGCACATCCTACCCAGCTAAACTTCTACGGCATCTGGGCCTGGACAATTATTTCTCACGTGTCTATGCCACTTGCCATATTTTACCGTTTCCATGTCACTGTTTGCCTATGTGAGATTTGGAAGAGATCGTATAAATTAAAAAGTGACTTCTGAGTATTTCCATGCTTGTAAATATATATATATATAGTTATGTTACTCTTAATGAATACTGGAAACATTGTAATAATTTTGTAAATACTGAAAGCTAGTTATGAGAAAGAGGTGTTACCAAAATCAAACTTTTTGTTTATAAATAATGTAAATGATTAATACAAATAATACAGGTACCGTATTTCTTGGTATATAATGCACTGTCAAAATCCACAAAGATTAAATGTCAGCCAGTCAAATGTAGTCACTACCATCACTGCTACTATTTACATTATAGGTCCCAAATGAGCTTCTTTCAACAGTATGTGTATACACTACATTGCGTTACTTTTAACCCAGCATGTAATACTTTAATTTGTCATTTTACTTTTTTAACAATAATCAAGCAGCCATAATAGAGACATCTTTTTTTTTGTTTTACCCTGGGAGAATTCTTCCACTTGGATTTAGAATATCTTGAGATTACTTTTACACACTGACTCAAAACTAGAAACACTTTATTATTGTTATGACAATTAAGTGTAACTTTATTTTTTACATCTGAGTAGTGTTCTATTTAGATACAGAATAACTTAATAATTATGATAAACCGTATCACATGTGGCCTAAAGACAGCCCAAAACTGCACGACTTTGCTTACATTACTGCCAGATGTCCAGTTTTAAACGTCACTGGAAATAGAACAGCCTAACCTAATTGACAACTCAACCAAACCAAGCATAATCTGTGCTAATACTGTACATCATCCCCAAAAAATTTAATAGAACACTTTTCGTGAAAATAATATAAACCACTACTCGCTGATCACTGGGAGAAGACGAGTCACAATAATGTGGCTGACGATATGATAACCAAACCCCACACCAAAAAATGAAGAAACGACAATGTTTCAGTTCATCCTGGACCAATATCAAGTTGTATGTGATAGGAGAGAGAATGATTGATGAAGATTAAACCACCCAAGAGGTGGCACGGGCATGAATAGCCCGCAATGGGAGAGAGGAAGGCACGGGCAATAAATAAGGAGAGTGAGGCGAGGAGCAAGTAAGAGAAGAAGGTAAGGTGTAAGGTGGGAATAAGAGAAGGTAATTCCTAGAAAAAAGTAAGAGTAAGGCAAAAAGGGTAAGAATAGGATGAAAGGTACAAAAGGGGTGAGTGTAATAATGGGATGAAGGAAGAGTGGAACAGGTAATAATAAGGGAGGGTAAGAACAAGAAAAGGGGGGTTTATGCTCGTCAAGTCACATTTCTTAGGAAGGTTTATCTAGTGCCTTCCTCTCCCCCATTACACACACACAACTTGATAATAGTCCAGGACAGATCGAAACGTCATCGTTTCTTCATCTTCTGGTGTACGGTTTGGCCATCACTGGAAGAAGTCATTCCATTATAGGTATCCATTTTGCTGATAGATAAATTCTGTATAGTAATGTGTAGATAACCGAACTGTGAATAGATAATATATATAATCATAGATAATGATTATCCAAAGTTAAATATAATCCTTACCTATGTTTATACAGTAATCTTTATCTATGGTTATATGTAATCATACATGTCATAAGGTTTATATATATATATATATATATATATATATATATTTTCACTAATGATGCAGATTATTATTATATAGAATTATTGTAGCTATGATTATATTACAGATAGTCATCAATATTGATTATAAATAATGTTGATACTTAATGTTTATATTTAAAAGAAAATAATTATTAAAGATAGTCATGTACACAGGCTCCCTAATTTTACAAACTGCCTCAGAATCCCCTCTCCCCCCCCCCTTCCCTTTTTGGGGGGGGAGGGCACCATGTCCTGCTATACAAATTGATTCTGTCCCCACGTAATGAACAGTGCACATGATGTAATACTTCAACTATTTATCACGGAAAAGTGCCTCAATAAAGGCTGACAAGATGAAGTATGTTGGGGGTTCATCAGTGCATATGCATCGCCATCTTTTACTGCCTCCTCCTCCTCTAGTAATTGTACCATGTAGTTATCTTGAGGTTATCTTGAGATGATTTCGGGGCTTTAGTGTCCCCGCGGCCCGGTCCTCAACCAGGCCTCCACCCTCCAGGAAGCAGCCCGTGACAGCTGACTAATACCCAGGTACCTATTTTACTGCTAGGTAACAGGGGCATAGGGTGAAAGAAACTCTGCCCCATTGTTTCTCGCCGGCGCCCGGGATTGAACCCGGGACCACAGGATCACAAGTCCAGCGTGCTGTCCGCTCGGCCGACCGGCTCCAGTACTACCTCTTTGCTCTTTTAAAAACATTATATCAGACAAGGAGGACAATTCCATCATTCAAAGTAAAGAGCAATGTTTCTTGTGTTATTTATCTGTAAACTTTGGGGGGTTTAGATGTTACATTTTTTTGTTGGTCCAAAGAGCACATTCCCTGTTTGTAGCTTTGCACCTATGGGATACATGGTTTAGAGTTGAGAACATCAATTTACAAATGCATTTTTGGAATGCATCTTGTTCATCAGTTGGAGACTGCTTGTACATAATTATTCTAGATATTGATTACATTATAATTATAATCGGTAAAAGTAATGATTATATATATATATATATTGTAATATTATTGGTATAATTAAAGATAATGGTTATAAATGATTCCATAATCTTAATCATTAAAACTCCCAACTATATGAGAAAGAATTGAGCAGCTCAGTACTACCTTCTGTGTAAGGATGATGAGAGATCCAACATCACCCGTACTACTTGGAGAAAAACTGACTATAAATAATAATTATTACAAATATAATAATGATTATCTAATCATTTATAATCATATATTGTGATTAGAAATATACTGTAGATATTGATTATAAAACCAACCCGTTATCTTAACAGCGTGCTTTTTATCACAGATAACCTACTTTTCTTTCATTCATGTGGCTAATGTTCCCCCCCCCCCCTTTAGGTTAGGTTTGGTTAGGCTATATAATGTTAATTAGGTTAAACAATTGAAGTAGTATACAGGCCTCAACAGTGTTTTCTTTCAAGCAGTGTAGAATGCCTCCATTTAGATATGGTAGCCGACTAATCCAGCATTGCACAGTACTGTGGTGACAAAATGCACTGCACCACATGTATTTAGTTGACAATCGTTTTATTATTTGAGAGGAATTAAGGGAAAGTGTTTGTTTTAGCAGCTTAAGACACTATTCTCATTACTTTAATAAAACTGTGATAGTAAGGATTTAATTTCAAGAAGCCTTGTTTAATTCTTGTGGATTTTTGTCATTCATATACTGTACTGTATTTCTAGAATAAACACACACACACACACGCATGCTGTATTCAACATAATTCTGTTAATGATAAATTTACAGTGCAGATTGAAAGGGTTTGACAGTATGGAAAGAAGGGGAACAGGGCGAAAGAATGGGGGATTGGTATTTGTTATTTTACTTGTGCAATATTTCATATAAAACCCTTGCATCATGAGATATACAGAACCTAGGACATTCCCCCCCCCCTCCCTTCCCATTCCTCTCTGTGTATAATGCTATTATGCTACTGCACATTATACTGTATTTAGTGCTTAAATTTCATAAAATTTGAGTTGTTAGTACGTATATAAATAAATAGCATCACAGATCACACATGACAATGTGGAATAAACTTACAGAACCTGTACTGTGCACCTATTTAAGTGTGATAATATATTTTACTTTATTAATTTTCACTACTTGTATAACCCAAATTTCACAAAGTAAAAAAAAATTTATTTGTGTATATATTATCATAATCTTTAAATTTCTGTCCAGTGTCTGGCAAATAATTCTCAACCATTTTTTGTATATAATGCACAAGTATAAATTAAAGATGCATTAACAAAATGAAACGTCCACATTATACACCAAGAAATATGGCATGTGTATATAAATAAACTGTAATTACAGAACAAAATTGTAATTTCTGGTTTACAAAATTTCTTTATTTATTAAATAGAATATTTTTCATATTGATTTTGTAATTTTTAAACTAAAATGCAAAATTATAAGTTGAAGTTAGCAATGTGATATTGTTTTTTTCAAATATACTGTAAACATACTATGGAATAAATGTCATAAGAGTTGTCTGTTTAGAATGATTGGTGAGTGGTTAGGAAACTTGTGATGTCCTTGATGAACTGTTGACTTGGCTCCTGTATTGTGTAAATGACTGGCTCTAAAATTGTTTATCATAAGCTGATATCAGAACTACTTATAAATACATACAGTATAAATGTACTGTACTCTAATCAACACTTTGTACAGATGTTATGCAGTATTCATTGTAAATATAATCAATGACATAGTAAGCTTCATACCAAAAGATGTGAAACTTTTAAAGTATGTGAATTAATGCATTGTTGAACACTAACACTGGGTTCATAGTCTTACCAAATTTATTGTTAAGGCATAAATAATACTTTTATTCTTTGTATTCAAAGAAAACAAAAGTATGAAAAAAATCATAGGATGATACACATATACACTGAGGTGTATATCTAAGTAGTTACAGTACTTATGTAGCTAATAAACAGTGCCTACTATGAAGAAATGTTTATTGAACCGTAAATTATTTGAGTGTAGTATGTGCCAAATACGTTATGTACAGCATGTAGGAAATCCAGAATTAATGTACACTTACATGTATGTCCACATGACTAGGAAACAGTCACAAAGATTATAGTGCCAGTAATGCACCTTCCTGGCCTTGTGTTCTGTAGGTATGCTTATTTGTATTGTATTTCCCATTTGATTTTCTGTGGTCTTTATTAATTTCAATGGCTTTTGCTCTATTCTGTGTATTGTGATGAAAAGGAATATATCTTGTATTGTGCAGCAGTCTACATTGTTAGCTCACAACCAAGGATTCCTGGTTCATTGCCCAGGCAGGATGGAGACAGTTGGCCTTAACAATTGTTCTCAGTTGTCTCATGACAACTTTACTGTTCACCTAGCAGTAAATAGGTACCCTGGAGTTAGATGGCATGTGTTACATCTTGGGGAAAGGTCAGTAGTTGGCCAAGGGGGACCTTCATAAGCCTAACTACAGGTTTTCTGTTTCCTGGGAAATCATTTAAAATATTTACAAAACTTTTGTACTGGATGTAAATTTAGATTTTAGGATTGGCCAACATAAAACTTGTATCTTACAAAATTTTGAATATAAATTCGATTTAATTCACTGTAGGACTAGGTGCACAACAGTGAAGATTTGTTACCATAAATTAATTTATAACAAATATACACATGGCAAGATAGTCATTAGAAAGATACCATTAATCTGCAATGATAATTGCTGCAGTATTAAAAATGTTCTTTGAATTCCATTTTGCAAAATATCGTACATAATACAAAAATTAATTCACTTGTGGAAATTTGAATTAGATAGAGTAAATGAAAATTAAAAATGCACACCTTATAGGACCTCTTAGTTGGCGTAGTGCTCTGTTCAAAATAGGAAAGAAGAACGACGACGTTTTGACTTGATAACGGTCCAGGACCAACCGAAACGCCGTTGTTTCTTCATCTGCTGATGTGTGGTTTGGTCATCATATCTTCAGCCATGTTATTGTGACTCTTTCATAGTAAAGAAGAATACACAATGTATTGGCGACAACTACAATGCAGTCAATATATATATATGAGCTTTAATATTTCTACTTTCTTATGTACTGCAGTTCTTAATTTCTCTTCCATTAACCGTTTCACAATTTTCAGGGTATATTTTCCACTGTTTCCTTAGTATCTATTGTCTTGTGCATGCATGTTGAAGCAAGTCATTCTTTTTATGCAATACTCAAATATGGTACAAGCAGGATGTAAGTATCCATTTTGTTACACTAGAATATAGCCTTGTTTAGAACTTTGCAGATGGAAGTCAGGTAGAGATACTGTAATGCAATATTCTATTAATGCAGTACAGTAAGCATTTGAGTATATATTTGTAGATATATTTTGCCAATTTGTGTCATATTATTAAGCTTGTGAATATAGATATGTACACGTATCTTAAATTTTCCGTGTGTATTCAGAATTTTTCTTGTGTAGTTTATCAAGATACAAAATTAACTCTCTTAATTATAAATATTTTCTGTTGCATACAGTATATAAAATACATGACATGCTTGCTTTTGACATTTTTAATATAAATTTGAGTTATTCTAACAATTTAATTCCTTCTTTATTGAAATTAGAGTGTATAATAAATCTCAAATAATTACCTAACTCCACTCAATGACTGTTTATCCCAGTGCAAAGGCTCATAAAATGTTAACCTCATAAAATAAAATACTGCTTTGCAGAACCGTAATGAAAAAATTTAATTTGGCCTGGTAGAAAATATTTTGAATGGTGCCACTGTTATCACTTAATTAGTGATGTGATTTTTGGTAACATTCAATAAGTGAAAAGTAGAACATTATTTAATTTTATTTAATGATACAGTGTATTAATGTTTTACTCAATTATTTGGTGGTTTAAAACTTTAAGGTAATGGCGACATGTGTCAAAATGCCTCATACTTCAGCCCGTCCTCCTAAGGTTTCCCAACATCAAGAAACTGTCATATTTAAAGTTCCCTTTCCTAACCTTCCAGAGGCCATAAAACAGAAAACAGGACAGAATGTCAATTTCGCAAGCTGCTACCATTTTTTTAGCATGTCGATTTTTGGACTTTGGTAAAGTATACAGTATATCAAAATGTGTCGTTCTATTAAGAGGACGGGTTGCATACTTGCTGTCAAAGTATTGAATTATACTTTAGGACCAGTGCATTTGACTCGTCCATAATTGTGGCTACAATTTCGTTCACACACTTGTAATACAACAACAAAATGTTTTGGTTTATCAACATTTATTTAATTTCATTTATGGATCTTTAAAATAATTATGATCTTTTTTCACATTATTCTGAGCCAGGCTACACTAAATCAACATGTAGCAAACCTCAAAATATTTGAGTATTCTTACTGGGCCTTCAATATATTGTATCAGTAACAAATACATATTCAAAAGAAAATTTGAAATGCTACACATTATAAAATAAAGATGATGCACAAAAACAAAATTGTTAGTAGCAAAAATAAGGATATAATATTGTTAAAATAATATCTCACTAACCCCCCAAAATTATTTCTGTACTGTCTCAAGCTTTTCTGCATCAACTTATTCAATAGTCTGGTACATCTTTCATTGAAGAAACAATGGTCTTTTGTTGTCTCAAAACATTGTGATTTATAATGGCAATTATATTACTAGCTTTTATTTGAAAAAACCAAGCCAGAAATAAGTTTGTAAAAGTACATAAAATATTGTTTTGCCTATTCTCTGTATTCTTAAGTATGGTTCTGATAGGTTACATCAGAGGACTCTAATTACCTAATTTAAAGTATCAGTTGCTTGATTTTACATCAGACCAACAGATATGTCAATATATTAAAAGGAATGCCACAATAAATTTCGTAAGACATTGCCAGGATTGTTTGGCTTGTACAGAAGGATAGTCTGAAAATACATATAATAGCCTGTGTGATCATTTGTGTAGTGTATTTGGTTGTCATTTTTGCTAACTCATATTTTTATGTATGTTCAATTGTGTAAAGCTAATATGACTTCATTGTGCATTTTTTAATCTAGATTATATTTGTAATGTACAGGTGCACTTTTTTTTAATCATTTATGCTTAATGATTCAGTAAATTCATTGTAGATAATCAAACCCATTTATTATTATTCTCTGGACCACAATGATATTTTCTGACTGTATAAAGGCTATATTTTTGTTAGGGGTGCATGTGACTAGCAAGCAATAAAGTGTTTGCAGCAAGTGTATCATGTTGTTTTATAATCTTCAAATTAATATAGAGGTAGGCTGGAAAGGTAGTAGGTGGATATGGTGCAAAGTGTATGGACAAAGTGTTAACTCATAAGATATGGTAAAGGGCAAGACTGGGTGGAAGCAGTTTGTGGGAAGGTTATCTTGTATTGGTCCCAAGGATTAATGTCCTCACAGCCTGGGGCCGGATTCAGGAAGGTACTTACGAAGGTTTTTCCTCTTAGCTAAGAGCGTTTTCCGTCTTAGCGCCTTAGTGGCGGCTACGTCCGTATTCAATTAACTACCCTAAGTGGAAAAACCTTCGTAAGTTCATTCCGGGATTTAAGTGTGGTTTCGACCACTCGTAGCTTTACGTAAACTGGATATAAGTCATTTTTTCTCTACTACATAACACTGGGATCGATTTATGATATTGGAACATGACCAAAATATTATAGCTGGTGAATCTAGTGGAGAGGAGTCCTTCGTGTTAGTTATATATGCATTCTCTGCTTGAAACTTGAAGTAAATATGTGTTTGATAGTAGAATTAGTTTTATAATAGCAAGATATTATACCAGTAGTTATTAAGTAAATAAACACTGGTGAACATGAAATATGAGAGAAGGTGATGAGCCCTGCCTGATGGGATCATTTACTATCACCAAATGCCCCTGTTCACCTAGTAGTAAGGGTGTACCTTAGCTATACATACCCATTTCTAATTTATTTAGTTTGGTTTTATTTTGAAATTAAATCTGGGTGAGACATAAAATAAAAATATGCTGCACAAATGATGTTAGGTAAGGAAAAGGGTAAAAATGTCACAAACTTTATTCATTGAATACTTAAAGCTATAATTATGACTATATAGATTATTAAAAAAGAGAGAGGGAAGTAGGGGTCCAAGACCTCTTCCTGTTATACAATTTGGGTGTGGAACAAGTAATTATCAAAAGAAGGCACCATGCCGGGAAGGCTATGTAGCAGTAAGGCAGTGAGGCGAGGCAGCTACTTATTTGAGAAATGCTTATTTTATTTACCTTATAAGCTGAGGCAACTTATTTTATTTGAGGAATACTCAGCTGATTCCTCTACATTTAGCATGGAACAAATTTGTGTCCAAGACCTTCCTGTTACTCAATTTGGCTGTGTGTAACCAAACTAGAAGTGCTCTACAAATCAAGGGACCCAGAATGTGGAATGACCTCCCGAATCATGTCAAAGGCTGTACCTCTCAACCAGTTTAAGAGTTAAACCAAGTACTGCCTAATTAACTCCATGTAACCTAACTTACCTTCTAAATGTCAACCCATGTCTTGCTATTTTTTAAACAACGCTGTTCACCAACATGTGCAATTGCTGATTTATGCTATGTTAACCCCCTTTTTGTATTTTTTATTCCTTCTTTCAACACAATTTATACCTAATCCAGATTACTATTAAGTTTTAGTCTGTGTTTTTTTCCCCCACACCTTGCCCGAAATACTATGAGTATTAGTGGCAATATGGTATTGTATGTACTAGCTCTGCCTATAAATCCAACATTATGTTTGTAAATCAACTGTATGTACTTTTCTTGAATAAAATGTATTTATTATTTATTTTTTAATCAGTAAGTATTAAAAGAAGGCACCAAGCTGGGAAGGCTATGTAGCACCATTGTGTGTAACAATAAACCAAATTTTTGTTAACAAATAATGCACCTGTATGGGAAAACAAATCCTGTCAGCTGTAAAAATATTGATGCAGTTATTTAAATGAAAAATATAATGAAAGAAATATTACTGGTTTATTTTTATCCTATCTTTTTGTACTGTACAGTATATCCAAGGAAGTGAAAAATTGAGACATAATGCACAATTTAATGAATGATTAGCATGGATTAGCAGTTCAAAAAAAATAAGACTTGTATTACATATCAACATGACATCTTAATGATCCATGGTCAACATGATTTAATAAGGATAATACAGTACTGTATTTGTAATAATACAAACTATAATTTAAAATCTTTATTATTGATTTTTTTTATTAAGAAGATTAGGTATACACAGCAATGTGCTGCTACCCTATTCTATATGGAATATTACACAGTGTAGATAAAAAACTAGCTATAAGTTTATCTAATACTCCCATCTCACAGGATGGTTAGACATACTGTACATGGAATCAATTTAGAAAATACCAGCCTCAATACAAAAAACAAATCAACTCTGACTAAACAACTCTAAGCAATTTTCACAAGAGGTAAGCACTGAATCATGGAAACATTATATTATAATTACTCTTACCAGTTTCTACAAAACTCCTCTCAAACAATGTATTTTTAAACATGTTTAGGTATACAGGGTCCATAGAATTACCCAAGTCGGCCCAAATCTGGCCAAAACTACCCAAATCGTCCTAGCATTACGTAAGTAATGAAGAAATATGGTATATTTACTTACTATAATGTTGGTGCTACACGTAGAACATGATCAAACCTATTTTTACTCTGAAATAATCTAATTTCATAACGAAATGAGACGTAAATATGTGAGAGGTGACGCCATAGGAAGTCGACGGTCCAAGCGACAATTGTGTGGAGCGACTTATCCAAGATATATGGTCGCCTGGAGAGTGTTTGTTGCCATATCAGCCTCCTGTACACAGTGATCCAGTCGTCGTATTTCATGGCTCAAATTGTCGCAAATTTAATTGGTAATATTAACAAGTAGAATGTGTATTTATAATAATATTTTTCATAAACAGCCACAAAATATTTAATATTTATTAAAAAAAAGTGTCTGGAAGTTAAATCAATTCCACATGACAATAAATTTGTTATATAGATACTAGCGTTATTCGTTGGTATGCGTTCGCTATTTAAACTACTCCAGTCCTTTTCGTTCATAGAACACCGAACCCTACACGCTCTCTGATATATTGCTTAATTAACAAATATTCACAAATAAAGATTATATTTATATATGTTATCAGAAAGGCAGATATAAAATAGTTTGTGTTAATGCATCACAGAGATTATACCTTATTAGAGAGGAAAAATATTCATATTTTAAACAAGGCTTCTTGGCCGACGCTCTCCCTTTCGATGGGAACTATGACCTTTTGAAAATCAATGTTAATTGAATCTATATATTGTAAAAAACGAAGTTTTTTATGTCATCAGAAAGATATATAAGCTGCATGTTAATACTTTGGTATAAATATAACTGAAGTGAAAGTGAAGATATATGCCTTTTTATAGTTACTTTGTAACGGTTCTATTGTTACGTAAAGTATGGTGACAAGTAAACACAGACACTAAGATACTATATATATATTTGGTCGAATATACAGAAGTACACAGGTGATACGTGTGAGTTGAGCGCACTGAGCGTTGGTACAGTATCTCGCAAGTGTCTGCTCTAGACCACACTTGAAAGTAGACTCTGGTTAATTTTTGCTATCCTGCTGCTTATATGCCCGGGCAACTCCTCACCGTATTGCCCGGGCAACGCCTCACCTCATTCATCTCCAAAGGTTGACAGGAATATTAACAATGCATTTGGAGCGAGTATATTATTGGATAATCTACTCGCTACAGTCCGTTGTCGTAGGTGGCGGTGCTGCTGGTAACTGTGGTCGAAAAAGTGAACTGCGTAGTCGGCGGATGTGTCTCTGGATTTAGCAGTGTTGCAGACGTTGAGACGAAGACTGGAGCAGAGCAGAGAGCTGAGTGAGGCCGGAGTCGTTGAGCTCTATGTGGGAGAGCGTGGCGGCTCGATTGAGAATTGTGAGTGTCTAAACTCGGGGAGCGAGAGCGTGGCGGCTCGATTGAGAATTGTGAGTGTCTAAACTCGGGGAGCGAGAGCGTGGCGGCTCGATGCGGTCGTAGTCTGCTGTCTGCTCTGTGTCGAAGCTGTAGCGTCTTGGGTTGATTAGGACTGTACACGCCGAGTACTACATTGTTGACTGTGGAAATTGTAGTCTGGTACTAAAAGATGTAGGCAGTGTGTGGACAAGCTCGGTGTAGCAGGAGAGAAGAATGTGCATAATTGTTGCGTCCTTGGGTCGCTGGTGGAGCATTTTAGATCCGGGGCGGATGGGCTCGGGCACCAGGACATTAGGAGGTAATGTAGGCACGTAGTTAGGACAACGAGGTAATCACTGCTAGAGCTGAATTGTCCTGGAGGCGACGAAGAGTCGGAAACGCAAGCTGTAAGTCCTGTACTGCGCAAAGTGCTTGAGTCGGCAGAGTATCAGAATGCAGTGAACGTGTAGATGAATCTGACGAAAGAGCAGCTTTCGTGGGCGCCCCTGTAGAACAAGCAGTGCCCTGGCAGCGACGGAGAGTCGGCAGGACAGGCTGTAGATCACACATTATGTAGTTACTGATGAAGCTGCCAGATGAGTGAGTAGTGATCGTGGAGCAGCAAGCCGTAGTAGATGAAAATGCAGAGATGATCGCGATGAAAATCATAGCTATGGCAAGGGTGTTGGCAACGTTCCATGACAGGTGGCTGCGGTCCACAGCAAGCAGCAGCAGTGGAGGTCCAATGAGAGTCCATGTTGTAGTCCATCGTGGCTGGGTATCGTCGAAACTCTCTGGGGTCACCAATGTAACGGTTCTATTGTTACGTAAAGTATGGTGACAAGTAAACACAGACACTAAGATACTATATATATATTTGGTCGAATATACAGAAGTACACAGGTGATACGTTGGTGTGAGTTGAGCGCACTGAGCGTTGGTACAGTATCTCGCAAGTGTCTGCTCTAGACCACACTTGAAAGTAGACTCTGGTTAATTTTTGCTATCCTGCTGCTTATATGCCCGGGCAACTCCTCACCGTATTGCCCGGGCAACGCCTCACCTCATTCATCTCCAAAGGTTGACAGGAATATTAACAATGCATTTGGAGCGAGTATATTATTGGATAATCTACTCGCTACAACTTGATGGCTCGCTCAGGGAGTGTGAAGGCCTGCACACAAGCCAATCAATTTTATAATTAATGTACATATATGCAAAGTAACGTCAAAGGTTTTTTTTTCAGAATAAAGACAGATGTAGACGATAATGTAAATACATTTCAAGGAAAACATATCTTAAATGAAAGCTCCCTTGGGGAAGTCCTTTCTACACCAATACCACAAAGTTTCCCCCAAACGAATATAAAACCCAATTGTATCGCCAAGACACCGCGGACACCATACAACGAATCTCAAAGACATCAAGCAGTTTGAAACCACACCTCCCCGCCGCCTTTCATTACCTGACGAAGGTCAAGGGAGTGTGACGGAAAGCTGCCATCATTAACACCGGTAGTGTAGAGGGGACACCGGTGGTGTAGAGGTGGAGGGGAGAGTGATGGTGTGATCGTGGTGGGGAGCCCCTCGTCGCCTCGCTCACTCGAGCTTCGAACACACTATGGTCGGCCTCGAGGGGGACTGGTCAAGTCGTCTGAATTTTGTAACTAGCTCATCAAGATTGTAACTTGCTTAGCTAAATGAATTGTGGGGTTTAGTCCCTGAGTCCATTATGTGCCTCTGTAACCCTTTTCACTACCGCCCACAAGATGGGTATGGGGTGCATAATAAATGAACTAAACTAAACAAGTCGTCTACTGTAATTTCGGATACCGGGCTAGAAACAACTTCGTTCACCGAGAAATTTGTACTTCCAAACCAATTTGTTCGTATATGCGCTGGTTTGTGTTCGCTGCTGTTCTCGTCTGAATAAATACATAACACTTCATCATATAATTATTAGCGCTTCCATTAACAATGCTTAGCGCACTGTTTGTATTACTTTGTTTGTTAACAAAGCGCTCTCGTATCAGAGAAGGGAAGGGAAGAGAACTCTCAGGGGGGAAAGCGCTGTAACGTACGGTTATGTTACGTTGTTGGGTACATTAGATACAGTGTTTAGTTAGTTTCATATTTATTTAGTAGTCCTAGATACAGCAGTGTCGTAGACGTTGAGACGGGGCTTGAAGCAGAGCAGAGAGCTGAGTGTGGCCGGAGTCGCGGAGCTCTATGTGGGAGAGCGTTGTAGCTCGATGAGGTCGTAGTCTGCTGTCTGCTCTGTGTCGAGGCTGTAGCATCTTGGGTCGATTAGAACTGTACACGTCGAGTGCTACATTGTTGACTTGAAATTGTACTGCTTTGCTATTCGATTGATTGATTGATGATAAAGATTAAGCCACCCAAGAAGTGGCACGAGTATGAATAGCCTGTAAGTGGTGGCCCTTTTGAGCCATTACCAGTATTAAGAGCTGATACTGGAGATCTGTGGAGGTGCGACTGCACCCTGCGTGACGGGAGATGTCTCCCGAGGTTTGCTATTCGATTGATTGATTGATGAAGATTAAGCCACCCAAGAGGTGGCACGGGCATGAATAGCCCGTAAGTGGTGGCCCTTTCGAGCCATTACCAGTATCAAAAGATGATACTGGAGATCTGTGGAGGCGCAACTGCACCCTGCGTGACGGGAGATGTCTCCCGGACCAAGTGTGGCCGTTTACTATTCGATTGATTGATTGATGAAGATTAAGCCACCCAAAAGGTGGCACGGGCATGAATAGCCCGTAAGTGGTGGCCCTTTTGAGCCATTACCAGTATCAAGAGCTGATACTGGAGATCTGTGGAGGCGCAACTGCACCCTGCGTGACGGGAGATGTCTCCCGGACCAAATGGTGGTTTGCTATATCCCAAATCGCTTGCTTATATACGGTGACTACACCTCACAATAAGATAGGAGGGCAGAAACCGTTACCTGTAAATAGGGATAGGATTATAGCGTGTGTAGTTAGTGCTAATTAGTTATGCCATTAAGATGATGAGATAATGGAGCAAGTATAAGGCTTACTCGCTACAGTGGTGAAGCCTCACTTTGATTATTGACTCCAAGCATTGAAACCTCATTATCATAAGATACCCCCTCGGTACCCCTACTCAAATCTCTGAATATGTTAGACATTAAGTCACTGCACATTCTCTCATGTGTATTATACATATATAAAACGCTAAACTATAATGCCAATCCTGATCTCAAAGGCTTCATAGAAGGATGTAACAGAACCCATGAGCACCACACCAGAAATAAATACAGTTTTGATATTCCTAGAGTACGACTTAATCAAACTAGAAATGCTCTACAAATCAAGGGGCCCAGAATGTGGAATGACCTTCCCAACCATGTTAAAGACTGTACCTCTCTCAACCAGTTTAAGTTAAAAACGAAGCTATACCTAATAAATTCCCTGTAACCTACCTTACCCTTCTATTGTCAACCAATGTCTGTTTTTTTAAAGAGCGCTGTTTGTCGACATAATTGTATTTGTGCGGCTTTTTCATCTATGTTTTCATTTCTTGTTTTCATTCTACTCATTATGCTCAATTAGTATTAAGCTTGTCATTTAAGTTTATCATGCCCGAAACGCTTTGCGTAATAGTGGCTTTAGGCATTGCATGTACTAGCTCTACCTATAAGTCAACCATTCTTTGTAAAAATTTATTGTATGTATGTACCTTACCTAAATAAACATTTTATTTTATTTTATTTTTTTATTTTTTATTTCAAGATATAGTTTCACCGAAGAAAGTTCAACACCGGCCGATATAAATATCCCAGAACTAAGTCAACTCTCATACCAAGAATGGTTAAGGGCCACAGAGCTAACCTTATTTACTTATTTATTTATATACAAGATGGTATAACCACACTGCAAACCACGCATGACAGAGCGGATTTCACCGAAACGTTTAAAACACTGAATAATTTGGAGGATGTTGAACCAGACAACTTTTTCAAGATGTCAGATGCAACACAAACAAGGAACAACGGTTTCAAGCTTAACAAACCTCAATGTAGGTCTGAAAATAGGAGCTGCTTTTTAACCCACAGGGTTATAAACCCATGGAACTACCTACCCGCCGAAGCCGTAAATGTCAAAACACTGTTGAATTTTAAGATCTAGCGTGAAAAAAATCATCAAAATAAATGGGGGGACCTTTGACAGGCCATTAAATATAAATGGCTCTCGTATGGGCCAATAGGCCTTCTGCAGTTGCCCTTGTTCTTATGTTCAAGCTCGTCGTATCTTGTAACTCTATCATCATTACCTAGCCTCAGAACTTTACATTTATCAGCATTAAACTGCAGACTCGGGTAAATTCAGGTAAAATATAAAAGTATATCTAACTCGTTTTCTTTGAAACGGTCTGAATAATTTGATTTCTGCAAATTAAATTTATCTGAGGGGTCACTGACATATATTGGTCTCGACGAAAGAAAGGATTAGTAGAAATTCTAAGAGAGAATCAAATAGTTTCCGACTTTCATATTATTTCACCTGTCAGCTAATGATATTAGGTGAACATGCTTGTGCTTTAATTTTATTTAGTAGCCCCTCATATATAATATGGTATTAGTAGTAGAAGTAGTACATTGTACTACCTAAGCTTTTAATCAAAACAAAATGCATAAATTGCATTGTATGTACTAGCTCTATCTATAAAGCCAACAAACTTTGTAAAATCTCTTTATGTATGTACCTTACCTAAATAAAAATTATTATTATTATTATTAAATTCACTACACAATTGAGGTTCTTATTTGCGTCTTATTTCATTGTAAAAGGAGTTAATTTCCAAACAGGGTTGTATAAATAAATCTTATCTTATCTTTGCATTCAATTTTGTACGGTAATTTTTCAAACTTAAAATGTAAATAGCTATATATATATACCCCCTCTAAATGAAAAATGGCCTAATTTAACATATGTGCTAAAAATATTAACATAAATAATTCGTTTTTTAGATAACAAGATATTCATAGCAATAAGGTTTCTTGGAATGGCCTATAATGCACGCAAATACTAGTTTACGCACTTTTCGGGTAGTACGCCTGGAATTTCAAAATGGCGTTCAAACGGCGGTTGGTCGTTGAAGGCTGTCGGTCGTCAGTATCGTCGCTGCCGCCAACGCGACAACATGTACCGCTCATTTCCGACAGCAACATTGCTCCAGGTAAGAGTGATAATTCTTTTTGACATATTTATATCTTATATATACACAGTATATAGAATTATATAATATAATGGGGCTTCGAACAATGCCTATCAATTTTTTTTTTTTTTTTTTTGCTGGACTGATCAACCAGGCTGTTGGACGCGGCTGCTCGCAGCCTGACGTATGCGTCACAGCCTGGTTGATCAGGTATCCTTTGGAGGTGCTTATCCAGTTCTCTCTTGAACACTGTGAGGGGTCGGCCAGTTATGCCCCTTATGTGTAGTGGAAGCGTGTTGAACAGTCTCGGGCCTCTGATGTTGATAGTTCTCTCTGAGTACCTGTTGTACCTCTGCTGGGCGGTAGTGGAAAAGGGTTACAGAGGCACATAATGGGTTCAGGGACTGAACCCCACAATTCATTTAGCTAAGCAAGTTACAATCTTGATGAGCTAGTTACATAATTCAATATAAGTCGTCACATCAACAATGGGTTCGAGATTGACCTCAAGTACAGGTTCTAAATTAAGCACCTGACATATGTGGAGAGCTAGTGTCACAATTTATGTTTGTCCTGCACACCGCCCCCCATCCAGTGGGCAGCGGTGGATAGGTTACAATCACTCGGTTACTACCTACAGTTAGCAGACTGGGGATATTTGGCTAAAATTTCTGGTAGCAGATCAGGTCCCCCATTTGTTCCGATTTTTTTTCAAATTGAATTTTACAATTCAAGTGTTATGTTATTTACTGCTTTAGCAGATAGGCGGTTCCATGGGTTTATAACCCTGTGGGTGAAAATATAGCTTATGTTTTCAGTCCTACACTGCGGCTTGTTGGACTTGAAACCGTTGTTCCTTGTTTGTGTTCCATCTGACCTTTTGAAGTTGTTCTCTGGATCCATATCTTCGAAACTGTTCAATATTTTAATAGGCAGGCGATGAGTCACAATAACGTGGCTGAAGTATGTTGACCAGACCACACACTAGATGTTGAAGGGACGACGAGTTTCGGTCCGTCCTGGACCATTCTCAAGTCGATTCAAGTCGATATTTTAATAGTTTCGGTGAGATCCATCCTGGCATGCCTAGTTTGCAGTGTTGTTAGCCCTGTGACCCTCAACCGTTCATGGTATGAAACTAGACCTCATTCTGCAGTTATTTTTGTCGCCTGGTGTTCAATTTTCTCCATGAAAGGTTGGGCGCGGGGTGGGTTCTCTGTCGGCCTCCAAGTGGGTTCTCTGTCGGGCTCCAAGTGGGTTCTCTGTCGGCCTCCAAGTGGGTTCTCTGTCGGGCTCCAAGTGGGTTCTCTGTCGGGCCCCAAGTGGGTTCTCTGTCGGGCCCCAAGTGGGTTCTCTGTCGGGCCCCAAGTGGGTTCTCTGTCGGGGCCCCAAGTGGGGTTCTCTGTCGGGCCCCAAGTGGGGTTCTCTGTCGGGCCCCAAGTGGGGTTCTCTGTCGGGCCCCAAGTGGGGTTCTCTGTCGGGCCCCAAGTGGGGTTCTCTGTCGGGCCCCAAGTGGGGTTCTCTGTCGGGCCCCAAGTGGGGTTCTCTGTCGGGCCCCAAGTGGGGTTCTCTGTCGGGCCCCAAGTGGGGTTCTCTGTCGGGCCCCAAGTGGGGTTCTCTGTCGGGCCCCAAGTGGGGTTCTCTGTCGGGCCCCAAGTGGGGTTCTCTGTCGGGCCCCAAGTGGGGTTCTCTGTCGGGCCCCAAGTGGGGTTCTCTGTCGGGCCCCAAGTGGGGTTCTCTGTCGGGCCCCAAGTGGGGTTCTCTGTCGGGGCCCCAAGTGGGGTTCTCTGTCGGGGCCCCAAGTGGGGTTCTCTGTCGGGGCCCCAAGTGGGGTTCTCTGTCGGGGCCCCAAGTGGGGTTCTCTGTCGGGGCCCCAAGTGGGGTTCTCTGTCGGGGCCCCAAGTGGGGTTCTCTGTCGGGGCTCCGGGGTGGGGTTCTCTGTCGGGGCTCCGGGGTGGGGTTCTCTGTCGGGGCTCCGGGGTGGGTTCTCTGTCGGGGCTCCGGGGTGGGTTGTCGGTCGGGGCTCCGGGGTGGGTTGTCGGTCGGGGCTCCGGGGTGGGTTGTCGGTCGGGGCTCCGGGGTGGGTTGTCGGTCGGGGCTCCGGGGTGGGTTGTCGGTCGGGGCTCCGGGGTGGGTTGTCGGTCGGGGCTCCGGGGTGGGTTGTCGGTCGGGGCTCCGGGGTGGGTTGTCGGTCGGGGCTCCGGGGTGGGTTGTCGGTCGGGGCTCCGGGGTGGGTTGTCGGTCGGGGCTCCGGGGTGGGTTGTCGGTCGGGGCTCCGGGGTGGGTTGTCGGTCGGGGCTCCGGGGTGGGTTGTCGGTCGGGGCTCCGGGGTGGGTTGTCGGTCGGGGCTCCGGGGTGGGTTGTCGGTCGGGGCTCCGGGGTGGGTTGTCGGTCGGGGCTCCGGGGTGGGTTGTCGGTCGGGGCTCCGGGGTGGGTTGTCGGTCGGGGCTCCGGGGTGGGTTGTTGGTCGGGGCTCCGGGGTGGGTTGTCGGTCGGGGCTCCGGGGTGGGTTGTCGGTCGGGGCTCCGGGCAGGCTTTAGGTACTCAACTGGCGGGCTCTGGGTGGGTGACTGTTCGGGCTCCAGGTGGGTGTCTGTCCGGCTTCGGGTGGGTTCTTGGTAGGGCTTGGGGGGTGTGGGTTCTTGGTAGGGCTTGGGGGGGTGTGGGTTCTTGGTAGGGCTCGGGGGGGTTGGGTTCTCTGTAGGGCTCTGGGTGGGTTCTTGGTAGGGCTCGGGGCGGGCTCCAGGTACTCAACTGACGGGTTCCGGTTCACTCAACTGGCGGGCTCCGGTTCACTCAACTGGCGGGCTCCGGTTTATTAAACTGGCGGGCTCCGGGTGTTTGACTGGTCGGGCTCCGGGTGGGTGACTGTTCGGGCTCCAGGTGGGTATCTGTCCGGCTTCGGGTGGGTTCTTGGTAGGGCTTGGGGGTGGGTTCTTGGTAGGACTTAGGGTTGGCTCCCGGTCAGGCTCAGGGTGGGCTCTTTCGGGTTCGGGATGGGCTCTCGGGCTTGGGGTACCTCTGTAGGGCTCGGGGTAGGTTCTTGGTCGGGCCCAGGTTGGGTTCTCTGTAGGGCTCAGGGTGTTTTCATGGTAGGACTAGGGGTGGGTTCTCTGTAGGGATCAGGGTGGGTTCTCGGTAGGGCTCTGGGTGGGTTCTCGGTCAGGCTCGGGGCGGGCTCCAGGTACTCATCTGACGGGTTTCAGTTCACACAACTGGCGGGCTCCGGTTCACTCAACTGGCGGGCTCCGGTTTACTAAACTGGCGGGCTCCGGGTGTTTGACTGGTCGGGCTCCGGGTGGGTGACTGTTCGGGCTCCAGGTGGGTGTCTGTCCGGCTTCGGGTGGGTTCTCGGTAGGGCTTGGGGGTTGTTTCTCGGTAGGGCTTGGGGTGGGTTCTCGGTAGGGCTTGGAGGTGGGTTCTCGGTAGGGCTTGGGGCTGAGTTCTCGGTAGGGCTTGGGGCTGGGATCTCGGTAGGGCTTGGGGCTGGGTTCTCGGTAGGGCTTGGGGCTGGGTTCTCGGTAGGGCTTGGGGCTGGGTTCTCGGTAGGGCTTGGGGGGTGGGTTCTCGGTAGGGCTTTGGGGGTGGGTTCTTGGTAGGGCTTGGGGGGTGGGTTCTCGGTAGGGCTCGGGGTGGGCTCTTTCGGGATCGGGATAGGCTCTCGGGCTTGGGGAACCTCTGTAGGGCTTGGGGTAGGTTCTTGGTCGGGCTCAGGGTGGGTTCTCGGTAGGGCTCGGGGCGGGCTCCAGGTACTCAACTGATGGGTTCCAGTTCACTCAACTGGCGGGCTCCGGTTCACTCAACTGGCGGGCTCCGGTTTACTAAACTGGCGGGCTCCGGGTGTTTGACTGGTCGGGCTCCGGGTGGGTGACTGTTCGGGCTCCAGGTGGGTGTCTGTCCAGCTTCGGGTGGGTTCTTGGTAGGGCTTGGGGTGGGTTCTTGGTAGGTATTAGGGCAGGGTTCTTGGTAGGGCTTGGGGGTGGGTTCTTGGTAGGGTTTAAAGTTGGCTCCCGGTCAGGCTCGGGGTGGGCTCTTTCGGGATCGGGATAGGCTCTCGGGCTTGGGGAACCTCTGTAGGGCTCGGGGTAGGTTCTTGGTCGGGCTCCGGGTGGGTGACTGTTCGGGCTCCAGGTGGGTGTCTGTCCGGCTTCGGGTGGGTCCTTGGTAGGGCTTGGGGTGGGTTCTTGGTAGGGATTGGGGCTGGGTTCTCGGTAGGGCTTTGGGCTGGGTTCTCGGTAGGGCTTTGGGCTGGGTTCTCGGTAGGGCCTGGGGGGTGGGTTCTCGGTAGGGTTTGGGGGGGTGGGTTCTCGGTAGGGCTTGGGGGGGGGGGTTCTCGGTAGGGCTTGGGGGAGTGGGTTCTCGGTAGGGCTTGGGGGGGTGGGTTCTCGGTAGGGCTTGGGGGGGTGGGTTCTCGGTAGGGCTTGGGGGGTGGGTTCTCGGTAGGGCTTGGGGGGGGGTTCTCGGTAGGGCTTGGGGGGGTGGGTTCTCGGTAGGGCTTGGGGGGTGGGTTCTCGGTAGGGGTCGGGGTGGGCTCTTTCGGGATCGGGATAGGCTCTCGGGCTTGGGGAACCTCTGTAGGGCTCGGGGTAGGTTCTTGGTCGGGCTCAGGGTGGGTTCTCGGTAGGGCTCGGGGCGGGCTCCAGGTACTCAACTGACGGGTTCCAGTTCACTCAACTGGCGGGCTCCGGTTCACTCAACTGGCGGGCTCCGGTTTACTAAACTGGCGGGCTCCGGGTGTTTGACTGGTCGGGCTCCGGGTGGGTGACTGTTCGGGCTCCAGGTGGGTGTCTGTCCAGCTTCGGATGGGTTCTTGGTAGGGCTTGGGGTGGGTTCTTGGTAGGTATTAGGGCTGGGTTCTTGGTAGGGCTTGGGGGTGGGTTTTGGTAGGGCTTGGGGGTGGGTTCTCGGTATGGCTTGGGGGGTGGGTTCTCGGTAGGGCTTGGGGGGTGGGTTCTCGGTAGGGCTCGGGGTGGGCTCTTTCGGGATCGGAATAGGCTCTCGGGCTTGGGGAACCTCTGTAGGGCTCGGGGTAGGTTCTTGGTCGGGCTCAGGGTGGGTTCTCGGTAGGGCTCGGGGCGGGCTCCAGGTACTCAACTGACGGGTTCCAGTTCACTCAACTGGCGGGCTCCGGTTCACTCAACTGGCGGGCTCCGGTTTACTAAACTGGCGGGCTCCGGGTGTTTGACTGGTCGGGCTCCGGGTGGGTGACTGTTCGGGCTCCAGGTGGGTGTCTGTCCAGCTTCGGGTGGGTTCTTGGTAGGGCTCCAGGTGGGTTCTTGGTAGGTATTAGGGCTGGGTTCTTGGTAGGGCTTGGGGGTGGGTTCTTGGTAGGGCTTGGAGGTGGGTTCTTGGTAGGGCTTGGGGGTGGGTTCTTGGTAGGGTTTGGGGTTGGCTCCCGGTCAGGCTCGGGGTGGGCTCTTTCGGGATCGGGATAGGCTCTCGGGCTTGGGGAACCTCTGTAGGGCTCGGGGTAGGTTCTTGGTCGGGCTCAGGGTGGGTTCTCGGTAGGGCTTGGGGCGGGCTCCAGGTACTCAACTGACGGGTTCCAGTTCACTCAACTGGCGGGCTCCGGTTCACTCAACTGGCGGGCTCCGGTTTACTAAACTGGCGGGCTCCGGGTGTTTGACTGGTCGGGCTCCGGGTGGGTGACTGTTCGGGCTCCAGGTGGGTGTCTGTCCAGCTTCGGATGGGTTCTTGGTAGGGCTTGGGGTGGGTTCTTGGTAGGTATTAGGGCTGGGTTCTTGGTAGGGCTTGGGGGTGGGTTTTGGTAGGGCTTGGGGGGTGGGTTCTCGGTATGGCTTGGGGGGTGGGTTCTCGGTAGGGCTTGGGGGTGGGTTCTCGGTAGGGCTTGGGGGGTGGGTTCTCGGTAGGGCTCGGGGTGGGCTCTTTCGGGATCGGAATAGGCTCTCGGGCTTGGGGAACCTCTGTAGGGCTCGGGGTAGGTTCTTGGTCGGGCTCAGGGTGGGTTCTCGGTAGGGCTCGGGGCGGGCTCCAGGTACTCAACTGACGGGTTCCAGTTCACTCAACTGGCGGGCTCCGGTTCACTCAACTGGCGGGCTCCGGTTCACTCAACTGGCGGGCTCCGGTTTACTAAACTGGCGGGCTCCGGGTGTTTGACTGGTCGGGCTCCGGGTGGGTGACTGTTCGGGCTCCAGGTGGGTGTCTGTCCAGCATCGGGTGGGTTCTTGGTAGGGCTCCAGGTGGGTTCTTGGTAGGTATTAGGGCTGGGTTCTTGGTAGGGCTTGGGGGTGGGTTCTTGGTAGGGCTTGGAGGTGGGTTCTTGGTAGGGCTTGGGGGTGGGTTCTTGGTAGGGTTTGGGGTTGGCTCCCGGTCAGGCTCGGGGTGGGCTCTTTCGGGATCGGGATAGGCTCTCGGGCTTGGGGAACCTCTGTAGGGCTCGGGGTAGGTTCTTGGTCGGGCTCAGGGTGGGTTCTCGGTAGGGCTCGGGGCGGGCTCCAGGTACTCAACTGACGGGTTCCAGTTCACTCAACTGGCGGGCTCTGGTTCACTCAACTGGCGGGCTCCGGTTTACTAAACTGGCGGGCTCCGGGTGTTTGACTGGTCGGGCTCCGGGTGGGTGACTGTTCGGGCTCCAGGTGGGTGTCTGTCCAGCTTCGGATGGGTTCTTGGTAGGGCTTGGGGTGGGTTCTTGGTAGGTATTAGGGCTGGGTTCTTGGTAGGGCTTGGGGGTGGGTTTTGGTAGGGCTTGGGGGGGTGGGTTCTCGGTATGGCTTGGGGGGTGGGTTCTCGGTAGGGCTTGGGGGGTGGGTTCTCGGTAGGGCTCGGGGTGGGCTCTTTCGGGATCGGAATAGGCTCTCGGGCTTGGGGAACCTCTGTAGGGCTCGGGGTAGGTTCTTGGTCGGGCTCAGGGTGGGTTCTCGGTAGGGCTCGGGGCGGGCTCCAGGTACTCAACTGACGGGTTCCAGTTCACTCAACTGGCGGGCTCCGGTTCACTCAACTGGCGGGCTCCGGTTTACTAAACTGGCGGGCTCCGGGTGTTTGACTGGTCGGGCTCCGGGTGGGTGACTGTTCGGGCTCCAGGTGGGTGTCTGTCCAGCTTCGGGTGGGTTCTTGGTAGGGCTTGGGGTGGGTTCTTGGTAGGTATTAGGGCTGGGTTCTTGGTAGGGCTTGGGGGTGGGTTCTTGGTAGGGCTTGGGGGGTGGGTTCTTGGTAGGGCTTGGGGGTGGGTTCTTGGTAGGGCTTGGGGGTGGGTTCTTGGTAGGGTTTGGGGTTGGCTCCCGGTCAGGCTCGGGGTGGGCTCTTTCGGGATCGGGATAGGCTCTCGGGCTTGGGGAACCTCTGTAGGGCTCGGGGTAGGTTCTTGGTCGGGCTCAGGGTGGGTTCTCGGTAGGGCTCGGGGCGGGCTCCAGGTACTCAACTGACGGGTTCCAGTTCACTCAACTGGCGGGCTCCGGTTCACTCAACTGGCGGGCTCCGGTTTACTAAACTGGCGGGCTCCGGGTGTTTGACTGGTCGGGCTCCGGGTGGGTGACTGTTCGGGCTCCAGGTGGGTGTCTGTCCAGCTTCGGGTGGGTTCTTGGTAGGGCTTGGGGTGGGTTCTTGGTAGGTATTAGGGCAGGGTTCTTGGTAGGGCTTGGGGGTGGGTTCTTGGTAGGGCTTGGGGGTGGGTGGGTTCTCGGTAGGGCTTGGGGGGGTGGGTTCTCGGTAGGGCTTGGGGGGGTGGGTTCTTGGGGGGGTGGGTTCTCGGTAGGGCTTGGGGGGTGGGTTCTCGGTAGGGGTCGGGGTGGGCTCTTTCGGGATCAGGATAGGCTCTCAGGCTTGGGGAACCTCAGTAGGGCTCGGGGTAGGTTCTTGGTCGGGCTCAGGGTGGGTTCTCGGTAGGGCTCGGGGCGGGCTCCAAGTACTCAACTGACGGGTTCCAGTTCACTCAACTGGCGGGCTCCGGTTCACTCAACTGGCGGGCTCCGGTTTACTAAACTGGCGGGCTCCGGGTGTTTGACTGGTCGGGCTCCGGGTGGGTGACTGTTCGGGCTCCAGGTGGGTGTCTGTCCAGCTTCGGATGGGTTCTTGGTAGGGCTTGGGGTGGGTTCTTGGTAGGTATTAGGGCTGGGTTCTTGGTAGGGCTTGGGGGTGGGTTTTGGTAGGGCTTGGGGGGTGGGTTCTCGGTATGGCTTGGGGGGTGGGTTCTCGGTAGGGCTTGGGGGGTGGGTTCTCGGTAGGGCTCGGGGTGGGCTCTTTCGGGATCGGAATAGGCTCTCGGGCTTGGGGAACCTCTGTAGGGCTCGGGGTAGGTTCTTGGTCGGGCTCAGGGTGGGTTCTCGGTAGGGCTCGGGGCGGGCTCCAGGTACTCAACTGACGGGTTCCAGTTCACTCAACTGGCGGGCTCCGGTTCACTCAACTGGCGGGCTCCGGTTTACTAAACTGGCGGGCTCCGGGTGTTTGACTGGTCGGGCTCCGGGTGGGTGACTGTTCGGGCTCCAGGTGGGTGTCTGTCCAGCTTCGGGTGGGTTCTTGGTAGGGCTTGGGGTGGGTTCTTGGTAGGTATTAGGGCTGGGTTCTTGGTAGGGCTTGGGGGTGGGTTCTTGGTAGGGCTTGGAGGTGGGTTCTTGGTAGGGTTTGGGGTTGGCTCCCGGTCAGGCTCGGGGTGGGCTCTTTCGGGATCGGGATAGGCTCTCGGGCTTGGGGAACCTCTGTAGGGCTCGGAGTAGGTTCTTGGTCGGGCTCAGGGTGGGTTCTCGGTAGGGCTCGGGGCGGGCTCCAGGTACTCAACTGACGGGTTCCAGTTCACTCAACTGGCGGGCTCCGGTTCACTCAACTGGCGGGCTCCGGTTTACTAAACTGGCGGGCTCCGGGTGTTTGACTGGTCGGGCTCCGGGTGGGTGACTGTTCGGGCTCCAGGTGGGTATCTGTCCAGCTTCGGGTGGGTTCTTGGTAGGGCTTGGGGTGGGTTCTTGCTAGGTATTAGGGCTGGGTTCTTGGTAGGGCTTGGGGGTGGGTTTTGGTAGGGCTTGGGGGGTGGGTTTTCGGTAGGGCTTGGGGGGTGGGTTCTCGGTAGGGCTGGGGGGGGTGGGTTCTCGGTAGGGCTCGGGGTGGGCTCTTTCGGGATCGGAATAGGCTCTCGGGCTTGGGGAACCTCTGTAGGGCTCGGGGTAGGTTCTTGGTCGGGCTCAGGGTGGGTTCTCGGTAGGGCTCGGGGCGGGCTCCAGGTACTCAACTGACGGGTTCCAGTTCACTTAACTGGCGGGCTCCGGTTCACTCAACTGGCGGGCTCCGGTTTACTAAACTGGCGGGCTCCGGGTGTTTGACTGGTCGGGCTCCGGGTGGGTGACTGTTCGGGCTCCAGGTGGGTGTCTGTCCAGCTTCGGATGGGTTCTTGGTAGGGCTTGGGGTGGGTTCTTGGAAGGTATTAGGGCAGGGTTCTTGGTAGGGCTTTGGGGGTGGGTTCTTGGTAGGGCTTGGGGGTGGGTTCTTGGTAGGGCTTGGGGGTGGGTTCTTGGTAGGGTTTGGGGTTGGCTCCCGGTCAGGCTCGGGGTGGGCTCTTTCGGGATCGGGATAGGCTCTCGGGCTTGGGGAACCTCTGTAGGGCTCGGGGTAGGTTCTTGGTCGGGCTCAGGGTGGGTTCTCGGTAGGGCTCGGGGCAGGCTCCAGGTACTCAACTGACGGGTTCCAGTTCACTCAACTGGCGGGCTCCGGTTCACTCAACTGGCGGGCTCCGGTTTACTAAACTGGCGGGCTCCGGGTGTTTGACTGGTCGGGCTCCGGGTGGGTGACTGTTCGGGCTCCAGGTGGGTGTCTGTCCGGCTTCGGGTGGGTCCTTGGTAGGGCTTGGGGTGGGTTCTTGGTAGGTATTGGGGGGGGGGGTTCTCGGTAGGGCTTGGGGGGTGGGTTCTCGGTAGAGCTTGGGAGGGGGGTTCTCGGTAGGGCTTGGGGGGTGGGTTCTCGGTAGGGCTTGGGGGGGTGGGTTCTCGGTAGGGCTTGGGGGGGTGGGTTCTCGGTAGGGCTTGGGGGGTGGGTTCTCGGTAGGGGTCGGGGTGGGCTCTTTCGGGATCGGGATAGGCTCTCGGGCTTGGGGAACCTCTGTAGGGCTCGGGGTAGGTTCTTGGTCGGGCTCAGGGTGGGTTCTCGGTAGGGCTCGGGGCGGGCTCCAGGTACTCAACTGACGGGTTCCAGTTCACTCAACTGGCGGGCTCCGGTTTACTAAACTGGCGGGCTCCGGGTGTTTGACTGGTCGGGCTCCGGGTGGGTGACTGTTCGGGCTCCAGGTGGGTATCTGTCCAGCTTCGGGTGGGTTCTTGGTAGGGCTTGGGGTGGGTTCTTGCTAGGTATTAGGGCTGGGTTCTTGGTAGGGCTTGGGGGTGGGTTTTGGTAGGGCTTGGGGGGTGGGTTCTCGGTAGGGCTTGGGGGGTGGGTTCTCGGTAGGGCTGGGGGGGTTGGGTTCTCGGTAGGGCTCGGGGTGGGCTCTTTCGGGATCGGAATAGGCTCTCGTTCTTGGGGAACCTCTGTAGGGCTCGGGGTAGGTTCTTGGTCGGGCTCAGGGTGGGTTCTCGGTTGGGCTCGGGGCGGTCTCCAGGTACTCAACTGACGGGTTCCAGTTCACTCAACTGGCGGGCTCCGGTTCACTCAACTGGCGGGCTCCGGTTTACTAAACTGGCGGGCTCCGGGTGTTTGACTGGTCGGGCTCCGGGTGGGTGACTGTTCGTTCTCCAGGTGGGTGTCTGTCCAGCTTCGGGTGGGTTCTTGGTAGGGCTTGGGGCTGGGTTCTTGGTAGGTATTAGGGCTGGGTTCTTGGTAGAGCTTGGGGGTGGGTTTTGGTAGGGCTTGGGGGGTGGGTTCTCGGTAGGGCTTGGGGAGTGGGTTCTCGGTAGGGCTTGGGGGGTGGGTTCTTGGTAGGGCTTGGGGTGGGTTCTTGGTAGGTATTAGGGCTGGGTTCTTGGTAGGGCTTGGGGGTGGCTTCTTGGTAGGGCTTGGGGGTGGGTTCTTGGTAGGGTTTGGGGTTGGCTCCCGGTCAGGCTCGGGGTGGGCTCTTTCGGGATCGGGATAGGCTCTCGGGCTTGGGGAACCTCTGTAGGGCTCGGGGTAGGTTCTTGGTCGGGCTCAGGGTGGGTTCTCGGTAGGGCTCGGGGCAGGCTCCAGGTACTCAACTGACGGGTTCCAGTTCACTCAACTGGCGGGCTCCGGTTCACTCAACTGGCGGGCTCCGGTTTACTAAACTGGCGGGCTCCGGGTGTTTGACTGGTCGGGCTCCGGGTGGGTGACTGTTCGGGCTCCGGGTGGGTGTCTGTCCGGCTTGGGGTGGGTTCTTGGTAGGGCTTGGGGTGGGTTCTTGGTAGGTATTGGGGCTGGGTTCTCGGTAGGGCTTTGGGCTGGGTTCTCGGTAGGGCTTGGGGCTGGGTTCTCGGTAGGGCTTGGGGGGTGGGTTCTCGGTAGGGCTTGGGGGGTGGGTTCTCGGTAGGGCTTGGGGGGTGGGTTCTCGGTAGGGCTTGGGGGGTGGGTTCTCGGTAGGGCTTGGGGGGTGGGTTCTCGGTAGGGCTTGGGGGGTGGGTTCTCGGTAGGGCTTGGGGGGTGGGTTCTCGGTAGGGCTTGGGGGGGTGGGTTCTCGGTAGGGCTTGGGGGGGTGGGTTCTCGGTAGGGCTTGGGGGGGTGGGTTCTCGGTAGGGCTTGGGGGGGTGGGTTCTCGGTAGGGCTTGGGGGGTGGGTTCTCGGTAGGGCTTGGGGGGTGGGTTCTCGGTAGGGCTCGGGGTGGGCTCTTTCAGGATCGGGATAGGCTCTCGGGCTTGGGGAACCTCTGTAGGGCTTGGGGTAGGTTCTTGGTCGGGCTCAGGGTGGGTTCTCGGTAGGGCTCGGGGCGGGCTCCAGGTACTCAACTGATGGGTTCCAGTTCACTCAACTGGCGGGCTCCGGTTCACTCAACTGGCGGGCTCCGGTTCACTAAACTGGCGGGCTCCGGGTGTTTGACTGGTCGGGCTCCGGGTGGGTGACTGTTCGGGCTCCAGATGGGTGTCTCTCCGGCTTCGGGTGGGTTCTTGGTAGGGCTTGGGGGTGGGTTCTTGGTAGGGCTTGGGGGTGGGTTCTTGGTAGGGCTTGGGGGTGAGGTCTTGGTAAGGCTTGCGGGTGGGGTCTTGGTAGGGCTTGGGGGTGGGGTCTTGGTAGGGCTTGGGGGTGGGGTCTTGGTAGGGCTTGGGGGTGGGGTCTTGGTAGGGCTTGGGGGTGAGGTCTTGGTAGGGCTTGGGGGTGGGGTCTTGGTAGGGCTTGGGGGTGGGGTCTTGGTAGGGCTTGGGGGTGGGGTCTTGGTAGGGCTTGGGGGTGGGGTCTTGGTAGGGCTTGGGGGTGGGGTCTTGGTAGGGCTTGGGGGTGGGGTCTTGGTAGGGCTTGGGGTGGGGTCTTGGTAGGGCTTGGGGGTGGGGTCTTGGTAGGGCTTGGGGGTGGGGTCTTGGTAGGGCTTGGGGGTGGGGTCTTGGTAGGGCTTGGGGGTGGGGTCTTGGTAGGGCTTGGGGGTGGGGTCTTGGTAGGGCTTGGGGTGGGGTCTTGGTAGGGCTTAGGGTTGACTCCCGGTCAGGCTCGGGGTGGGCTCTTTCAGGTTTGGGATGGGCTCTCGGGCTTGGGGAACCTTTGTAGGGCTCGGGGTAGGTTCTTGGTCGGGCTCGGGGTGGGTTCTCTGTAGGGATCGGGATGGGTTCTCGGTAGGGCTCGGGGCGGGCTCCAGGTACTCAACTGACTGGTTCCAGTTCACTCAACTGGCGGGCTCCGGTTCACTCAACTGGCGGGCTCCGGTTCACTCAACTGGCGGGCTCTGGGTGTTTGACTGTTCGGGCTCCAGGTGGGTTCTTGGTAGGGCTTGGGGGTGGGTTCTTGGTAGGTCTTGGGGCTGGGTTCTTGGTAGGTCTTGGGGCTGGGTTCTTCGTAGGTCTTGGGGCTGGGTTCTTGGTAGGTCTTGGGGCTGGGTTCTTGGTAGGGCTTGGGGGTGGGTTCTTGGTAGGGCTTAGGGTTGGCTCTCGGTTGTCAAGCTCGGGGTGGGCTCTCGGGCTTGGGGTACCTCTGTAGGGCTCGGGGTAGGTTCTTGGTCGGGCTCAGGGTGGGTTCTCTGTAGGGCTTGGGGTGGGTTCTCTGTAGGGATCGGGGTGGGTTCTCGGTAGGGCTCTGGGTGAGTTCTTGGTCGGGCTCGGGGCAGGCTCCAGGTACTCAACTGATGGGTTCCAGTTCATTCAACTGGCGGGCCCCGGTTCACTCAGCTGGCGGGCTCCGGGTGGGTGACTGTTCGGGCTCCAGGTGGGTGTCTGTCCGGCTTCGGGTGGGTTCTTGGTAGGGCATAGGGTTGGCAAGTACAAGGGGAATGTTGGCTACGCTTATGTCGACCGTGCTCTAAGCCACAGCTCAGGATGGAAGCAAGTCGATGAAGAACTCTGTAGGGTAAGGCAGGTCCTAGTCAACAACGGCTTCTCCAATGGTTTCGTTGAAGACATCATAAAAAGGAAGGTGAAACACCATGCAACCTCTGAGGAGTCAACTAACACAACACCTGTACCCCCTATTAGACTATTGTACAGGAACTTCTTTTCCACAGCTCATAAAACGGAGGAAAGGGTCCTGAAAGATATTGTTAATAGGAACGTTATCCCTACAGACAAAAATCAGAAGATACAATTGACAATTTACTATAAAACCAAAAAAACAGCCAATCTACTCATGAAAAACTCTCCTGACACAAAGCAGAACGCCTTAAAGGAGACTAACGTCGTCTATACCTTCGAATGCCCACTTGGGGACTGTAAGCCTCAAAGAACTCGGTATATAGGCAAGACAACAACATCTCTTTCCAGGCGATTAACAATGCATAAGCAACAGGGCTCCATTAAGAAACATATCTCTTCCCACAACCAGGCCATCACCAGAGAAGTCTTAACAAACAACACAGAAATCATCGATAGATACAGCGATAGCAGGCAGCTTGACATCTGTGAGGCACTACACATCAAGAAGTCAACACCAGCAATCAACAGCCAATTGATGCACAACTATATTCTACCCACTTCAAGACTCCGTACCAATATAGAAGCATCAAGAGGAAGTATGGGTCAATAGGCCCTTTGCAGTTACTTCCATTCTTCCCTCTCATTTATCCAATTTATACCCATTGTTCCGTGTTCTGCGTTGGTCAAAAGTTTGTTCACCTCTTCCAAAACTGTTGCAACACATCACCTCACCCAAATGCGAGTATATAAGACAAGCTGTTTAATGTTAGCATAAGTAAAACTCTGTTTAGTGTTCTCAGGTTACAGTTGTGTGTGTATAAACTAAAGTCTCTGAAAATGTAACAAGTTATTACGAAACGCGTTCAAGCCTCGCGTCAGACTAGAAATAAAAATGAATTTTGGAGAATTGATTTTTCAATTACCATCCACAGTAAAAAAGAAACATAAGAAATATTGAGAAAATTCGTGGTAGAATTATTAATCTTACCTTTTCGGTCATATTTAACAATATATACATTATATATAATATATATTACTCTTATTACAAATTCGGTATTTACCGCAGTTTGGATCTGGCAACCGAGGTCCCCGTGGTCCGGAACCCTCGGCCTCCACCAGCACTGTTGTGGACCAGCAGACGACATACAGGAGCAGCTCGCCAGCAACATTCCCACTCAAAATGCAGACGTCAAACAACAGCTCTGACCCACGGAGAGTGGATAAGATTGTTAGGTAAGTGAATGTAGGGGGGATATTGTAGTGCAAGATATTATTATTGTGTAATGATGAGGATCTGTGTGTGTGTGGGGGAGGAAGTTAGTAGGTCATCATATGGACAATTCGTTCTTATATAGGCATGGGTTTTCTTGTCTCTGTACAATGCTTTGGTGTGATGTTTAAAGAATTACTTGTCTGTACACCTATATGGGTGGGATTTAGGGAATTATAGTTCGATATTTTTGCTGTAGGGGGTATAGGTCATTACGTATACAAGATGCTTAGTTAGCAGACTTAAAACGATAATGATTAATGATAAAACAACCTAATCCATATAACATAACCAAGTCTAACTTAGTAGTACATTTTTATCAGAAAACTAGCCTTGTTGAAATGATTTTTTACTCCCATTTTGTTTGGAGTTTGAAAAGAAATGGCGAGGGTTAAACAAAGCTCATTTATTTATTTATATACAAGAAGGTATATAAGATTTTTACTTAATTTTTAGTTTTGACAGATAAGACCATATTAAATCAGATACAAGTCATACCACATACACGATGACTCGCAAACAAATGTTAAAACCTATCTAACCTAGGGTTTCCGGGTTCGATCCCCGGTGAAGGCAGAGACAAATGGGCAAAATGTTTTTCATCCTGATGCCCCTGTTACCTAGCAGTAAATAGGTACCTGGGAGTTAGACAGTTGCTACGGGCTGCTTCCTGGTGGGGGTGTAACAAAAAAGGAGGCCTGATCGAGGACCGGGCCGCGGGGACGCTAAGCCCCGAAATCATCTCAAGATAACCTAGCTCAACCCAACCTAAACTAACCAAACCAAGAATCAACCTAACCCAAACCAATGGAGTCCAGTACAGCTTAACCTAAGCTAATACATCCTACCATAACAGTATAGTGTATACGGTTTTAACAAACGAGAAAACGAGCATCGTCGAATTATTTCATGTCCAAAAAGTACCATCCATAAAGTTTGATACGTTAGGATGTATTAGCCAAGATTAGGCTGTGTTAGGCTTGGTTGGTTTGAGTTAGCCTGGGTAAGGTTAGGTAAATTTTCCAATCCATTGGTGAACAGTCATGTGTACAGGGTGACACATTATTACAGACCGTTTTACTAGTGATAAAAAAGCAATGTAGGACTAACACAGCTATTGGAAAACAACAGTTGTGTTATCAGTGTATAGTAGTAATTAATAATTTTGTACAAAGTTTGCATAAAAATGTTAGGTGTTTCAAGTAACTCACTAGGTTCTGGTAGACCTTTCATGACCCGTATAAAGACCAGGCTGTGTGTGAAGAACTGTTAAAACCATCAACAGGTAATATACAGAAATGTTTATTGAACTAAATGCAGCTGGCCGAAGCAGCCATTGACATGAAACTGTTAGCGGCCAGTTTCATGATAGTTACGTATTTATGGAAACTCTCCATCAGCGACCACATAACCAGATTTTAAAATGCACTATAATCTTAATTTAAATATATTTTGTTATTACAGTACTGTATCTGGTTTTCTTTACAAAGTACAGTATTTATATCATCCTACCCACAACAGTTGTTTAATTTCCGAGTACCTGTTTACTGCTAGGTGAACAGAAGAATTAGGTGAAAGGAAATGTGCCCAGCCATATCTGTCCTGACTGGGAATTGAACCCAGGATCCCCAATTGGGAGTCAAGGGGTAAGGCAACCGATTTTTACCTGACTTTACCTGAGGGCCACTAACGTATTAGTGGCCTCGACGAGAACAGAAAAGCTTGTCCAAAGTCCCCTCATTTGCCTTGATTATTTTTTTCCAGTTGGATTTTAAAATGTAAGAGTTTGGGCAATTATGTTTGGCAGGTAGGCAGTTCCATGGGTTTATAACCGTATGGGGGTAAAAGGCATCTCTTGTTTTCAGTCCTATGTTGTGGTTTGTTGAGCTTTTGTAAGACATTATCTGGATCAACATCCTCCAAATTGTTCAGTATTTTAAAATTTCAATGAGGTCTGCTAAGTCATGTCTGGTTTGAAGTGTTGTTAGTGCTGTGGCCCTCAACTGTTCCTGGTATGAGAGTTGATTACACTGTGATACCCTCAACTATAATAAATTCTGTTTTCAGACAACATACAGCCTCTTTGCTCAAACCCCTGGACATACTAAACATTTAATCCGTACTCTTCATTCTCTTCACATTATAAACACTTGCAAAGCTCTGTTCCTTAATACTAACTCAGATTTTAAACTTTCGAATTGTATGAAATAAGAATGTTTGTGATGTTCTGCATGAACATCACTGCTGAAATATCTCTAAGATTCTCTATGCAGGTCTCTATATAGAGAGACCAAATGTGTGGAATTTCCTAACCCAATGTCTTCACTTTAGTATCCCACATTGTGCTAATTACTCATCTAGTGCTGTACTATCTACAAATGCACTCCATCAACATAATTTCTCATCACCCTTATTACTACCTTACCTCTCGCTTAACAATTAGCTTAGCTTAGATGTCACGCTATTGTGATTTCTGTGTATAATGAAGTAAGGGCGAAGAGGTAGAACGGCCTATTGACATAGCTCGAGTGCATGGGGGGAGTTGTGTAAAATCCTGGTTTGTCTCTCGGAGAGGCTGCAGGATCCAAGTACAGTAAATTCAGAAGAATTTCTGGTTGCAATTCTTATACCATGTCGTAGCTCAGTCGATTAAGGCAGCGTCTGGGATACTCTTGGACGCAAGTTCGAATCCTCGTCACGGCCCCTTGTAGATTTGTTCTCTTAAGATTAACTGTTTCCCTTGTACAATAATTTAAAATTCACTGCAAATTTTGCGTTAGCTTTAAGATTTGCCTAAAATGCTATGCATGTTAGTGGCTTTACAAGAATGTACAGATAATGGCGATTCATTTGTACAAATAACCCATTGTAGTGAATAATATTGTAGTGTCAGGGGGGGCCTAACGGCTGAGTGGACAGCGCTCCGGATTTGTATTCCTAAGGTTCCGGGTTTGATCCCCAGTGGAGGTGGAAACAAATGGGCAGAGTTTCTTTCACCCTGATGCCCCTGTTACCTAGCAGTAAATAAGTACCTGAGAGTTAGACAGCTGCTACTGGCTGCTTCCTGGGGGGGGTGTAACAAAAAGGAGGCCTGGTCGATGATTGGGCCACGGGGACGCTAAGCCCCGAAATCGTCTCAAGATAACCTCAAAATACTGTAGTGTAGTGGTCAACACAGTCAGCTCGCAATTGAAACGTTCGGGATTGATTTCTGCCGCAGGACAGGGACGTTTGGCACGTTTGCTTTTGCCCGATGCCTGTGTTCACCTAGCGGTAAATAAGTACCTAGGAGTTGGGCAACTATTGTTGGTTGCATCTTGGGAAAGACTAGTAGTTGGCCTAGAGGGGACCTTGATAAACCTAACTGGCTTTGTCCCAATGGGAAATCATACTTAAGTACGATACAAGTAAAAAACTTTTCAAAATCTTTTCTGTGGAGAGCCTTGTAGGCTCCAGGGAGCCTCTAGGCTCACCCAGAAAATGGTGTTTCATTACATTCAGTGCTGTATTTTTTTTTCAAATAATGTTACTTTTGTGAGGGTTTGTGTACAGTAATTATTGAACTTCATTGTTGTTTGTATTTGTAATATGTTCTCTCATCTTCCCTCCTGATTTTCCATAACTAATCACTTCTTGCAAAGAGAATTATAAAACCTGTGTTTATTGAATTCATTTTATTTGCCTTCTCACTCATGCTTTAATGTTACTTATTTGATCAATAACACCTTACTGATACAGTAATAATAATAATACATTAATATTACATTTTTATACATACCAACTGCAATATAATGTAATTTGACCATTGACAGGTACAAACCATCAGCACAAGGGACTCCAGGGGCCCCTGGTGAAGATCCAACTACTGACTACATGAATGTACTAGGCATGATCTTCAGCATGTGTGGTCTAATGATGAGAGTAAGTTTTGGGTTTCTGGCATTATAGGGTCTGTTCTGAAGCCCACGGTATCATCCCTATTGTCTACCACTATCATCCCTATTCATCCTGGCACTAGCTTGCTCAGTTTTTTTTGTTTTCAACTCATATTTTATGAACTACTGTATATTGTATGTAAGTGATGTTGGCATTCATGGGAACATTTTCTGTGGGAGCCATGCTTTTTGTATTGTTTATATTCATGCTTCACTTGTCAGTTTAAGGCACCCATCTTGTGTGCCCTTAGCTGTTCATTCATTCTGATTTAGTTTCTCAACTCTCTGCCTTGTAGCTAGTTTGTATTACCCATTCCCACCAGTAATATTTTTCAAGATTCTGGGTGTTGTCCTAGTCAGGGCTTCTCCTTTTGTAGTTACCATTACATCAGTACTGCTTGGGACTCGGTCCACGTGGCCAGGCCTGTTGCTGGGTATTTTAGTGTGTGTTATGTCCTGATTCTGACTCGTGTGCCATGTTGGTGCCTTGCATCATCTTCTGTGTGTACAGTTGGAGTCACACTAATAATACTTCAATACCTGTCACATAGGTCTGATCTTTCTAGTTTTTTAATTGATAGGAGGTTGGAGAACCGTCAACTCAACCCTTGTGACTAACATGGATGTCCATTATTCGGTAATTATTGTGCCGAAGATTGTAATTAAGTCAAAATACATTTTCACTTTACTGAAAAATTTATGGCATGAGCGTGAAGTGAGCCAAAAGTGTGACAAAGCAACAGCAGTCGGCTGAATGCTGGGCATGGGGGAAGAGGGAGGGAGGGTGTGAGACTATCCCTTCCTCATTTCCTCTCTCAAGCTTGGTGAAAAAGTTCTCTCCTTTTGAATGTTTGGTTTCAATAAAGTTGTGTGTGTGTACATCTATAATTTTAATACCAAATTATCCGTGATCAGTATCATATGCCATAATCAAGACGCATCATAAAAGAATTTTTTGCGAATAATTTATTAATAATAATAATTCATTGTGTTGGAGGACTGGCAGCCAGGTTATACATACAGTACATGTTAGGTTTGTATCCAGGTCCCCCCCCCTCTCCCCCCTATCCCTAGGGTCTAATTACTGACCCTCCCCAGTATGCAACCCCACAATAAGCTGACTGACTTTTGGGTACCTATTTCCTGCTAGGTGAACAGGTACATTAGGTGATAGGATACACACCCGCCAATTCTATCTTGCCTGGGATTTGAACCCAGAATTCTAGATTGCGAGTCAAGAACGAACTCGACTATACTACCGGTACCCTCAATTTACTGGGATTTATGTCAAGAATGGTTGAGTTTGTGTAAATCCTGGTCATTGTTATGTTGGGACCACCAATAATTGTCATATACTGTAATTATGATTTTTAAATGGAATTGTTTGCCAATGATTGCTCTATCATATGCCATTGTCAAAATGATAAGTACATACTGTAATAGATCATGTTGGACCACAAATTTTAGATCCATTTGGCATAGGGTCTCCATTTTTGTGCAACTCTGGAGCTCTTCTCAGTGTTACCTTGAGGTGCTTCCGGGGCTTAGCGTCCCCGCGGCCCAGTCGTCGACCAGGCCTCCTGGTTGCCGGACTGATCAACCAGGCTGTTGGATGCGGCTGCTCGTAGCCTGACGTATGAGTCACAGCCTGGTTGATCAGGTGTAATTATGTTTAGAGCAGGGTTCTTCCTAGCTGGTTTCACCATTTGTGTTGTCTTCAAAGATTGCCTTGATAGCATTGCTCTAGTTGTTTGAGCTGCTGCTGTGGGATGTAGTTGCATATTTACACTATATGCGGCCTGTCGTGCTTTCCAGCGTGCAGTTCTAGATCATCAGGAATCTTCTTAGTTGTATTCCTTGTGGTTTGCCTCTCTTTTTACACCCTTTCTACTTTCTGGAGGGAAAGGGAAGGGAAGGGAATTATTAGGAGAAATCACTAAATCATTATAACTATATAGCATTTGGAAGGGATCAACATAAGGATTTTTGATGGGACATGGGGACGAAATTGTGCCCAACCACTTGGACAGTGTGGGATTGAAAACCGGCTTGCAAAAAAATGGGCCTTCGCTCTACTGTCTAGCCCAAGTGGTTGGGCGGGAAGGGAAGGTAGATCAATCTTTGATAGCTGGCAGTGCAGTATTTTAGCCTCAGTCTGCTTCAGTTGAGTTCTTCGGATCCAGCTTTGGGCCATGTGTAGATCCATATCTCCTGGTTCCTGGCTGGGGTAGGGGTTCTAGTGCATCGTTCGCTCTGGACAGTGCTCCTGTTCACCCTTCGTTTTTGAAGTGTTGACCTTTTAGGCAAGTTGATTGAAACCTCAGGTAACCTCAGGGCTGTCATCTGGTGGAAGATGGGTAAATCAAGGGCCTACCAGAAAAAGATGTTTAATTATACAGTATTCAATGCTTAATTTTCACATATATAGTACAGTACATGTTTTAAGTAAATAATATCAGACTTTATCTTGGATCATTTTCTTATTTAGGGTTTTAATCTTATAATACTTATATTGAGGAATGTGATTTCTACTCACTTTATGAATTTTAATCCTCCAAATACTGTATTATTAAAACTATGATTGTAGAAATTTTAGACATTGTTGTTATAAATGATACTCTATAGTGAACTCATTATTTCTTACTTGCAGTTGAAGTGGTGTGCTTGGGTTGCGCTATACTGCTCCTGCATCAGCTTTGCCAACTCGAGAGTCAATGACGATACGAAACAAATGCTCAGCAGCTTCATGTAAGGTTTATCTTGTTTTCTTCTGAAATTTGTATATTACTAAACCCATAAAGGTACAACCTGTCCTCATAGCATGTCACATTTTAACATATACTTTACTTTACACAAGGCCAAAACCTGGTGTACTAAGGCAAATAAACATTGCGACGGGGTAAATACCCTAACTGTGCAACCTGTCCTCTTACAAATTACGTCTGAATTTGGTCGTTTGCCCATATGGCCGAAAATGGACGTAATTTAAAAATAAAAAAATTAAAATAAATTTTGGATTTTGTTTCAAAACAGTAAGTTAAGGGTCCTCTCGTAGGTTAGGAGGGCAGGAAATTGTCCTCAAGTTTCAAAAGCTATGAAAAACGTTAAATGAAAGTTTCCTCTCCTAACCTTTCCAAGTAAGCCAGAGGACTTAGAGAAAACGCGACAGTATGTCACTCTCGTGAGCCAATTTCATTTCAAATTACGTTCATTTTTGGATATAGCATGCATTCGAACGAAAAGCGACGTTATTTTCAAGAGGACAGGTTGAACCATGATGTGCCTGACCACCATCATATGGTGGATCAGGTCACCTAAAGTCCCAGCTAGCCTGCCATCCCCGCTCGTTGAGCCAAATGGAACCCCCAAATATTCTATAAGGAAGAGAACAGGACTGGGAGGTGAGCGATTGACTACATGCCTGAAAAGGGCATTTCATTACCTGGATCTGGATTTGTACCTGGATAAGAGGGTTCTGGGATTTCTTTTCTCCAAGCCTGGCCTGGGCCAGGCATGACGTGCAAGATCTTGGTCCAGTAGACTGTTGCTTGGAGTGGCCTGCAGGGCCATATTCCCACTTACAATCTAGTTAGTCCAGCACTTCTTGCAGGAAACTCTAATTTTTTCTTGAAGAAATACTTTTGTTCCAGCCATACTTATTTTATTTGCTGTGAGGATATTAAGGAGCCGTGGTCCTTTGATATTCATACAGTGTTCTATGATTGTTCCTGTGGCACCTTTATTCTTCACTTGCGCTATTCTGCATTTCCTACCATATTGTTCGCTCCACTACCTTACCTTACCTTGAGGTTACCTTGAGGTGCTTCCGGGGCTTAGCGTCCCCGCGGCCCGGTCGTCGACCAGGCCTCTTGGTTGCTGAACTGATCAACCAGGCTGTTGGACGCGGCTGCTCGCAGCCTGACGTATGAGTTACAGCCTGGTTGATCAGGTATCCTTTGGAGGTGCTTATCAAGTTCTCTCTTGAACACTGTGAGGGGTCGGCCAGTTATGCCCCTTATGTGTAGCAGAAGCGTGTTGAACAGTCTCGGGCCTCTGATGTTGATAGAGTTCTCTCTTCGGAGTACTTGTTGCACCTCCGCTTTTCAACGGGGGTATTCTGCACATCCTTCCATGTCTTCTGGTCTCATGTGATGTTATTTCTGTGTGCAGGTTTGGGACCAGCCCCTCTAATATTTTCCACGTGTAAATTATTATGTATCTCTCCCGCCTGCGCTCAAGGGAGTACAGATTTAGGCTCTTTAGTCGGTCCCAATAGTTTAGATGTTTTACTGAGTGGATTCTAGCAGTAAAGGATCTCTGCACACTCTCCAGGTCAGCAATTTCTCCAGCTTTGAAAGGGGCTGTCATTGTGCAGCAGTACTCCACTCTAGAGAGCACAAGCGTTTTGAAAAGTATCATCATCGGTATAGCATCTGTTATAATATTGTGCAAATTTTGGACCTGGATATTCATACAGTGTTCTATGACTGTTTCTGTGGCACATTTTTTCTTCACTTGCGCTATTCTGCATTTCCTACCATATTGTTCGCTCCACTATGTTATAATACTGTGCAAATTTTGGACCTGGAGTTCAGTCCATGTATACAGTACATGATACCTCTCTTGTCTCCTTTCCAGAGTACATTTTGGGAGCTTCAAATGGTCCCAATAATTTATGTACTTTATTGTGTTTGTGTGCTGAGTATGTCCTCTGTATTCCCTGTGTTTCAACAATCTCTCTTGCTCTGATTTGTTATTTTTGGGAGAGCCCTGTCAGTAGTTTTCTGAGCTTACTTGTCAGTCACTATAGCATTGACTTCATGATTTTCCTAAGGGTGACAACACTTGCATAATTGTCTTTTGTTATTGAATGTAATTTAAATTACATTAATCCAACCCATTGTTACTGGCTAATAGTTCTGATTTTCAGAGTAACTTATCATAATTAAACAAATATACTTTTATTTGCTTGTCACAAATAATTTACTAATTATATTAACATTTCAGGTTGTCCATTTCTGCAGTTGTGATGTCCTACCTTCAAAACCCACAGCCAATGACACCTCCATGGTCCAATATATAAACAGTTCTATATTATCGATTGTTTTTGGTTGAATGGAAATGTATAATTGCCTCACCATACTTGTATTAAAATTGTACTGCTGAATGACAGTGACAATTTTAGTTTTAATAAACTAGCTAATGGTGCCAGGTTTGTATTATGATGTGCAATATGGAACAGTGCCAACATTTGATGATGTGCATGAGTTACAAAATGGCTTGGTTTGTTAATCTTTTAATTTGTGTAGCCTGCACTATATAATTCTTGTGTTATACTTCCCATCCAAAAGTTTCTTGTAAGCAGCTTGTCTTTTTTTTTCTTTAACAAATGGACAAATTTGTATTGTCCCATAACATTATCATGTCATTCATGCCAGTGTAAAAGGCAATAGCATGAAGGTCAAAGCTTGAAATATCCTGGAATATGAAGTACCATACGAGTTGATCCTCGAGTGACAACCACATTAGTACAGTAGATAGCCTCCATATTAGACATAAAAGGAAGACTTGATCACCACGTTAGAAATAGAAGAGTGAAAGGGAATTGGGAGTGGAATGGTAGGCAGTCAGTATGGGGGAAGGGAGACTTTTGGAGTACAGTACAGTACTGTCCATTCAGTAGAGCCAGGCTGTCACCTGATCGGATGACAGGCAAAGTTATCAGTCACTAGCACTGATTTTATAGTTTTCTTCGAGGTGACATCAACTGCATAATATCTTTTTGATCATGAAATTACATTAACTCCAACCAGTTACTGCTGGCTAATAATTCTTAGACATAAAGGAAAGAGGACAAATCAGAAGAGCATGTTAAGATAGGGCTACCTGAATAGGTTTCAGTTGTGGTTACTCCATCAGAGGGGCGTTCATGGGGATAAAGACAGATTCTACAGTAAATTGTTAATTACTCTTTTAGGACTGCCTCCTCTTCCATTTTGCTTAGTTATGCAAAGTTGTTGTTTTATGGTTACAAAGGAAACATATCATTCCTTAATTTCTTATTTTGACTGTATCAGAATTTAGAATTTCTAAAATATAGTTACAGGTTGTAAGTACAGTATGTATAACAGTTTATACAGTACTATACTTAGTGTATAAAATATATATTAATGCAGGCCATATGTATTATTGTTAAATATGTACTTTTGTATTTCATAGTAAACCTTTTACCATAATATATAATTATCTTCTCCTTTCAATAGTGCATTTGTCATGTTGAATTATATGGTATATCAGGATTTTATCGGTACTACCTTGTTGACTGCGTGTTCCTCCCGTTACTATACTGTATACAGTATCTCTCCTTCCCATTACAGTATTACGCTGAGATGTATCAGTAAGGTGGTTGGGCTCACTGGCTCAAGCAAAGAATATTCACTATACAATACTATATTGAATATAAATTCAGTGGATTTTGTACTACATGGGAACCTGGTCCAAGATAGGGATTTTAATCTAGCCAGTGACCTGTACAATGAATTTGGCATCTAGATAATGCAGAATTCCTCCAAGACTGATAATTTTAAATTAATATTACTAAAAAATTCAAACAGTGCTTTTTCCATGGGATTTCTGCATCAAATTATGCACAAATGTATGTCCTATCATGTGCACAAATAAAGGGTGAATGCTGTGGATCTTGTTGTCCATTAAAATCTGTACAATAAAGCTTTCAGTCACATGCCATCCCTAAGGTGTGGCGTTGTTTACAATTTCCCATTTAGAATCCTTTCATTAGAAAGTATTTACACCACAGTATTGTATGTCGAACATAAAAAATATTAAATGTATAAAGATATTGTACACAATGTGATAAATCAATGATATAATCTTTAGAGCAGGACAGCACGATCGAACCAATGTTGTGGATAACCACAGATGTGCACCTTAACCCATGGACTAGGATGTGCAAAAAGTTACACGACCTGGGGCCGGATTCAGGAAGGTACTTACGAAGGTTTTTCCTCTTAGCTAAGAGCGTTTTCCGTCTTAGCGCCTTCGTGGCGGCTACGTCCGTATTCAATTAACTACCCTAAGTGGAAAAACCTTCGTAAGTTCATTCCTGGATTTAAGTGTGGTTTCGACCACTCGTAGCTTTACGTAAACTGGATATAAGTAATTTTTTCTCTACTACATAACACTGGGATCGATTTATGATATTGGAACATGACCAAAATATTATAGCTGGTGAATCTAGTGAAGAGGAATCCTTCGTGTTAGTTATATATGCATTCTCTGCTTGAAACTTGAAGTAAATATGTGTTTGATGATAGAATTAGTTTTATAATAGCAAGATATTATACCAGTAGTTATTAAGTAAATAAACACTGGTGAACATGAAATATGAGAGAAGGTGATGAGCCCTGCCTGATGGGATCATTTACTATCACCAAATGCCCCTGTTCACCTAGTAGTAAGGGTGTACCTTAGCTATACATACCCATTTCTAATTTATTTAGTTTGGTTTTATTTTGAAATTAAATCTGGGTGAGACATAAAATAAAAATATGCTGCACAAATGATGTTAGGTAAGGAAAAGGGTAAAAATGTCAAAAACTTTATTCATTGAATACTTAAAGCTATAATTATGACTATATAGATTATTAAAAGAGAGAGAGGGAAGTAGGGGTCCAAGACCTCTTCCTGTTATACAATTTGGGTGTGGAACAAGTAATTATCAAAAGAAGGCACCATGCCGGGAAGGCTATGTAGCAGTAAGGCAGTGAGGTGAGGCAGCTACTTATTTGAGAAATGCTTATTTTATTTACCTTATAAGCTGAGGCAACTTATTTTATTTGAGGAATACTCAGCTGATTCCTCTACATTTAGCATGGAACAAATTTGTGTCCAAGACCTCTTCCTGTTACTCAATTTGGCTGTGTGTAACCAAACTAGAAGTGCTCTACAAATCAAGGGACCCAGAATGTGGAATGACCTCCCGAATCATGTCAAAGGCTGTACCTCTCTCAACCAGTTTAAGAGTTAAACCAAGTACTGCCAAATTAACTCCATGTAACCTAACTTACCTCCTAAATGTCAACCCATGTCTTGCTATTTTTTAAACAACGCTGTTCACCAACATGTGCAATTGCTGATTTATGCTATGTTAACCCTCTTTTTGTATTTTTTATTCCTTCTTTCAACACAATTTATACCTAATCCTGATTACTATTAAGTTTTAGTCTGTTTTTTTTTCCCCCCACACCTTGACCGAAATGCTATGAGTATTAGTGGCTTTAGGTATTGTATGTACTAGCTCTGCCTATAAATCCATCATTATGTTTGTAAATCAACTGTATGTACTTTTCCTGAATAAAATGTATTTATTATTTATTTTTTAATCAGTAAGTATTAAAAGAAGGCACCAAGCTGGGAAGGCTATGTAGCACCATTGTGTGTAACAATAAACCAAATTTTTTTTAACAAATAATGCACCTGTATGGGAAAACAAATCCTGTCAGCTGTAAAAATATTGATGCAGTTATTTAAATGAAAAATATAATGAAAGAAATATTACTGGTTTATTTTTATCCTATCTTTTTGTACTGTACAGTATATCCAAGGAAGTGAAAAATTGAGACATAATGCACAATTTAATGAATGATTAGCAGTTCAAAAGAAATATGACTTGTATTACATATCAACATGAGATCTTAATGATCCATGGTCAACATGATTTAATAAGGATAATACAGTACTGTATTTGTAATACAAACTATAATTTAAAATCTTTATTACTGATTTTTTGTTATTAAGAAGATTAGGTATACACAGCAATGTGCTGCTACCCTATTCTATATGGAATATTACACAGTGTAGATAAAAAACTAGCTATAAATTTATCTAATACTCCCATCTCACAGGATGGTTAGACATACTGTACATGGAATCAATTTAGAAAATACCAGCCTCAATACAAAAAACAAATCAACTCTGACTAAACAACTCTAAGCAATTTTCACAAGAGGTAAGCACTGAATCATGGAAACATTATATTATAATTACTCTTACCAGTTTCTACAAAACTCCTCTCAAACAATGTATTTTTAAACATGTTTAGGTATACACAGCAATGTGCTGCTTCCCTATTCTGTATAAAGGACCACACAGTGTAGATCAAAAACCAGCTACAAGCTCACCCAACATCCTCACCTCACAGGATGGCCAGTCATACATGGAATTAGGAGAGAACAAAATACTTAATGCTGATCTATTAGCCTCCACTGGCAAAATCTGGGTGCAGCACAAGAATATCTTCCAATATTCCTGAGTGTATGAAGTAATTACAGAGCTCAAAATACCTCATACCATTTGGTATGAAGTCACTGATAACAGGACAATCACAGATATAGTGTTGGAGAGTATGTTCTCCCAAGTAGGACTGAAAACAGATGTTTTTTTCCACCAAGAGGACTATAAACCCATGGAACCGCCTACCCGCTGAAGCCGTAAATGCCAAATTCCAGCTAAAAAATATCATTAAGACAATTGGCGGGCCCTTTAACAAGCCGCCGGCTTTCTGTCCTCTTCGAGGTCACTAGATAGTTAGTGGCCCTTGGGTAAATTCAGTAAATATATACAATAATTGTCAGCGCATCTTCCGAGCAACAAGGACAGCTACACAGTATCTCTTAGAATTACGTAGGTAAACAACAAATGTAACATATTTGTTTACTACAATGTTGGTGCTGGCTGTAGAAGTTGAAAAAACATTGTTTTACTTCGAAATATACTAATTTTATAAGAAAATTCGACGTAAATAGGAGGCAGTAGAGCTCCGATAAGCCAGCGCTAAATCTTTAATATGAAGAATGTTGCTGCTCTCTGATTGGCCAAACGAAACACAGTAGTGACCTCTATCGGCACGCAGGTGAACCAACAATTTTCTTCCTAAGTATACCTTATTGAATCGCACCTAAGCATCTTCTTAGGGCGCACTTAGGAACCTTCGTAGCAAACCCACTTACGAAGAAATACACAGAGCTTCCTGAATCTAGGTCCTGGTCTCTGACCAGGCTTCCTGGTTGGTGGTCTAGTCAACCACCAGATTCATAAATCAACTGATGTCATATCATATCAATCATATCCTGCATATCCTGGTTCATCAACTATCCTTTGGATGTGTTTATTGAGTTCTCTCTAACACCATGAGAGGCCAGCCAGTAATGCTCCTTGTATGTAGAGGGAAGAGTGCTAAAAGTTCTTGGGTATTTGTTGATAGATTTCTCTGAGTATCTATTGCACCTCTACTTTTCAATGGGGCAATTTTGCGCATCCTGCCATGCCTCCTGGACTCGTGTGATGTTATTTCTGTGCGCAGATTTGGAACCAATCACTAATATTTCCAGGTGTAAATTATTATGCATCTCACCTGTGCTCTAGAGAATACAGATTTAAAAAATTTAATATCCCAATAGTTTAATGATTTTTAGAGTGCCTTCTAGCATGCTCTCCAGGTCAGTAATTTCTCCAGCTTTGAATGGGGCTGGCTGTTATTGTGCAACAATATGCCACCCTAGAGAGCATTAGCATCTGGAAAAGCATCATTGATATGGCATCCCTTGTATGAAAGGTTTTTGTTATCCAACCTGTCATTTTTCTTGCAGCTGTGACAGCTACTTTATTGTGTTCTTTAAAGGTAAGGTCTTCCGGCATTATTACACCAAGATGTGATTTGTGTGCTTTGACTTTTATATATGGTTTCCATTTTTATATTTTCATTTCTTCAATAGTGCACTTATAAGATGGAACTTATATTCATTAAAGATCATTATTATCTGTGGCCCTTTAAAAGACCTGATGAACATCAGATTTGAGGTTCGCTGTGTCCTCTATATTATCTACTCACTAGGATTTTCAAGAGTTATCTGCAAAGGATGATGCAATACTATAGGTTGTATCCTTGTTTATGTCTGATAAGAGGATGGGGTAAAAGTACCATCTCCTCAAAAAAAATTCAATCAACAACCCCCTGCAGTGCAGGGATTAAAGTGCTAATTTAAACATTTCATAACAGAAAGTTCAGACATGTCTTGGGAGATAGGCATTTCATGTGCACACTTTTACTATATTAATCCCTGCAATTTGATGGCTGATCAAATCTCCATAATATTGAGAGAAATAAAATCAAATCTGGAGTGAAGAGAAGTTTTCAGAAAGTGTATGAAAATGAGTCAGTGCTGGTAATATTAGTGATTGGGAGCAAATTATTGAAATCTTAGAAATTAGATGTGATTAATTAATGTAAGGTGTTCTTCTAACTTCAAGATGGCTAAAAAAACAGAATATGAAGAGGTAAAGCTAGCTATCCTTGAAGATTTGGAATAATGACTAATGAAAGTAGTAAATTACTCACGGGGATCAAGAAAAAAGGATTGGTTGGGTAGGTGTATGTTGATAATCGTGTAACTTTCAAGTCCATTACAAACACAACTCTCAACCACCACAGTTACTTTTACCAAGTTTTTGGGTCAATACTTCTTGACTAGCTTGATGAGCATTAAATTTAACTACTGTATTGTAAATTACAAGCAAGAATCAATTACTTTTTTTGTATCTGTATCTATAAGAGAGGGAGAGAATATATGGAGGATCCAAGAACTTGTCCAATTTTCCTATAAATGTTTAACAAATGTAATTCATGGTAGTACCAGAAATATAGAGTAAAAGTCTAAATTAACAGGCATCCACAGTAGCCTGCTTAGGATCATTACTCCCATCTTCTACTAGAATAACATAATGACAATCGGTGCCAAGGTCATCAAGAGTCTCAAGTATGATGTCACAAGACGATGATAAGGCTGACTCTTGCGCTGACACTTGATACACAACCTGGGTTTCTTTCACCCCAATGACAGACGGCATAAAAACTATTGTATTTTCAGACTCTACAAAACTCTGATGATCATTGTAATTTCCACTCGAGTGCGAGACTACAGTTGATATGTTTGCGTGTTCCCTTTTATTTAAAACACTGACACACTTACTTGTGAGTTTTGCAGGCAACAGCTGTATTCTTTCAATGCTGTCACCTGAGGAGGTCTGACTAGTGACATCATTGTCCTGTTTATAATCACCACAAGTTCCATTTGGTTTTACTGCATCTGTCAGTTGCTTGTCTCTCACACCAGTAACCAAATCGTTCTTTATTCCTCCAACATCTTTTTCTACAGTATTGTTGGTATCCTGATGTTCATCTTCCTTTCCACTTTGTTTTGACCTGCAATAAGATAAGGTGAGAGAAATGTGACAGCCAAAAATTGTTATTTGTCTCCCCAAACCAGTACTTGCACTTTAAGGTGCTTACATAGTAATTGCAGACAAGTACAAGGGCTTTGTACACAAGTGTAGTTTACTTAGCATACAAAAATCCTACATGACTGACCCTGCAAATACTGTATTTTTATCTTTAACAGATTTTAAATAACTGCCTAGCAGTTGTCTAACATAAGCATTAAGGAAATTGCAGAGGGCCTTTTAGAGTATATGTGGCAGTGCCTGTTTGCACACCCAAACTCTAGCCTACAAATGATCTTGTATTTACTTAATATATTCTTGTGTTATTTTATTTTAGTTACTAAAAATTATATGAACTGTAGATATATAAAGAAAAAGTGTCTGTGTCTAAAAAGTTAGTGTGTGCAGTAATTAACAAAGTAAGACAACTACATTGAACATTTCACTTGATATTAGACCTCATGTGCACCAATAAATGACAATGTTCACCTCCACACATTCTGAATTCAGTAAACCCATATTATTTCATTATACTGTATAGTACAGAAACAACATTTAAGACATATAAAATTAATAAATGAGGCAGTGGTGCTGCTGTAGTAGTGAGACAGTTGAGCATTGCAATACTCCCTCCATTTCCCATACACAGAAATCAATAAACGTCTCGCAGACTACCAATTTACTAAACACAAATTACTAAAATACTGCATGAAGGATAATACAGTACAGTAAATCTGTATTCAGTTAATAAAAGTTTGGAAAAAGACCATTACATCAAATTATAGAGCATTGAAACATCTTTTTCTGGGGAACCCTCAGTGGCTCCTCACAGCTTATGCACTTACACCCAAGGGCCAATAACAGCTCGCCAAGTCATCTCGGGCTTTCTCATTGGCCCACTGGAGATGAACCAGAATCATGTTTCCTCACTGAGGTCAGGGAGCCAAGGATAGACACCACACACTGAGGTCAAATCTTGCCAAAATGGTAAGAGGGGTCATAAAAACTCAAAACACTTCTAAAGACATGTTTGAAACAACAAATACAAATAAGCAAATAAACTTATTCACGAATAAGTAAAAATCAAGACTTAAGTGTAATGAAATGCCTTTTTCTGGTGGATCCCTTTAGTAGGTCGCCCTCGGTGGGTCCCTAAGCGTACCACCTGGTTAGCTCTAAAGCATCCTATCAGGCCCTCCTGAGTCATGAGTACTTCCGAGGGATCAGGAATAGAAACTCACCCCCCCCCCCCCAATAGAGGAAAGGGAATCTAGAGATGAGAGATCAACCCAGACCAAAAGGAAAACCACCAGAAAAGAAGAGTGCCTCTAACCAATCTACTGCATGAAAGACATTGTTAACCATGACACAAACTAGGTATGCACATATTTTTCAGTCAAGACTGCTGCAACATCAGACATGTGCCACTCAAAAGTAACTCCCAAGAATCACGGAAGGAAAAATGGCCAGAAAAGTGGAGCCACCGAAGGGACCCACCAGGAAGGATTGTTTCATCACATTCAATGCAAGATTTCTAGGAAGATTCCTTTTGATGGCTCCATAAGCAAACTCACAACAAAGAACAAGAAAATATGGCCTACCAGGGAAAGAGTGGAGGAGAAGCAAGGAACCTCAAAGGAAATCAGGGCTGGGTTACCCAACTTAATGCCTTGCAAGCCTGACACTGGCAAAGAAAATAAACCAACTACCAGTACCGTGCCATGAGCACCTGGTTAGACTACCAAACCTCACAAGCCTGAACCAAGCTCAGGACATATTTGCAATTTTGCAGACATCATAGGACCATGTATAGTCTGCAGCTGACTAAGTTTAAGCACCCTACAGACAACCAGAGACATCCATGCCCTCAAACAAGGAACTAGACACACCATGTTGATATCTTGTCAACCAGGAGCACCCCAGCTGGCATGCAAGTAACAGCAAACATCTACATCCAGACAAAGGTGATGAACCCACAGCTGAAGGAACTGTCTTAGTAATTAAAGGACCCCTCTAGAAACCCACCATCTTATTCTTAGCCAAAAAAAAGATGACGACTACAGACAAAGGGAACCAAAGGAACAATATCCCTACTCTGTGAGGAGAGCATGAAGTTCCCAAACATTCAATATTTTTTTATGGCCAATTTAGTGTATACAGTTCATGTACTATACTAGGTCTAAGAAAAGTTAGGCCTATATTTTGGGCCATATACAAAATTAATACAAAATAGGGGGTGCAAGTTTATATTTTGTACTCCATATCATCAATAGTAAATATAGATACTATAATATTTGAATGATACTTGAAATGAACACATCCTTATTAACTTACTTTTCAGTATTCTTAGAATGAATGTATCTCATACCAGTTTCTATTGAATTCTTCACACAGTCCTCTTCATGCTTTTGTAAAGCTTCCTCAGCAGAAAAGTGGGTCTTGCATTTTGAACATTTGTGCTGAGTAAATCCATGAACCTAAAAGAGACATAGTTCCTTAGAACAGTTCTCTGCTATTATTCTGCTGCTGCCATAGGTTATATATCATACATGATTCAGTGGCGTGTGACCAACTGTCAGGCAAGAGATGGATAGAACAGATGCCAGACATGCCACACCATTCCTGCAAGGCCCCAAATCTAGCCAAAATAGACTGATGCTGACAATGTCTGTTCACAAGCACAAACCATTCCAGAATTCACAGTGATGTCATATATTTGACCACCAATGGGAATACTAGATTACCTTAATTGCCAATTACAAATAAGTTTGCATCACCCGACAGCCACTTTGTGACCACACCTCCCCAACTTAGGGTCAACCAACCAACACACCACCTTGCACACCTCCAGATTGCACCTCAAGTGGATAATAACTAAAGTTAAAAGACCCAGTCGAGTGATCATGTGATCCAACAGTTTTATATTGACTATGTAACTGTGGGCAGTTTACTACCTACTGAAAATTTAAGTGTTTGAGTTTCCCTAGTTTTACAAGTACTGCACATGTAGTATCTCAATATTTTCTAAGTACCTTTTGGAAAGTGGCCAGGTGTGGTCACTTCTCAGACTTGAGCGAGAGTGAGTGAAAAGTGAGAGCATTTGATACCTGTAGTTGTCTTTACACCGCTGCCCATGAATTTCTCATAGGCTCTTGCTGGTCCACCTTCTCGTCATATGTCCCAATTCCTATTAAGGTTGGGAATAGCGGAGCTGTGAACCTAAGAGGTACAGTATTTACTCCAACAGGAGGTGTCTGGGTTTTTCTCATACAAAATTATACTGGAATTGGTTGGGGCCTTGACTTGGCCCATTGGTGTCACATCTTTTTCTGGTTAGTACAGGGAATACAGAATTATTTACCTGGTTACGTAGTAACAGCAGCACTCTCTCCAGGTTAAGATGGTGTTTGCAATTTTTTTTTATCTTATCTTTTATCGGGGCCATTAGACAAGATGAGAGTAAGTATGTTACCCCAACATTGTTTTTTGTTTCCAACAGCAATGGCTAATTTATTCTCCATCCCATCCTGTGAGCACTAGCATAAAAGAATTACAGTGGGTATAAAAGGCATTAATCAGACATCTGTGGATTTTGATTAGCTTTTATAATTTATCTGATCTTCATATCTAATTATAATGATAGCTACAGTACACTTCTTGAACTGTAACTGCATACTTATGACTCGGCCTGCTGGAGTGCTTTGACCTGAAGCTAACCAGGTAGGCACCTCTGGGAGCCACTGAAGGTACCCACTGGAAAGATGCGTTTCATTCCATTAACCGACGGATTTATTTTTAACATGAATGGCCTCTGAAGGACAGATCTTGGCAATGATGGGATGCATAAAAGAGAAAACTAATTCTTTATGTACAGATGATGGTATGCAAAGAATGCTTTGTCATCTTAGGTAGGAGAGGAAACTCCTGCAAGCTTCAGAGCACAAACTTTGTTGAACTGACTGTCATACTCAAAATAATGGGTACAAAGGTGATAAATGGTCAGGAACCTTCTTTATGAATCGAGCCCCAGGTTTCGTGTCTCCGGCATGAGTACAGTAGGTGCATATCACTATAATCCAATATCACGTTATTTGCCATTGGAGCAGTGACACCTCCAAAAGACTGCCCCACCTCTTACCTATCAGTGACTATGAGCGAGCAAGATCTAACTCTATGCCCTATCTCCTAACCATTTATACCTGTTGCGCTAATTACCTCTCTTTCAGTACAGTATTAATGTTTTAATCATATTTTTTCCTTCGTGTTGTGAATGGAATTGGTTTCAACAACAATCCAATACTGCATATAGAAAATAACAAACCTACACCACAAATTTCATGCAAATTCAAAGATATCAAAATCTTTAGCTTATTATATATTATTATATATATATATATATATATATATATATATATATATATATATATATATATATATATATATATATATATATATATATATATATATATATATTATATAGTGCTGTATTTTATTCTTAAAAGCCTTATTGTGATACTTACCTTTCGCATGTGATAGGTATAACTGCCATGAAACTTCCAATGTTTATTGCAGCTAGAGCAGTGAAATAATGATTTTTTCTGATGATGTGCTCGCTTGTGGAGTGTCAGATTGGACATGCAACTGAACATCTTGTCACATTCAGTGCAAGTGTAGCCCTTATGTGCCCTCAAGTGTTCAGCCAAGAGGGAGGTGTGTGGGAAAGTGTGGCCACACTGAGAACACTGATGAGTTCCATGTGACACCCCATGAACACGAGCTTGGTGCCGCTCAAGGGCTTCTTTCCTGCTGAAGCTTCGACCACATTGATCACACAGACATCCCTACCAAAAGTAATAATTAAAAATATAATACAAGGAGCATAAAGGGAAACAAATATTTGAGTGTTTATTTATGAAACATAAAACTACTGTAATTAATATTTGCCACTAGAGTACCCTGCCATATAAAAAAATGTTAAGCCCTTAACCAACAAAAAGAGGTTATTACCATCCGTTGATCTCTGGGTTAAATGAGTTAACCCTTAAGCTGCTCAGCTATTAATGCAGTTTATTTTTATTTTCTTTATTATTGTCCACTTTTATGCATATGATGTTAATATGGGCATAATAGCTGTATTTTGATGTAACGAAGATAACCAAGACCTATGAACAAAAATTTATAATGGCTTACTATGCAATGAGGTTATTATGTACCAGTGGCATGCGATTATCATCAAATCTCAATTTGGTCTTTCCTGCCAGTGAATGAATCTACTTCTGGACAACATTCCCAGACAGAATAGCAGCAAAGTGTTTAAGTCTTATATACTGTACAGTAGTTGTATATACTGTATTACATTGTAGGCCTGTATATAGTACTCAGTCAATCATTATCAATTATTTGTACAACTGTACATAAATACTGTTATTCAACACAAAAAATAATGTAAACTGATAAGTCAAGCCTTGAACATAATCATTTAAGCCCTCTCATTCTTACACAAGTCAGCAAGCAAGCTGTACATTTAGTGCCGACACACTCATTGACCCCTCCACCTATCTACTGTGTACACCTCAAATAACCAGAAAAGATTTTTATCCCCTTTCCTAAAGGGGCACCCACCAGCGGGAAGACTGAACAGCCCACAAACCCAATACAGATGCAAATTGACAACCACCCAGCCTGCCTACATTGTTGCTCATGAATCTATAGTTTGGTGTGATACTGAAGATCTGACCGATACTCAGGTGGGTAGCCAAGAGAGCTACTGAGGGAACCCTCCAAGAAATTCTCTATTAGCCAAAGCACACTATGGTGATATTTTATATTAACAATTACACAGTAATCTTACTTGTTTAATTACTGTTAATTCTTCATGAAATGACTTCATATGTCGTGGTAAGTATGCTGCACTGGAGAGTCTCATCTGCTGATAAAAATTTAGAAGGAAATTAACATGTAATATAGTGTACATATATGCATGCACGCACGCACACACACACATGCAAGGCTTACCTTGAGGTTACCTTGAGGTGCTTCCGGGGCTTAGCGTCCCCGCGGCCCGGTCGTCTAGCAGGCCTCCTGGTTGCTGGACTGATCAACCAGGCTGTTGGATGCGGCTGCTCGCAGCCTGACGTATGAGTTAGGCCTGGTTGATCAGGTATCCTTTGAAGGTGCTTATCCAGTTCTTTCTTGAACACTGTGAGGGGTCGGCCAGGCTGGGCCGATTGCCCATACCTGAACCTTAAAAACACCTTTTATGGAGTTCCACACAAGAGACTTTTCAGGACGTTAGAACACATTGGAGGGGTAACAGGCAGACTATTGAATTGAATGACAAAGTTTCTACAAGACAGACAAATAAAAGCAGTGATTCAGAGGAAATCTATTTGACTAGAGTATAATGTCACTTGAGAAGTACATCAAGGTTTAGTTCTTGAATCTGTATCATTTGCAGATGATACTAAAATGCTAAGGAGAATCAAAGACTTGGATGATTGCCTTGCCCTCCAATGTGATCCAGATAAAATAAGTGAAAGAATAACACTCATCATGGTAGGTGGAATTCAATGTAAATGTCACACAATGGTATGTGGAATAGGAAAGTATATGCCACACATAACCTACAAATTACTGTATGTGAAAAGATTTCATGAGGAAAGAGATCTGGGATTCGTTATGGCTTCAATCACGACCCACACCTGGGGATCCCAAGTTTGACTCTCAGGCAGGACCGAAATGTTTGGTCACATTTCCTTTCACCTAATGCTACTGCTGCCTTAGCAAACAATAATTAGGCAAGTGTAGACAACTGGAATATTGCCTGCCTTACTGTAGCCTGCCCTGTACTAGGCTGTTCAGTCCTTATAACAAAACACAGTATAATAGTTCATTTTTTAATTTTAATATTGTTAATTTCAAATATTGTTAAAATGCATTCTCTGATAACAGGAAACTAAAAAATAAATATGTAGTTTACTTTGACTACATATTCTTGTCGTGGAGCGAGAAAACATCACAAATACATCTCTGATTCACAATCATTGGTCGTGATTCTAGTCTCTAAACCCTGAATACGAATATTTTTTCCACACATTCATTTTCTAAAGAAACATGTTGTCACAATTTATGAAGTTCAGAAGCAAAAACAGCAGCTGTGTGTTGTTTCTGTCTTGCTTTTGAAAACATCACATGAGGATTGGGTTTTCTGATATCTGAGCCTTGTACACAATCTTTTTCACTGTCAGGGTCTTTTATGTCAGTATCATCAATGAATAATTTCAGATACAGTACTTATTTATTTAGTCATTATTAAATGATGATATGTCACCAGCCCATCCTCCAGGTTTGGTAGTACTCCTGACTGACAAAATACAAAGAGCTGGAAAGCCAATATACATTTGTTCCCACAGCATCTGAGATACTTGGCCCCTGGGGTAGTCTTGAGCTTTCTCAGAGAATTGAGTTCTCATTGACACTACCAGAGACCCAAGAGCTGCCAGTTTCCTGTTTTAGTGTCTCAGTGTCGTGAACCAGAGAGGAAATGTCTGTTGTGTCTTCAGTTCCTGTGTAGAAGCTGAGAAGCTCCAAGAGATCCATAATCTCTAACCTTTCATTATATTTACTTTATAACTTGTAACCTTTAAAATATCAAATAAAGCAAAATAAAACATTAAAAGAAGAGGGTGGAAGGTCAAAAGAACATGGAAATTGCATTGAGGGGGAGGACCTAAAAATGCCCTCTAATGCTTTGTGTGTGCTTTTCTCTGAGGCTATGGATACCCTTTCCCAACCAGATATGGTAACTTTCCTTATAAAATAACTTAAACAACAAATATATATTTTTCTTACCAAACAAATATGACACTTGACTGGCACATTTTTGTAACAGAATTCAGTATGCTTAATATAATCTTTTCTTACAACAAACACACTCTGGCACCCTTTGCAAATGTATGACATATTTCTTTTCCTTTTCTTCCTAAAACATTCATGATTAATATAATCTTTTTTTGTAGTATAGTCTCTATTGCACAAGTAGCAGTTAATTTTAATTTTGCTATTAATTAATTTAGCACTCTCGCATACTGAATCTTCTCCACTGGTCATAGATAAACTCAAATCCAAGCCTTTGGCATTATTATCTGAATAATATTCAAAATCCTTCAGCTTCTTTGCTATTTTCCTTCTCTTTGATTGGACTTGTGGTAACTCATCTAACATTAATTTGTTGTCCTTTTCTTTAATACTACTTTCTGTTTCACACTTTGAACTATTTTGAATGCAAGGCTTAATGTTAATATCTTTCCCTAAATTTTCTTCCGACACAAGGCATTTTAATTTCTGCTCCTGGTTTTCACACAATCGTGACCTCTGTATAATATTCCCAGCTTCCCTGTAGTTTTTAGTTTTTGATTCAATAAAACTAAAGTTTTCAAGTTGGTTGTCAATCACATTTTTGTAATACACATGGTCACTAGATGAAGATGTTTCTGAAAATTTTAAAGATGATAGAGACTGTTCCTCGGTTCCTTCATCAGACAACACATTTGTAATTAATAGAGTTTTATCTCTCTCACTGCCAGCAATTTCTGTTTCTTTTGATTCATCAATTTTTGATAAATTTCTGTGAATATTGATTTTTTCATTATAAAGTTTTAAAACTTTGTCTTTTAAAGTTTTCAGTTCTCTTTTATGATAATCTATTCCAAGCATCAGACGGTAGCACCGGAAGCAGAGATTCACAAAGGAAATATCTTTTTCTAGGACTTCCCTTACAACTTCGGACACTTGTGTGCCAGTGTGTCGCAGACGAGCAATGCCCTTTACACTCCTGCTTCCAACAAGTGTTCGAGGGCATGTAAAACAGCAGTCATAATCAAGCTTGCTTGACATTTTTCCTGAAAGAGAAAATGCAGTCAAACAAAGTTGGAATCTAATCTAATAGGCAAAAGTGGTTAAATGACTAGCAGCCCTGAAATCTTAACCTCTGATCTTCAGTGAACTCAACACTGTACTCTCAGTTCACAAAATAGATAATCACACAGATGATCATATAGGAAAGTTTCAAACCTGACATTACTATCCAATATATCTAAGCTCTACAGGTGTACTGTACCATTTTACAGTCAATATATTTTCTCAAACAAAATGATCTTATACTGCAAAGACCCATAAGTCAATTTCTAAACATTTGAAAGACTTAAATACTGATAAATATTAAGGCACAGTACAATATAAACTTTCTACTGTATATACAAGCTAAATTATGGAGTGAGGAGACACAAGAGGTTTCAAATCTTGCCTCAAAAAGTACCTATCAATTTGCAGCTATGACTTATGATACATCTACAACTCTTCCAATAAATACTGTACATGGTAAAGTACCATATTAATGTTATACTAACCTTGGTAGTTTTTATGCCGCATACTATTCATACTTAGTCAGTAATCCTAGGACTAAACGCTTCATCCAACTATGCAGAAATTTTTTTTTGTGTTGAGGGAGAGCATGGTGTTGGTGATTGCTAATTGCATTCTACTAAACCTAACCTAAAGTAACCTAACATTTTTACCTATCCTATTCTATCTTAACATAACCTACTAAAATGAAAAAATCCCTGCAAACATAAAGTAAGTTGCTTGGTACTACATGGAGGGCATACTGCATCTATCAAGTTTGCAAAGCCTATGTTTATCTCGGTACAGTACAATAGTCATACAGACTACATTCCAAAAGTAATTAACCTTAATGATAATATTATTAATCTCTCAAACTATCAAATTAATCTTGCACTATCAAAATACTATACAGTAGTGTTAGCTACTCTTTGCAGAGTATGAAGAAACAACTTATAAAAATATCACAGTCAAATGGGTGTAAAATTTACCTGCCTCACATAGGTCTATGGGATACTGAAGTAGCATTTCACAACATTTCCTATTAACCCAATATGTATCCTATAGTCTTTCTATGGACCCTTTACACATGAACAGTGACAAAAAGATTGGTTATTATGTGACTGTAACCTCTCCATCACTGCCCACAGGATGGATATACTGTATAGTTCATAATACACTAATTAAACAAAATTCTTTGTATAATTTATCTGTTCATGTTCTAGCAAAATATTAAAGTTTATGAAAGTGAGCAAGTAAACACCATATAGACTAAGCATTCAAGGATGAATTGTTGAAACAGGTCCATTGACTGATAAAAATACTATAAGTGAATATGAAGAAGGGTAAAGGCTTGCCAAACACAAGACTACGATCAGAAAGGCTAATCATAGTCAACAAAATACTGTACAACCATTATTGGTATTTTAACAAAAAGAAATTCCACTAACAGTGATCTGATAACTAAAACAGATCACTTCAAATTATGAAATTAAGCCTTATATCAGCTACAACAGCCAAGATAGTGCAAATAAATTATTCAATATTTATTTATTCTTCAATCGGTAAAAAATTGCATGAAAAGTCATAAAAAGCTAGCAGAATTGTGACAATGTTTTAGCACAAGAGGCATTAGAAATTCTTGTAAGTGATTTGAAAAAAAAAGTTAGTACTTCTCAATACTGTATGTATAGTTAATATAGCTATCATAGAAGATACAAAATTCTCAATAGAGGTAGGAATTTATTAAATTGAGGTGTAGTAGTATTTGCCCCCACGTGTTGCTGGCGATATTAGTCAGGTTCAAGCCCTAGGCAATGATCCTTAATTAACTGGTTGCCCTTAGTCACCTAGCAGAAAATTGGGATTTGATTGCAAACCAATTGGCAGGTTGCCTCCAAGGAAAAATTGGTATATGGCAAAGGCATAAGGGACAGCGCTAGCCTAAAAAATTCAGTTACAGTAACTTCAATATTTTTCAAAAATATTCAAAATTTATATATTTTCATATAAATATTTATTATATTAACTATGCTATATTAAAGCTGTAGCACCTTATCAAATATATATTATTTTTTTTTTTTTTTTTTTTTGAGATATATACAAGAGTTGTTACATTCTTGTACAGCCACTAGTACGCGTAGCGTTTCGGGCAGGTCCCTGGAATACGATCCCCTGCCGCGAAGAATCGTTTTTTCATCCAAGTACACATTTTACTGTTGCGTTAAACAGAGGCTACAGTTAAGGAATTGCGCCCAGTAAATCCTCCCCGGCCAGGATACGAACCCATGACATAGCGCTCGCGGAACGCCAGGCGAGTGTCTTACCACTACACCACGGAGACTGTGATTACATTATTAGCTCTAAAGTCCTCGAAATATTTTACTCTAAATATGAATCTCTCTGTAATCTGTATATGGTACACACAGTATATGACATCTGGATACTGTACAAGTCCCATCATAAACAAAACAGTTCAGCAATGAATTTTAAAGCCTACCTTACCCAACCGAACCAAACTGAGCCTAACACTACATCACCTAATACCCTACATCTAACACCATATGGTAGCCAACTCCAAAAAGTGTAATTTAACATGCTTTATTATTTGAAAGTTTACATATAACTGAGGTCAAACGTGTATGAAAACCGAGAGTTCACACCTGCATTTTTAATAAAATATATTTACCCTCCTGAACATATTTTCAGTGCTATAAACTTATCCTATCACAATAGTGTACTTATTCATGGTTCCCAAACTTACCAGAGCAAGGTGTCAACTTCACGTTACTTGACTCTACCTGAGGGTCACGCTCTCTAGTGGCCTAAGCGAGGACAGGATGCCGGCGGCTTGTCAATGCCCCCACCATCATCATTTGTGCATATGATTTTATCGAATTGGAGTTTAAAATTCGGCAGTGTATTTGGCATTTTTAGATTCTATTTTAAGAGAAAATAAGCTTCTTTATGATACGTGCAGTTGTTGTTACTTGTCTGATAGGCAGCGAAAGAGACCAACTTTCTTCTCCTGAAGACTGACCAGGAAGTAAACATTTGCCTTCACAACATCAGCGAACACTGTCCAGCTAGTTTTTTCCAGCGAACACTGTCCAGCTAACTTTTTCCAGTGAACGCTTTTCAGCGAACACTTTTCAGCGAGCAACAGTACACTCAAACATTCAACAATACTATACCATACTACTTGTGTAAAGGAGGACTTGTATATGTTTATCTCTCAGAATGTTTGGCAATATGTTTATTGCTTGTGATGTGTGTCTATATAGGTATTAACACGTTGTACTGAACGGGGTGAGAATAGCTTGAGCTACCTCATCCCTTTGTGTGTATTTTACCTCAATAAACTTATTTCAATTTCAATTTCAATTTCAACAATACTACTACTAATAATAATAATAATAATAATGATAATAATAATAATAATAATAATAATAATAATAATAATAATAATAATAATAATAATAATAATAATAATAATAATAATAATAATAATAATAATAATAATTTATTATTTACAAGTAGGCACAATGGATTGGTGATATTACAAAAGTTAGGTTAATTTATCATGCATCCCATACCCATCTTGTGGACGGTAGTGAAAAGCAGTGTTGCCAGATTGGGCTACAAATAGCGAATTGGGCTACTTTTGAGAGCCCCGCGCTCCCAATTTTTTATTTCGCTACTTGCTACTATTTGGGCTAATTTAAAAGCAAGATGTGCTAATTGGGCTATTAATGTTAAGAATGTACGATTGCGAGTTACATGAAAGTAACTAAGCTATAAATAATTGTAATTAATAATAATTGTAAATATTAATTAATACTAAATAATATTATTTAATAAATTAGTCCCAATTCAATGCAGTGTTTTCTTCCAAGCACAGAAACTTGTAAATATAATTACAAGATAATAGATAGATCGATAAATAAATATACAACTTTCAAATATTGCACCAAGTAATAGCGAGAGGAAAAAACTAGACAGTATACATTACATTCGAAATTATTAATGGATGAATGGTAATAAATTATTGTATGTTTATTTATTTATTTATGTTTGTATTATTATTTATTTATATGTTATGTTATATGTTTGTAAGTATACCAGACAAAGTCCATTTAATGGCAGAATTTAGCCATTTTGTGTAAAAACTTTTATATCTCATATTATTAATTATTATTATAACAGTAATCTAAAAAAGTCATAGTTTGTATATACAAGAGATGAAACAGCGAGCCATGAGCTAGAGCGATGTGCTGGGTCCATAAGGAGGCCGAGCTTCCAGAAATACCTTCCTGTGATTGGCTGTTGCGGGGAATACCAACACTCTTTTATGAGTAAAATTTAAACTAAGAAATAGGTCCTTGTGCACAACAACAAGGTTGTTGTGAAAAAGAACAACAATTTCTGTTTTGCACCTGACAGAAATCTCCATCTAACTGAATAATTTACTCGAATAAGAGGGCAGAGCAGTGTATCATTATTTGTGTCAAGGCAACTCCCAATAATAACGTCTCAAGTTAGGTAGCCAGCCAATTTTTATATAACATCTGTTATATCCTGCAATATTTAATTATCACGTTATTAACACTTTAAATAATTAACACTTCACTTTTTTTGGTAAATTAAAGTTAAAGCAGAATTCCATAAGCAGGACTAGTGGGCTGAATTAAGATGATTTACTAAGTGGATGGCACCTATAGCTGATCCCTTCCTGTGATTGGCTGTTGTGTGAATGTCAACAAAGAATATCTACCAATGATATGCCATTTATTATGCACCCCATCACATCTTGTGGGCGGAGCTTGGAACCTCCTACCCGAGCACAACAACCCACCTTATGGGTTGCTGTTTGGCTATTTATAGTGCGTTGGAAAAAACAGAGATGGCGTTAGTTGTATTTTGCAGGATAATTTGTTATAAGTGTAATTTGATGTCAACAGATGGCGTAAGCTGTATCTTATGGCCACTGTTGACCAGCCAGTTGATAGTGTTCTTATCTGCCGACAGATGGCATCAGCTGTATTATTATTATTTTAATAATATTATTACATTAATAATAATGTATTATTATTACTTTAAACACTGATCTATACGTCTGGTAGCTTATAACAAGGTTTTATACCATGCTGGTATTAGGTAACTAGAATTCTGCAATTACTTTTTTTTTATCAACTGTTGAGGATATGTAAGACAAATGTAAGGTTTTGAGGCTAAGTAACGAAGATAGTTACAAGATACGAGCCAGATGGTGTTGAGATTGGAAAAGGGATTATGATAAGAACTTAAGCCAAAAAATCAATGCATAAATGTTCGCAAATATGAGACTGGGATTTATTTATCGAAAAGTTAGTAATAAAACACGCTTTCTAGTTCTTTATTTTTAAAATTAAGATCAGGGATTCTGTCTAACGAAGCTGCAAGCTAAAACACCGTTATCCTATAATGTTCATCTGTAGCTTGACCCTAAATACTCGTTTATTAAACGAATTTATTGTTAGAGTTCATTAATAAACAACTTTGTTGAAGGCAGTTTTTCTTCTGCAACAAATACCTTCCTGTGATTGGCTGTTGCGGGGAATGCCAACGCTTATATGAATAAAATGCAAAATAAGAAATACGTCTTTGGTCAATAACCTTGTTGTTGTACAAAACAACAACAATTTCTGTTTTATACAAGACAGAAATTTCCATCTAACTGAATAATGTAGACCAATAAGAGGGCGGAGGCATTGTATCGCCGATATTATTTGTGTGAGGCAACTCCCACTGATGACGTCAAAAGTTAGGTAGCCAGCCCATGTTTCTGTAACACACGCTACGTCCTGCAGTATTTAATTATCACTATATTAATATTTTTAAATACTTAACATTTCACTTTTTACATAGATTAAAGTTGAAGCAGAATGTCATAAGCAAGGATGGTGTGCTGAATAAAGATGATTTATTAAGTGGATGGAGCCTTTAGCTGATCCCTTCCTGTGATTGGCTGTTGTGTGAATGTCAACAAAGAATATCTACCAATGATGCCATTTATTATGCACCCCATACCATCTGTGGGCGGAGCTTGGAACCTCCTACCCGAGCACAACAACCCGCCTTATGGGTTGCTGTTTGGCTATTTATAGTGCGTTGGAAAAAACAGAGATGGCGTTAGTTGTATTTTGCAGGATAATTTGTTATAAGTGTAATTTGATGTCAACAGATGGCGTAAGCTGTATCTTATGGCCACTGTTGACCAGCCAGCTGATAGTGTTCTCTTCTGCCGACAGATAGCATCAGCTGTGTTATTATTACTTCCGAATTCCCTTTAAGCACTGATCTACAAATCCCTTGGCTTATGATAAGGTTTTATACCATTTATGATAAGTATTAGATAACTGGAGTTCTGCAATTACTTTTATTTATCAACTGTTCAGGATATCATCATATAATGTCTGGTTAGGACGTACTGCTCTCGATTGATGAAGATTAAGCCACCCAAGAGGTGGCACGGGCATGAATAGCCCGTAAATACTGCTCTCGTAATATTATTCAGGGGGTGGGGGAACTATCAAGTGAAAGCGCCAAGCCATTACGACTATATAGCTCTCGGAAGGGGTCAGGATATACGGATTTGGGATGGAACGGGGGAAAGGAATGGTGCCCAACCTCTTGGGCGGTCGGGGATTGAACGCGGACCTGTAGGAAACGAGACCGTTGCTCTACCGTCCAGCCCAAGTGGTTAAGCGTAATATTATTAAAACAACAATTTATGCATATAATAACAGCATTTCACACTAAAAATACTTGGATATATTGAAATTTGGTAGTGAATTCCAATTTAGGAATTTCTATGACTAAACTGTACTTTATAATAATTTTTTATGTACTTACTACTTATTATTAAATTGTTAAATACTTACTATAATAATTAAATAAATTATTTTATTTAATATTTAAATTAAATGATAAAATAATAGGTAATAATAAATCATTGTGTAGGGGGACAGGCAGCCAGTGTATATATACATGTTAGGCTTATACCAAGGTCCCACAAAGGTGCCACAAAGGTGCCAAATTAAAGACTGGGTGCTGCCGGGGCGGGCCCAAGGGCTACTGGCGGCCCTGGCCAGGCTGAACTTCCGCGCCCTTATAATCACCAGTGTTTAATAATCTTCACAGGGAGAAACAACTGTAAATATGGGAACAGTTTATTACAACATACACGGTAAAGAAAACAGCTCAGAAACTAAGGAAATAAAGCTGAATCGTTTTTTCATCCAAGAACACATTTTACTGTTGCGTTAAACAGAGGCTACAGTTAAGGAATTGCGCCCAGTAAATCCTCCCCGGCCAGGATACGAACCCATGACATAGCGCTCGCTGAACGCCAGGCGAGTGTCTTACCACTGCACCACGGAGACCGAAGAGCAAAAGTTTAACCTCCTGCAAGCACAACTAGGTAAGTACTATATAGAACTTGGAAGGGGGGTGGGGTCAGGATAAGGATTTAGGATGGGGCTAGGGGGAAGGAATGGTGACCAACCACCATTGGGTATATATAGTATTGCTTGTTAAGTAAATGGTTGGATAACTGCGTTGGATTTATTTTGGCTGTTGCAGATACGCGAATAATTTTTAGCCCCGAAGCATAAAAACATTCCAATAGATTTCAACTACTATTCACATTATGACGTTTTAAAACAATTTGTTATTATCATCAACTCATTATTTCCATTCTCAAAGCCTTCCATAAGCTCCAAATAACAATTCGGGATAATTATGAGTGGAAATAATAATTAAAAAAATTCTGAGTTGACCCAGCTATCGTGAGGGCGTAGCTGCTGGAGGAGGATAAGACCTGCACTGATCACTGGACACTGACGGAGGCGTCTCATGCTGTCACCGTCACCTGGTGCTCCTCTCGAAGCTCCTGCTGTCGTTACACTGCACCACACATAGGGTGAAGAAGGCGTGTGTGGAGTGGAGTGGTAAGTGCTCTTCGTCGAGTAGTGAAGGGCGTGGCGAGGGGCGTCTCCACCCGGCCACGTTTACAAGTACTCAATTCTTACTGGCATAAATGGTGTGGTATTTCGGCGATATTTGGCATGGCGTACTTAAACAGTTCTGACTGGTGCCTGAGGCTCGTGAGCTGACTGGTGCCTGAGGCTCGTGAGCTGACTGGTGCCTGTGGCTCGTGAGCTGACTGGTACTCTGAGACCCGTGATCGAGGTTCGTGATCTGACTGGTGCTTTGAGACCCGTGAGCTGACTGGTGCCTGAGGCTCGTGATCTGACTGGTGCCTGAGGCTCGTGGGCTGACTGATGCCTGAGGCTCGTGATCTGACTGGTGCCTGAGGCTCGTGGGCTGACTGATGCCTGAGGCTCGTGATCTGACTGGTGCCTGAGGCTCGTGATCTGACTGGTGCCTGAGGCTCGTGATCTGACTGGAGCTCTGAGACCCGTGATCTGACTCTTGGTCTGATGTTCGTGATCTGACTTGTGCCATGAGGCTCGTGATCTGACTCGTGCTGAGGCTCGTGATTTCACAGGCTTGTGTTCTGCAGTTCATGGTCACACAGACTTGACCTTGAGGCTCGTGATCTTACAGGCTCATGCTGAGGTTCGTTATCTCACAGACTCAGCATGCTCTTTGGCCACGAGTCACGTGGGACTCGTGGTCTCACAGGCTCATGTTCTTAGTCTCGTGATCTCACAGGTTCATGCTCTGAGACTCGTGATCTCACAGGCTCATGGTCTGAGACTTCATCTCACAGGCTCAATTAAGCTCTGAGTCTCGTGATCTCCCAGGTTCGTGCTCTGAGGTTTTTGATCTCCCAGGCTCATACTCTTGAGACTTGATCTCCCAGGCTCACGCTATGAGGCTCGTGATTCCTCAGGCTCATACTCTGAGGCTCGTGATCTCCTCAGGCTCATACTCTGAGGCTCGTGATCTCCCTAGGCTCATGCTCTGAGGCTCGTGATCTCCTAGGCTCATACTCTGAGGCTCGTGATCTCACAGGCTCATGCTCTGAGGCTCGTGATCTCACAGGGTCATGCTCTGAGGCTCGTGATCTCCTAGGC
>NC_091196.1:19059316-19064316 GCF_040958095.1 Procambarus clarkii
AGATTACACTCATACTCAGCAGTATGGAGAGAGAAAATCTCTTGCTTGTACAGTTTGTACTGAAAGCTGTGTAAATGAAGTTGACTATGCACGGAATATGCAGCTAATTCACGAGGACGAAGCAAAAGATCAAATTTTCAAGCTTAAAAAAGTCAAGAGACGAGGCGCTAAGAAGAAAGCACAAATTAATACATATGAAGGCCCTTCCTATTTGATTCGAAATGTGGGTGAGGTGAATGTTGATAGAATTAGTTTTGAATGTGATGCACAACATTACGGAGTGAGAAAACCTTTTTCTTGTACAGTTTGTAATGAAAGCTTTGAAAGTGAAGCTGACTTAGAAACACATTTCCAGCTAAGTCATGAAGACAAAGAAATAGTGGAAACTTTGAAGACCTAAGGTGCCAAGTAACAGCTCAAACAAAGTCTATTTTGAATGTGAAGTGTGTAAGCAGAGACTAACGCAGAAATCATCTCTTAGAAGTCATCTAAGAAAACACACTGGAGAAAGACCTTACAAATGTAAAGATTGCAAGAAAACATTCACATTTTATCAGTGTCTTTGGAATCACGCAAGAAAGCACACAGGTGAAAAACGTTTCAAGTGTGATCAGTGCACGAAAAGATACGTGTACTATCAAAGTCTGTGGTGCCATAAAAAGCTTCATTCGAGTGAAAAGCCATTTGTGTGTGACATTTGTGGTATTAAGTTTGCGTTGTCTCGCCGTCTTAAGTGTCATTTAAGGCAACACACAAATGAGGAGATACATGCAAACGATGAAAAAGAAATTCGTCATGGCGATTCTGAAGTTTCTGTTAAGATTCATTTGGGTGTGAAACCTTTTGAATGCATGGTGTGCAAGAGGAGATTCGGTTCTAATTCATCTCTTCAGAGTCACAAAATGCAACACACTGATAATAGATCAAATGAATCCAAAATCCTTAAGAAAGTTTCAAAAGAATCACAAAACATGGTAAAATCAGCAAGACTTAAACTTAAAAAGCTTAAGCAGTGTGATATATGTAACAAGATATTTACTTATACAAAATGCCTTATAAAGCATCTTGAAAAGCATGAAATTGATAAATGTTATAAATGTGATGTTTGTGGAAAGGAGTTTGCAAAATATGCTGCATTGAAAACTCATTTAAGTTTACACACAGGAGAAAGACCTCATGTGTGTTTGGTATGTGGGATGTCTTTCATCGAATATTTTAGCCTTTGGAAGCACAAGAGAGAGCATACAAGAGACAAAACCTACGCATGTGGTGTATGTGGCAAAATATTTTCACAGTTATCTAATTTAAATAGTCATGTTCGAGTTCATACACCTGAAGATCTAAATGGAGGCACTAAGAGATCTGATTTGCATCATGAACTCAAAACTTGCAAGAAGGCACCTGAAGAAATGAAGTTTCAATGCAAGATTGACGAGAACAAGAAAGAGAACTCGACTCGCCACAGAACACAGGCATTGAAGCGCATTGCTTCAGGTAAGAAGCTCTTTGCATGCAAGGATTGTGAACGCAAATTCAAACGTAAGGGTTGGTTGACTCGTCATTACAGTACAGTACACAAGCACAGAAATGAGAATTACAACAATAAGAAATACACGTGTGAACAGTGTGGGGCAGTTTTTGCTTCAGAAGATGATATTATCAATCACCAAAAATGTTTAAATTGCATGAAGTGTGGCAAGGAATTTAAGTGCAGTTACTTATTTTGCTTCCATAATAGTCCACATCTTTGCCAGAGTTCATCTCAGGAGTTTGGTGACATGAATGAAGGTAGTGAGAAACCTTTAAGAGAAAATTATTCGATTAATGCTGTAAATGAAATTAAGGAAACGCTAGGCATGGACAATATTTACCCACGGAATCAAGAAGAACTTGACAGCCTAGATAGCGAGGTGGTAGATGAACTTGATTACCATATTGTTGTAAGTTCAAATGCTGTTGAAGAGATCAGTGAACCTCAAGCACTTCCTGATGCAGCTATCTATTCAGATTATGGAAACTGTATAGAAACATGCAACAGCTCCGGAGAATGGTTAAGGTTTGAGTATAAATCTGTTTTACCTGCAATTAATAATACCAATATTGGCAACAGAATGAGTATGAGTGAGTGGGAAAATATGTATATAATTGAAAACACTGCCAGTACCCCGCAGGAATGGGGGGTGTGGGAGGTGCCTTATGCTAATAAAGCCCCATGCACATATCACCACATGGAACACTATGCTAATAATGGAACTCATCCATGTGTCATATGTGGTCTGGTTTTCTCCACGGTAACTGACCTCACTACTCATGCTATGGGTCACATAACAATTGTATAAGTTTTTGTTTATACTTATTGGTGCGTTTTTCGAAACTGATATAGTGCATAATACGCAGAATAGCTGCCTGATACCACCATTAATATATAAGTATATAAATAATCAAACCATTTTAATTCATACTTAATGGGTGAAAGAAAATGTTTATATCATACCTGTCTTAATGAATGGTATAGGTGTTTTTGAAGTATATTTTGCACATATATTTTGCTAAGGTTGCTCAATATCCCCCATTGCTTGTTCTTTTATGTACAGTTTATCTATATATACATACATACATACATGCAGAGAAACCACATTTTATTTTATTTTTAGAATTATTTCATGTTTTCAAATGAGGTTTCACTGCATTTAATAGATCAGCACTTTTTGTTGCATGTATATACACAGACACATAAATACATACTTATAAATACATATACTGTACAGATACATACATATAAATACATATTCATAAATACATTCATACATATAAATACATGCATACACATAAATACATACATAGAAATAAATACATACACATAAATACTGTACATCCATTCATATAAATACATACATATTCATGAAGACATATTCATAAATACATACATGCAAACATATAAATACATATTCATAAATATATACGTACAAACAAATACATATTCATAAATACTGTATATACATACAAACGTAAATACATAATCATAAATATATACATACAAACATAAATACATATACAGTACTGTATAAGGGGTACAACCCCTGGCTGAACTAATGAGAATAATGTTGCTTTGAATAAATGACATTCGAAGGTCCTTTGTGTTTGACTTCTCTTATGTACTAGTGTATTGTCTTCTACCACTCTTCATTTATTTGTATTTGTATAAGGTGCTTAATTTTACCAATTTAATTGTTTACAATGTATTATGTGCATGCATGCAAAAAAAAAAATACTTTATTGGCCATATTGAACATATGTACATATACCACATAGTCATTTATATTTTCAGGTGCACGCATTTTTAAGCATGCCTGTAGATGAGAATAGCATTGTGCATCAAAATTTTGTAGTTTAACGAAGTCTTAAGTTGTCTACAGAGTACAGTAGTTGATTTATCATAGTATATAGTAATTAATCTACGTTTGTCTACGGTATTTACTGGGTTTTGTTTTTTTTTAGTCGTGAATTCAGATGTTTCATAGAAAGTTTGCAGAATGATAAAGTTACTGTATTTGATTTCTATTTTCATCACTTAGCTGAGTTGTATAACTGCTCACTCTTACTGTTTTGTAGAGCAGAGATATTTTATTGTTCTGAAAGTGGTAAAGTTATCCACTATAATACCTTTTCACACTTGTTTGCTTTGCCACAAATAAAATGACAGCAGTTTTCTTTATTTACTTGTAAAATTAAAATTTAGTTGAATTGTTTGATACTGTGTTGTGTCTGAAATACTGAATTGTGTAATTATTGTGCATGCGCTCACACTTCACTTTTCGAGAACGTCGACCTGCGGGATTATTGTGCGCCTGCTGGATTTTGGTAACAGATTTTAAATTCTGTATTCCGCAATTATTAGGCAGCAGGATGGACTATTTGGACGGATCAGTAGAGCGACGGCATCGTTCTCTGCAGGTCGGCGTTCGATTCCCAAGGACCCAAGTGGTTAGGCACTGTTCCTTCCCTACGTCCTAACCCAGATCATTGTTCTCATATCCCTTCCAAGTACGATATGGTTGTACAAGTTTAACCGTTGTTCCTAATAAAACCTTGTCAAGAATATTAACAAAATTAGTGAACCTAGAATTTACTGGAGTTTTAATACAAAACTGGTAGCAGCAGTTGGCTTATATTAAACAAGTTTTGAAGGAAGTGAACCAAATTTTATTATTTTTTACTTTTTTATGCTGTAAATAATAGATTGTCTATTTTGCACTATTTTTCTTATTACCGTAACAATTTTATGTACTGTATTTACTTTTTTTCTGTAGAATTGCTTTGTATTATACAGTACAGTGTATTGTCATGTCATTCTCGGTAAAAGGAAAAACATATTTGAATCTGTTAATCATTTGATTACTTTTTTGTGTATACATTTCAAATAATTGTTTAACCATTAATGTTTTGCATGATTAATTAATATTTGAAAATATGTTAGTGAGGCAAACATTTTAATGAAAGGAATCATTATTGTTAAACTGCTTCTTATAATTACTAAAATGGCAATGGTCTTAGGCGAATATTTTACATTTGCCTTTATGTAAGCCATTTTTTCTTAGCCAATTTTAGCTAGTACAGTTTTCGAATGTAAGCTATAAATAAAAGTTAACAGCCATTGTAATATTTATTACCATAAGATATAATTTAATAATTCACTGTGTCGAATTATCCAGTGTGTGTGTGTATATCCTCACCAGTGTGTGTATATATATATATATATATATATATATATATATATATATATATATATATATATATATATATATATATATATACATTAGGTAATGGGGCTCTCTCTCTGCTGGACAACCGCTGTGGTAAGGCTTCTCTTAATAATGTCATATATATATATTATATATATATATATATATATATATATATATATATATATATATATATATATATATATATATATATATATATATGTGTGTGTGTGTGTGTGTGTGTCTGTTAGGCTTATA
>NC_091196.1:19069316-19316816 GCF_040958095.1 Procambarus clarkii
ACGTATGTTTCATTTGCATCATGCAAATGCATCATTTGTATAAAAATGCATCATTGCATCATTTAATGCATCAAATGCATCATTTATATAAAATGTTTAACTGCGAAGATTAAACAGGAAGGGAGGGAGTGAAAGTAGGAGAATCCTGAGGAAGCCGAGCCAGAGCGGTCACGGGATGACCTTGACTTTCACAGCTAGATCAGGCAGGGCTCCTGCTGCACGCCTCCAAGGTGGGTTACTAAGGGAGACTGCACTCACCGCTAAACCTGTTTTTATTTTGTTACCTCCCTCTATGCCTCTGGGAGTTGAACAAATCCACAAGGGCCGTGACGAGGATTCGAACCTGCGTCCGGGAGCATCCCAGACACTGCCTTAATCGACCGAGCTACAGGGAAAAGGGTTGAAACCGAAGTTCTATTGAACTTACTGGATCCAGGTTCGAATCCTCGTCACGGCCCTTGTGGATTTGTTCATTTGATGCATCACGTTAGTGTGATCTCTGTGTGTGCTCTGGGAGTTGTTCATGATTGCTATGATTGGTAATTGTAGTAGTGTTCAGGGATCCATTTACGATCATTTATGTAATTAAACGTTTTTTATTTAAACTAGAAATTCAGACATCTTTGTTGTGACTGAATAGCTTCAATAGTACAGAGTTTCGTAGCTTTCATCACTATAGTATAATGATGATAAATTGAAATTTAGGTTGCAGAAGAGCATTTCACAGCGGTGGATGTAACTGTTGAGATGTGTGTGTTGGGAGGTTCCCAACCGCTTCTTGCATGCGTGGCCTGCAAAAAGAATGGTTATTGCAGTTACCATAAGATTTAATCTTTATGACTTCCTAATTAACACATTGGAATTTGTTAGGTTTGTTTCGTGAAATTATGTAATGGCTGACCTATAAATTACACTCAAGATATTGTTTTGAGTATGTTAGCTTTTCTTCCTTTTTTAACGTTTTAAAAATTGTTGCAATTTGCCTTTTTCTATGTGTAGTAGTGCCCTCGGACGAAACAAATTACATGGTTACAAAGGCGCCATTATGTTAATGTTTGTCATTATGCAGTTGGCTTGTGACTAACTAGGCTTAAACCACAAACAACGGTGTAGTTAGTGGTTTAACATGATACTTAGGTACCAGCAACGTTAAGTTATTTTAAGAAGGATTTTATCATTAAGGTCTGTTTCATTGTTATCTGTTCGATGGGTTCAGTTTCGACAGATTGTCTTCCTACGTCTGTGGCTTGGTTACCAGCACTAATTTAAATACCATAAAATGGTTAACTGCCATGAATTTTGGGTGCGTAAACCATTGTGCTTAGCCTGTCCTTGTGTGTGCCAGTCTTTATCACTCAAATTTCAAGGAAAACCATTTTTCAGAAATTTGTGCGTGCCCAAAATTATCAATTGACATTTCCCGCAAGTGTATTAATTTTGAGTGATATCTCGTCGGTGTAGGCTGATGTATTGGTGGAAACAATCTTCGGAAGCTGTTGGTTCTGGGTTCAATCCTGGTAGGGACGATTGGGTACCCTCCCTCCCTCCGTCGCCTGTGCTGCCTGCAGTAATTGGGTGATGGATATAAAAATATTGTAGTCTATCGTTTTCTGGGGAAGCATGATGCTGAATAACTTAACCGGTTCCCGGGACTGGCCCGAACCTAAATCCCAACATATAAAATGTCAAGTTAGACTTGTTGAATTAAATATGTTGAGTGCACACCTGCACTATACAAACGTTATCCATTATAAATGCCCGAAAATGATTGTAAGTTATTCTAAATAAACCTCTTATTAATATTTTCACCTCGAAAAATCGTCTGCTTAGCTGAAGAAAAATGTGTACAAAACTCGTCTAGTGTCATTGTAGAAACTGAGGATGAAGTAAAATTCGCTTGCTCTTGAATACTTGCTCTTCCTATGAGGTAGCCCATATAGGCCTATTTTCTCGACATGGGAAATTGTTACAAATTGTAATCCGTTTGAGTTTAAATATTGTCTGCGCCCCTTTGAGCGCTCTTACTGAAATGACGTAGTGCTCATCTAATATAAAAAGTTTCCTATTGAAGTTTAAATATACGTTTTTCCCGGCAGATTTGAGTTTTGTCTGTTTCGTCTTTCTGTAGGTGTTGATGAAAGAGCTGCTGTCGTTGGTCGAGATAATGGGAGTGGAAGTTGTGGAAGAGATGAGAGGTAGTAGCCTAGTGAACGAGGAAGAGGGTGTTGCTGTAATTAGTATAGGAAGCGCGAGAATAATGAGACTTGGGTGGGGGAGGTGAGTGGCGAGATTAGTGGGCAGGGGCGGAAGGGTGAGACTAGTTGGGGGGGTGGGGGTTGTATTCCTGACTGGTGGGGGAATGGGGTGGTGTGTGTGGCGAAATTTTTGCATAGGAAACTATAAAGAGAGGAGTGGTGGTGGGGGAGGGTGGGCGAAATGTAGCCATACAGGTTACATTTCGGTAAGATGGGGAAGGCCAGAGGGATGGCTCTGGTGTCAGAGGTTGTTTACATTTACAACACTGAACCAAGATGATGAGCCTGGCGGGAGGACGACCACCTCTTATGGTATTTTTCATATATTTTTTTTTAATCCTCTTTTAAGCTATGGTTCGTGCATTTTTTTTTTTTAGTTTTCTCTTAGCATTTATAGTTTTAAAATGTTAATCGTCGTTTCGTGCCTAGCATGAAATTAATCTCGTAAACGAAGCAAGGTATCAAAATATTTCATTTAGTATACATGGCAAATGTTCCATCGCTTTATTGTATTGAATGGATTAACTAAATTGTTGATCGGAAATAAAAGCTTCTAAAGAATCAATCATTTATGTAATGAAAGTACTGCAGTCTGTTCCGCAAAATTTTCAAGTGCCATTTTTAGGGGCCTTTGCCCTTCTAGGGCAAAGTAGCCTAATACCCAGATTCCATTTGAATCAGGGTTTGGCTATATATTTTGTCTAAATCTAAACTTGGTCAACTTCAACTCTTGATTAATTTCTACCCTTAAGGTAACTATGTTGACTTCTCACGAAGGGCGGCAGACTTTAAAGGAAATGGCTGGACTTCGTCACAAGAGCCGCTTATTGGGCCAGTAAAACCGTAAGATGTTTTGGAGGGCATTCCTCGGCTTTTAACGGCCCGGTGACGTCGCTAGACAGGTTTGAAGACATGACGAAGCATCAGCTGCGCTTAGGTTCGCCGGTAAGCAAGCAGGTGTGGTGCAAAAACATTGGCCATTAGGTTGTAGTTCATCTGGAAGCTCGTAGTTGGCCAAGTATTGCACCTCTATCATGCATACACTGCACAGTCTGTCACATCACTATGTGTGCGCGTGAGGGATGACTTTTAAGTTCTATACAACATTGCATATTATAATGGAACTAGAAAATGGTAGCTTACGCTTTATTGTAATTTATTTGTTGTAGTCAAGCTATTAAGGATTAGATCCAGTGGAATTAGAGATACCGTGGCACTATTAAAAGTTCGGGGGTGTAAGAAGCGGGCGATCTACTGTATGCGGTAGTTCTGGTGTGATGGCAGTGGTGGCGGGTAGGCAGCTTAGGGCAGTAGGCTCCTTCCCGAGGGAGTCGCCCATAATGAATCACGCAGGGAAGGCAGGGGAAGGGTCGCCTCTGTGTAGAGTCCTAACACCACCACGCACCCTCACAAGGGGGGAATCTCTCGCTATTCCAAAGCGGTTTGTATTGTCCAAAGCACAAATTTATATTGGAAACATTACATTAATCTTGCACACATTCATTCACAGCTGGTGTTTAATTTTCACAACCCTCTTATTAATAATAATGAAATATGAAAAAGGTTTAATATTTAACACAATTACAATTTCCCAAATCTTTGCCAAATATCTAAAAGTTTTGCATTTCTTTCGGTAGTGCTCATTATCCAAGTTTACAAGGACCACTAATTAAATCTTTACCTGACCACTGCATGGTTGTTTGAGTTTATAGTAAGGTAACTAATTTAAAGTACTTTAATTAAAGTAACTGCGGCCCGCGATCAGATCTTTCATCAGTTTATTGCTAAGAAAGCCTAACCTTTGGCAGGGCTGTGAGAAGAAAATGTTTCTAAACCAACGGGTCGGGTATAACCACAGGTATTTAGACGCTAAAACATCCTCCCCTTCCATAAAATACACCGGCCTCTCTTATCTCTACACGAGTCACCCCTCCGCCCTTCAACAACAGAATCTCTCCCAATTTTATCCAGTTGTGAATCTCCAGCCCTTTGTTGAAACATTGTTCTCGCAGCACACTCTTCTAGAACCCTCCTGCCACAACGCCCTATCCTTCCCTCTTGTTGTCACAGGCCTCACAGCTCCGCTCCTGTGCCAGGTAAGTCCGCTACGGGCTCACCATAGCCCATGCTACTTGGAACTTTTGGTCTGAGTAGCTGAATCTAAAACTACTACTACACAGGCCTCCTTCCGAATGCTCTCTCACTGTATTCCGCGTACTGTAGTTTGGTCCACAGACTAGTGTAGGACACCCTGTTTTAGTGTGCACATCTGATTTATGCAGCAACTCCAAACCTGCCTCTCTTCATCTCTTCTAATGCGCCTTCACATCACTAACTCCACACCCCGTCCCTTCCCACTCCACACTGCCCAGGACTATGTATATCCTCTCGTTTCAGCAACACTTTCCTTATCGCATCGCCCACAGCCTCACCGTTCTTACTCCAACCCTTCCCAACACTTTGAGCACGAGAGAGGTATAAATGTCGAACTAGAGAATCATCGATCTTGTTTGAGCGCCCCTTCCCCCTCCTTTCTCACCCCATCCTTCCCCTCCCTTTCACCCCATCCTTCTCTCTCCCTTTTCACCCCATCCGCTCCCTTCTCTCCCCCTTCCTCCTGCCCTTTTTTTCGCGCTTCTTCCCCTGCTTCTCCTTCCTCTTCGCTCTTTAATGTGTATGAGTGCTCTCTCGCTCTTAGGATTAGCGTTCTCCTCGACCTTCGACATGAAAATTGAGTATGATACGAACTTTCCGCCCTTTTGATGCTAACGGCACAAGGATTGCGACCGTCTGTGATCGTTTCATGCACGCTTCGGTCTGCATTCAAATGACGAATTGAAGTTTGCTTTATATCAAGCAGTTTAGGTCCCGCGTTAATCATCATGGAAAAACCCTGAATCAGTTTGTGGCCTTGAAGGTTCAACAAGGATTTAGAATAGTAGTGGAGTTGGGACAGCCTACAGAATATATACAGAACCTCAGTTCAAGTATGTTTATCGAGACAAGAAAAAAATACATTTCGAAGGGATAGAGTAGCTTAGGCTATTTCTATTTCGGGTATGTAGAAATGGCGAACGAATTACCTTAAAATGGTATAGACATTATTAAGAGGGGGGGACAGACCAATTTTATGTAAAGCAAATTGCGTGAAAGTGAGATTGGTCATAGCTAGACCGTTAAACACATCACCTGCAGCTAGCACGAAATTGGGGAGGGAAGTGAGCGTCTCTGCCTAGTGAGGGGGCAACGCCACTCGTAGGGAATTCCTCAGTCACTCCTCGCCTGTCACAAGGCTCGATCAATACACCCACCCCACTACAAATGTTAAAAGTAATCACGGCATCTCATAAGTGATTCAACACTGCGGTATATAATAGAGCCTTCAGGTTACTGTAAAAAGTGTACTATAACCGAAGTATTGTATTTGTGATGTTTTCTTCTGATTAAAATTAACTCCCAAAGTTATCTAAGTACAGACTTCCTCCTTTAATATAGCGCATTTAATGTCATATTTTGGACCCACCTAATACTGATCAGTAGTATTGTAATAGTAAGTTTTTGACAACCTCTGAATCTTAAATCAAAAGGTTTTATGCCTATTCAAAACAAATAATGTTCTGGTTCTTATTATATTAATCAGTTACATCCTGAGCTTTTGTTGAAATATATTCGATTCCAGTGTTGTACATCCTAGCTTATCATTTTAAGAAAAACATATCCCCCCCTAGTATGTATGATCAACTTGAGTAATGATCAGGCGACTTCATCATCTATAAGCAGGCGATGAGTCACAATAACGTGGCTGAAGTATGTTGACCAGACCACACACTAGAAAGTGAAGGGACGATGACGACGTTTCGGTCCATCCTGGACCATTCTCAAGTCGATTCATCATGTTATGTTACCTTGCACATTTTATTTTTGTAGACTGGCTTCATGCCGGGTTGTGTACATCGCTAACATATATCTACCAGCGAATATCTTGGAGTATCCATTCTTCCTGTGCAGGAGATCTATGATCTACCTCTAGGCTGACAATTTCAGTAATAAGCCACTATAAGTTTACTCATATCTTTTCATTGGGGGCCGGGCCTTTAAGATCTCCATTACTTTGGATACATCTTGTTTCGAACTACTGACCCTACTCATAATTAATACTAGATCCCCATAGCAGCACATTTTAAGTCGTAACATTATACATTATTATGACTTGTGCTGATAACTTTAATCTTTTGGTGTGAACTATGTAACGTATATAACCACACGTCGCCAGTTCAGGTTCGCGTGTTTCGGCCCCCCCCCCGTGAAATTGCATTGTTAGCAACCATTGCAAAACTTCTTTCTTCGCCAGCATCAGCCGTCAACCACAACCTGTGTTTCCTCTACTGCTGGCCATTATGTGACGCACCTCGCCACTTCTTCCTTCATCTAGCAAGTTAACTACCATCACCTCCATCACCATAACAATACTCGCTATGGTGATGGAGTAGTCTCCATCACAATACTACCACACAGCCTCTTATCACCATAACAATACTACCGTAGTCTCCATTACAGTACTACCATATAACCTCCATTACCAACGTCAATTTTACACTCCCATCACCCTAACACAGCCACAATATTCATTATTACATCAGTCGCCAACATGGCTCCCAACGCCATATCACGGAAAACACCCATCTCCCCAAAACCCAATCCTCCCCAAACCCCTTCCTCCCCAAACCCCTTCAAGATCCTCCACCGTCACACCTGGCACGGTTGTCAATCAGGGATGTCAAGGGCGACATGGCCCAGCTCCGAATCGAAACCGATTTGCATTTTCGCGCCAAAAATCTACGCCATGTTGGACGTGCGTATTTTTAGCTTCGTCCCCGCTGATGAATCACGCACGCTGTTATTTAATACCTTCAGAATTTTTAGACAAGTTTACTGACGCCAGAAAGACGGCTCTGTACATAAATTCCAAGACTTAAAAAAATGCTCATCTAAGGAAGTGTTTTAAACGAAGCAATAAGACTGCTGCGCAATAATGTGGGGGTGTGTTAGGTCGTGTAACCCGTGGAGCAACAATAAGGCTCATGTTCTCCAGGTCGTCCTCTTGCCTTGCTACAACGAACTTTAAAAGATGTGCTCAAACGCGCGGACTTAACCGACCTCTAACGTGATTGTTCCCGAGTCAAAATGATTTATAGTGCCACGTTACTTGCAATCCGTCCTCACAATACGTCGCATTTTGACTTCAAAATCACACGAGACAAGAGAGTTGTACTATAAATCATAACGGGTCACATTCACAGTCGATTAAGGCAGCTTCTGGATGCTCCCGGACGCAGGTTCGAATCCTTGTCACGGCCCTTGTGGATTTGTTCATTGGGTCACATTCACGTTTTTTATACGTGGGTCGCTCTGAATGGTTAGGTTCAGTGTTTTAGTACACCATCTTCTGTCCGTTGTAGCAAACTCTAGAAGACTGACTCTTGACGTTGTTTTAGATTCAGCTACGTAGAACAAAAGTTCCAAAGTAGCACGGCCTATGGTGAGCCCGTAGTGGACTTACCTGGGCACAAGGAGCGGGGCTGTAACTCCACTCTTGAGGGATTTTGATAATATATATAGTGCCTTATTTGAAAAGGTGCATTGAACATCACCCACCATTAGTGTCTAGTCTTTAGGATTGGATTCCTCACGCGTTAATAATTCCATCTGCTCCAGTTTTACAATTAAACTTCCTTTTTCATATTTATCATTACGTTGTCTATCGTCAAATTATAAGATTATAATTGTAGCAGATAATTTGGGATAGCTTGGAGAAGTATCAGGGTTTCGTAACTTGTAACGATGAATCGTTCCATGTTATGGTAGCCTGTCCTCATCAACAAAGGCCAAATACCTGTTAATCCAGCAGGTATAAATTCAATACCTGTTAATTCATCCTGTTTATGAATGAAAAACGGTTTACACAAGACTCACAACTGATGACGTCCGAACACTTCCGGAACAAGTACTTCTCCCACGTCCTTTATTCGAACCACAATTCTATAAATGCTTCGTGCTTAAAATACAAATAATTACTAACAGAACCTAAACACCTACTTAACCTACGCCAAACTATACATACAATTTTTATGTATAAGAATATTAATTGATATATGAGAACAAACCAATTTTTAATGCACAGTATGTAAAATTGATGAATGCGTCTGGGGAGAATGGCCGCTGCTTTAAACAGCCTAGTGTGAGAACGGTTGCCCAAGTACTACAAATAATCAACAGAACCTAAACACCTAACCTATTATTAATGTTAATTATTATTAAAAATATTAACACGAACAGCTATGCGCTAATAAGGAATTTTCTTCGTGGAAGTCAATGGTTTGATGTGTGGCGATTCGGAATGGAAACAGCTGAGCAGCGGAGTTGCAAAATCTTAGATGAGAGTAACGGACACCGCCTTGACCACTACCTGAAAGAATGTGAACACCTGAGAGACATTAGAAATGTGTAGAATAATAAACCCCACATTGTTTGAGTTAGGAAAACATTATTTGTAAAATATTAATACTGTTCTTAAGATTCCCCCATTTTTCACCCGCAAGATAACGTAATATTTTAAGGGTTGACAGATGTTAAACTTGTTTGAGGAGCTATTCACTTAAGACAGTTAAGAAAGTCCCAGCTGCGTCTGGGTACAAGTGACAGGATGAACAACCCAGGGGTGTTCTTCCTTTTAGGGAGTGTTGTACATGCTGCTATGGCGGTGTGTCCACTCACAGGATTAGTGGCGCTGCCCAATACTGTCACTATGGCGGTGTGTCCACTCACAAGATGAGTGGCGCTGCCCAATACTGTCACTATGGCGGTGTGTCCACTCACAGGATGAGTGGCGCTGCCCAATACGGTCACTATGGCGGTGTGTCCACTCACAGGATGAGTGGCGCTGCCCAATACTGTCACTATGGCGGTGTGTCCACTCACAGGATGAGTGGCGCTGCCCAATACTGTCACTATGGCGGTGTGTTCACTCACAGGATGAGTGGCGCTGCCCAATACTGTCACTATGGCGGTGTGTCCACTCACAGGATGAGTGGCGCTGCCCAATACTGTCACTATGACGGTGTGTCCACTCACAGGATGAGTGGCGCTGCCCAATACTGTCACTATGGTGGTGTGTCCACTCACAGGATGAGTGGCGCTGCCCAATACTGTCACTATGGCGGTGTGTCCACTCACAGGATGAGTGGCGCTGCCCAATACTGTCACTATGGCGGTGTGTCCACTCACAGGATGAGTGGCGCTGCCCAATACTGTCACTAGGGCGGTGTGTCCACTCACAGGATGAGTGGCGCTGCCCAATACTGTCACTATGGCGGTGTGTCCACTCACAGGACGAGTGGCGCTGCCCAATACTGTCACTATGGCGGTGTGTCCACTCACAGGATGAGTGGCGCTGCCCATAAACTCGCCCCTCGGGGCAAAATTAAAACAAATAGTAAATAGTCGGTAATTTAGTCTGGACGTCATTTCGGAATCGGTCGCCAAGCTGAATGATTCCATGCTCACTACTGGCCGAGGCTGCCTCTGGAATAATTGGATAGGGAGTTGGATGTAATTATATATGTTTATATATACCTTGAAACAAAATTTTTATGGCGTGTTGATACAACATTAATATTACGTTCTCATGGTATTAGTAAATTTAGTGTAAATCTTCTGAGTTATTTTGAAACAGAGAAATACCGGGAATTGACATCATCAGCTGGGCGGAAGTTGGATAAATCCCGCCTCTCTCATCCCCACTTGAGGGCCCACCAGTCAAAATTCTGGCTTACAAGGGTCCTCTTGTGTTCCGCTTGATAAGGCCCTTCCTCGCAGATTACGAGAGTGGGGGGTAAATCTGATGCTCGGCAAAGCAGAGAGAAAGAATTAATTAATAATGATTCGTAAATGGCAGTCGTATGACCTGGTTACCTTGCGGTGATTTCGGGGCTTAGCGTCCCCACGGCCCCGGCCCTCGACCAGGCCTCCCCGGCCCTCGACCAGGCCTCCCCGGCCCTCGACCAGGCCTCCCCGGCCTCGACCAGGCCTCCCCGGCCCTCGACCAGGCCTCCCCGGCCCTCGACCAGGCTAGGCTACTCCAGTGTTAACGAGTGTGGCCCCCTGGCAGGATACTCGATGGGGACGAGTAGTTGAATGGGTCCTGCGGCACTGGCTCAGAGGGGGGATAGGTGGTGGCCATGAAACTCGCATGGCAAGTGTGTGGGTGTTCGCACGCGCCTCCCCCTCCCCACTTGTTGTGAGGGGAGGGGCTCGTGGAAGAGGGGAATACATGTGATCATCACACATGATGATTCACGCACGTGGCTGGCTGTCTGGCTGGGAGAATGGCCACGCGTACTGGTTGGTGGCTAGGCTTCAGCATCCCAGCATCATCCTAGTAACCTCCCTCCCCACAGAAATCATTATTCCATACTTGTTTTTATCTATGTAAGCCGCAGGGAATAAGCGTGTCCGGTGATATACGCATATGGGTGGTTGATAGACGCTAAAGGAGGACATTGCCATAACAAGTGAAGCATTAGTGTATTGATCAGTCGCGGGAGGCGTGGCTCCTTCCAGTCATCTGAACTCTCCTCGCTCTCTAGCTTTGACTCTGCAGCCGTATCTTGAAGTGGTGCTTCCTATGTCTGACACTGGACTATATACGTAATGAGTCCGTTTGTGTGATACACGATTGGGAAAACGAAGTTGTTAGCCCAAGCCAGGGGAAAGTTGACGCTATAATATGGGACATGACGATGCAGATGGACATTCTGGAGGTGGTGAGCGTTAACGGGTGATGGTCCACGTGACTAAGAGTTGGTATCCTGGCCGAGCACGTGGGCCACCGAGGCTTTGTCTGGCTACCATCATCGTCCATAATGTTCTCTTGATTTCTTGATTTGATTTTTCTCTCGTTCTCTTGATTTTCCACGACGTACAAAGTTCTAACCTAAGCAGATGTGCACAAACCCAATCCACCAGCCTGACCTATAACATGTGTATAGAAAAGTGGATATTCGTGAGCCGCTACTTTTTCATAATACTTTGTACGTTGTGGATCATAACGTACAAGATGAGGTGTACTAGTTGAGAGGACTGATCGCCGCCCACAACCACAGGGTCTCCATTAGAGTTACCGACCTAGATGGAGGTTATCTTGGTTATCTTGAGATGATTTCGGGGCTTTTTAGTGTCCCCGCGGCCCGGTCCTCGACCAGGCCTCCACCCCAATAAGCAGCCCGTGACAGCTGACTAACACCCAGGTACCTATTTTACTGCTAGGTAACAGGGGCATAGGGTGAAAGAAACTCTGCCCAATTGTTTCTCGCCGGCGCCTGGGATCGAACCCAGGATCACAAGTCTAGCGTGCTGTCCGCTCGGCCGACCGGCTCCCTAAGATACCTGTGCCCAGGAAAGGTTGGGGAATGCCCATCAAACTGTTATTTGTTGTTGCTATTGTATAATGAATGTTGTTGATAACACGGCGGATGTTTTTCTGTTGAGGCGTTTCCGATGGAGGTAAACCTTTGTTAATTTGCGGTGCAGAGAGGTGAAGGACCTTGTGGAAAGGTCTGGCTCAGTCAGGCCACGGGAAGATGTTTACCATGCACTAGAGCCGCTTCCTTGTGCTGCACACCTTAACTCTTATCCTCCCCCCCCCTCCCTCCTCTCTCGCTTATTGTCTAAAACTCTCATTTCCTTCCCCATTCCCCCCCCCCTCCTCTCCTCTCACATCTCCACTCTCTCCCCCCCCCCTCCTAAAAAAATGGCTAAACCCAATTTATTTAAAGGTTTTGGTTCGTATTGCCTTATTAATCACATTTAACAAGGAGAACTATTAAAGTGTAATTCCCGTGGTAAACAATGCTTTATCAAAGCCCGTTGGAAAACAATTAATTTGAAGATTGGGGAAGGGTAAAGGAAGCGTGGCTGCCTGAAGCAAGTTGTTCTCTTAAATTATCGATCCTGAAGGGAGGAGATATTTAAGTAAGTATATAAGTTGTCTACTGAGATAAGGAGATTCATCTGTAAGTTTAGAGGAAAATAAGTAAAAATAAGTTCATTTTTCAAGGGGTAGGGGGGATCGATCCGAAGAGGCTCAGAGTGGATTTTTTTGAGGGATGTGAGGAGGCGACTGTATTTGTCGAGAGGTTTAGGGTTGAGAACTTGTATTGGAGAGGCGGGGGGGGGGGGGGGGAGGGGGCCGACTGTGATCAATACTCACAGTCGGAAGCGGGAAGTAATAAGTATGATGCAAATCAGTAACAAATCAAAATGTGAAAATTATGTGTGAAACGATTATACGCGCGACTGAGCTTGCGCGCATGCGTAGCTTTAGGGGGGGTTTGCGGCAGTAATTGTTGCTGGGGGGACGTATAGTACAAGGTTTAATAAACCGAAAACCAATATTTAGTCTGTCAGTTACTTTTATCTTCTATTCTCTCGGGGGAGACCAGCAAGGAAGGATCTAAAGCCGAGAATATTTTAAAATAATTTTAAATAATTCATTTGTACAGATTCAAAATTTAAATTAGTTTCCACCAGACCATTTGAAGTAGACCTACTGATCCACGCGAGAAATGTTCTGTTTACAGCCATGCTATTACACTTGTATAATCCGACCTATACTTTAACCTTACAAGGTAGGCACTTTAGTCACACACCACTGGGGCCCTTAGTCTCACACCACTGGGGCCCTTAGTCTCACACCACTGGGGCCCTTAGTCTCACCACCACTGGGGCCCTTAGTCACACACCACTGGGGCCCTTAGTCACACACCACTGGGGCCCTTAGTCACACACCACTGGGGCCCTTAGTCACACACTGGGGCCCTTAGTCACACACCACTGGGGCCCTTAGTCACACACCACTGGGGCCCTTAGTCACACACCACTGGGGCCCTTAGTCACACACCACTGGGCCCCTTAGTCACACACCACTGGGGCCCTTAGCCACACCCCACTTCCACTTGTCCACAACTCTTGCCAAACCTGTTTGGCAAGAGTTGTGGACATCTACATCATCGGTGTGGCATCGACCCATGCCCAGGCTGTGGTCATTCTAGCTCTAGCCGTTACCAATGACGTATTAATACATTTTAATACACTAGGTAATGAAGAACTGTATTTTCTTCAATATAAATCATATTATTGTGTATTCGGCCTAGTGTAGGTTATTTTTGGTGTTTGGGTTATAGTGGCAATTGTTTGCATTTTGAGTGGGCGGGTGAATGAATTTAGAAGGGCGATTAGGCTAACATTGGAAGTGTTCGACCCGTAATTAATCGTTAATATTTAGTTGACGGTAGTTGAGGAGAACAAGGGGGGGGGGTGGAATGTAAAGTTATTGTAGGAACTGATGACTTGTGAGTGAGCGAGCGGATCAACTTAAATGCAAAATATAAGACTTCAATGCAAATACACATTAACCACATTCATTGTTTTAATAACAAAATAATGAAGTATAGGTTGCAGTTGAGGATTGGTGTTTGCGGCAATGCGCATAGCAGAGGACGGATAAGTCAGCTGGTCTAGACATACAAATGATGCTGTTAGGCTAGGCTGTGTTAGTTTTATGTGTGGCGCGTCGTTTCAGTTAGGCCTAGTCGCCGTGAGGGGTTTGGTTCGTCGCTGCCGCATTCCCGCGCGGCAGTCATCGAGTTGGAACGGCGAGCAGACGGAAATTCTGTTGCTGTACATGCCGCAGAGAGCCGCCGGAGCAAGGTGAAGGGCAGGACGGACATTAAACAAATTCCAGAGTAGTGTGCAAGACTCTGTATTAGTTAACATTGCTTCTCCCCTCTTCCCACACATTCCCTCTCCCCCTTTCCCTTCTTCTCTTCCCCCTTCCCAATCTCTCTACCCCTCTTCTTCCCTTTTTACCCCATATGGCTCCAACCTCGGAGAGACATTTCCATTTATATATGTAGAAGGGGTTCCCGGGTGCATCCGTTTCTCACCCCCTCTTCTCAGAAAATTTATTAAGAAGCCGTGAAACAACTGTATGGCTCTCGGAAAATTAAATATTACGAAGGACTGGATAACTCGCGGGAGCCGCCACACTTGACCCCTTGAAATTCGCATGTAGGGGGCAGGGCAGGGGGGGGGGATCTGCATAACTGGTAATATTTCTAAAGGTATTTAACTTAGACTGGTCAGGGTAGGCCTACGTCCGTCCCCTACCCCTCATACTCACCCTGTAATGTTTGGTGAGGCTAGCCATAAGCGTCTAGTCTCCAACTTTGAACACTCACACTCGAGTTATTAACTTGAGTGAGGTGCTTGAGTATTAATACGGACGTGTGCTTCGAGGCTCCTAATAATACCATTAAAGCTAAAAAAAATCCTTGTGACACCATCGGTAACTACAAATGGATATGTTCTTTTAGACTAGACAATGATGCGGGGGTACACTTAACAAATTCATGATGGTATCATGAATTTGTTAAATGTTTAGATGTCTAGGTATCTTTAACTAAATATATCTAGATGGGATCTTTTGTGGATAGCCTAGTTTTCTGTACCATTCGTGGAACTCCTTAAAGTATGCCCTCGTGACCTAAATGGCTAGTTATTCTGGTAGTTCTTCAATGCACGCAACCTGCCATCAGACTAAAGTAGTCCAGTGAGGATATTGATTGATGCCGCTGGAGGCGGGTAGTTTATTGTGCACCCCAAACTCATCCTGTGAGCGGTAGCGCAAAGATGATTACAGAGGGCGCAAAAGTTTTTTTATCAGACCTCAACGGAGATTATTTCATTAACAAATACATCTATCCTGCGTATATAATGATTATACTGTCAGCTAGTCTTGGGTAACTCGGGAGGCCTGATTGGAGACCAGGCCGCAGAGCCATTGATCCCTGGAATCTACAAAAGGTTTGAAGCTCCACAAGGTCCATTGCTCCCTACATAATACGTCTTAAAACTGCTAGAGGGAAAACCTCCCATAATGATAAATTTATTCCTGTATATCCTGTGTGAATGTTTTACCACAAGATCTTTATTATCTTCCACTTACCCACTCCTATCTCCCGCTCCTGTTGTCCCCTTAGGACTGTCGTATACCAGCCATGGAATGCACATAAGCGAACTACTGACTTGTGTTCCGATACCCTTCCAGTGTGGCTACTAAAAGTGTTTAATACTGATGATGGCTACCAGACAGCCAGAATCCTCGCCCCGACACCTTCCGAGCCCCAGGTGACACCTGCGAGCTGTGATATAACACACTGGGAACCAACTTGAGCAGGCAGGAGCTAGTGAATTATGAGCGGGCTGATCTCTTGCCGGAGGCCTGGGGAGGCTAGGAGGTGGTCCCAGGCTGTGAGAGGGCCGGGCGGTGGGAGCGTTGCACTATCTCTGCCTCAGTCGTGAAGGCTGTCGTGTTGTCAATTATGGGACCCCCGCCCCCATCTTTACAGCTCTCTGCGACCCCCCCTCCCTCCCCCTCCTCCTCCCCTTGTTCCTCCACGTCCCCTCTTCCTCCCCTTGTTCCTCCACGTCCCCTCTTCCTCCCCTTGTTCCTGCACGTCCCCTCTTCTTCCCCTTGTTCCTCCACGTCCCCTCCTCCTCCCCTTGTTCCTGCACGTCCCCTCTTCTTCCCCTTGTTCCTGCACGTCCACTTTGTTCATCATCCTCGTGCCCTTCCCACGTGATCCTCCATGTCCCGTTCTACATATTGTGCTTACACACACACACCTCCAGGATGCAGCCCAAGCAACTGTCTAACTTGCAGAAACCTATTTACTGCTAGGTGAACGGGGTTATCAGGATGAAAGACACTACGCATTTGTTTCTGCCTCGACCGGGAATCGAATGAAGGTGTTGATGAGGACGACTACGACCTCACAGCGCTGTCCGCTCGACTGCGAGGACCTGTGTGTGTGTGTGTGTGTGTGGTGTGTGGTGTGTGGTGTGTGGTGTGTGTGTGTGTGTGTGGTGTGTGTGTGTGTGTGTGGTGTGTGTGTGTGGTGTGGGTGTGTGTGGGTGGGTGGTGGGTGGGGGGGGGGGTGGTGTTGTTCAGTACGATTAATAAAAGTTTAATTTCACGTCAGACTGGGCACTTAAAAGATGATTATGAAGTGTATTATTACTCTTAAAGTGTAGAGTGACGCTAGTGATGGCGGCTGCAGTGGTGAATGGTGACCCCTCTTCCTCTCACCCACCTCCCCCCCCCCATATTCTCTCTAGTTATTGCTTGCTGGCTATTGACACTTAGAGCCCTTTACATGCTAAACAATTACAATTTTATAGTTTTCTGGCCAGGGTTCAAGGAGCCTCTGGCTAGAAAGTAACGCTACTGACAGCGTTACAGTTAGTGCTAAAGAAGGCAAATAGATCATTTGCCTTTCCACCCGCACATTGCTCTCAAGTACTGTTGTGGCCACAGTCCCCTGCATGTGTTGCGTGCAAGGTTGCGTGCAAGGTTACGTGCACACGGGTGGGAGGGAGGCAAGGCTGTCTAGCTTACTTGTGCATTTATGATTTGTGTACATTTTCCTCGGTTATTTATATTATGAGGTTAACGTCCCTTTGAATATTGACAAGATTATTTGTTAATATTAGGAAACGACCTTAAACTTGTACGGTATATGGTAACTATGGGGATCACAATCGACTTGAGAATGGTCCAGGACGGACCGAAACGTCGTCGTCCCTTCACTTCCTAGTATGTGGTCTGGTCAACATGGTAACTATGGGTTGTATTTTACTGTTGCAAGATATACATGTAGTTTTGCATGCTTGTGAGGCGATGGTGTGTGTGTGTCTTGACCTTGGGCGTGGAGAGAGACGGGTATGTGGTGGTGGTGGTGCTCACTCCTCCTACACCAGTGGAGGCCACACACTTCCTTTAACGTGTAAATATCGTCCTCTTCATTCTCGAATTGCCTTCGAATTTGCTTCTTATTATAATCATAGTTAAATGGATCCGGAGAAGTTCCCTCCATAGGGCTATATTATCTATTCAGAAGTTTGTGGAGGAATTCCTTGTTTGAACTTTGTTTACCCGGGGAGCCGGTCAGCCGAGCGGACAGCACGCTGGACTTGTGATCCTGTGGTCCTGGGTTCGATCCCAGGCGCCGGCGAGAAACAATGGGCAGAGTTTCTTTCACCCCATGCCCCTGTTACCTAGCAGTGAAATAGGTACCTGGGTGTTAGTCAGCTGTCACGGGCTGCTTCCTGGGGGTGGAGGCCTGGTCGAGGACCGGGCCGCGGGGACACTAAAAGCTCCGAAATCATCTCAAGATAACCGGCGATCACGTCGGCATCGGCGTGTTGGAGAGGTATTGGGTTGACGCAGTGTTGCTTCAGGGTTTATTGAACATTATTAGCTAATGGCTTCATGTGGTGGTGAAGGAGTTTGTGTTGCTTAAGGATGGGTGTCTTGCGGCCCCCTGCTGCCACACACACCAGGGGCCACATTCACGAAGCAGTCACGCTAAGCACTTACGTACCTATACATCTTTTCTCGATCTTTGACGCCTTTGTTTACAATTATTAAACAGTTAATAAGCTCCGAAGCACCAGAAGGCTGTTTATAACAATAACAACAGTTGATTGGCAAGTTTTCATGCTCGTAAACTATTTAATAAATGTAACCAAAGCCGTCAAAGATTGAGGAAAGATGCACACGTGCGTAAGTGCTTGTGTAACTGCTTCGTGAATCTGGCCCCAGGAATTTTGTCATTTCCTCCTAGCATCTCTTGACGTCCTCGCGTCCACCCTAGCCTCTTGTTGTTGTTGTTTTGTAGATTTGGCTACTTTTTATAAAAATAAATTTTTGTGGAAGTGAAACATGTGCTCTATAGATTTGTATCGGAATATCCATGGAGATTCAGAATGGAACCAGATGAGCAGGAGAGTTGCAGAATCTGTAGTGAGAGTGAGGGACACCGCCTTGACCACTACCTGAGAGAATGTGGACATATAAGTCATTAGAAATGTGTAGAATAATAAACCCCACATTGTTTGAATTGGGAACAAACTATTTGTCAAATATTAATACTGTTCTTAAAACATTCCCATCATTTTGCACCCGCAAGATAACGTAATATTTTACAGGTTGACAATTTTAATCTTCTTGTTTGATAAGCTATTCACTTGAGACAGTTAAGCAAATCCCAGCTGTGTCTGGGTACAAGTGACAGGATGAACAACCCAGCGGGTTTTCCTTCTATTGGGGAGTGTTGTACATGCTGCTATGGTGGTGTGTCCACTCAAAAGATGAGTAGCGCTGCCCAATACTGTCACTATGGCGGTGTGTCCACTCACAGGATGAGTGGCGCTGCCCAATACTGTCACTATGGCGGTGTGTCCACTCACAGGATGAGTGGCGCTGCCCAATACTGTCACTATGGCGGTGTGTCCACTCAAAAGATGAGTAGCGCTGCCCAATACTGTCACTATGGCGGTGTGTCTACTCACAGGATGAGTGGCGCTGCCCAATACTGTCACTATGGTGGTGTGTCCACGCACAGGATGAGTGGCGCTGCCCAATACTGTCACTATGGCGGTGTGTCCACTCACAGGATGAGTGGCGCTGCCCAATACTGTCACTATGGCGGTGTGTCCACTCACAGGATGAGTGACGCTGCCCAATACGGTCACTATGGCGGTGTGTCCACTCACAGGATGAGTGGCGCTGCCCAATACTGTCACTATGGCGGTGTCCACTCACAGGATGAGTGGCGCTGCCCAATACTGTCACTATGGCGGTGTGTCCACTCACAGGATGAGTGACGCTGCCCAATACTGTCACTATGGCGGTGTGTCCACTCACAGGATGAGTGGCGCTGCCCAATACTGTCACTATGGCGGTGTGTCCACTCACAGGATGAGTGGCGCTGCCCAATACTGCCACTATGGCGGTGTGTCCACTCACAGGATGAGTGACGCTGCCCAATACTGTCACTATGGCTGGTGTGTCCACTCACAGGATGAGTGACGCTGCCCAATACTGTCACTATGGCGGTGTGTCCACTCACAGGATGAGTGGCGCTGCCCAATACTATCACTATGGTGGTGTGTCCACTCACAGGATGAGTGGCGCTGCCCAATACTGTCACTATGGCGGTGTCCACTCACAGGATGAGTGGCGCTGCCCAATACTGTCACTATGGCGGTGTGTCCACTCACAGGATGAGTGGCGCTGCCCAATACTGTCACTATGGCGGTGTGTCCACTCACAGGATGAGTGGCGCTGCCCAATACTGTCACTATGGCGGTGTGTCCACTCACAGGATGAGTGGCGCTGCCCAATACTGTCCACTATGGCGGTGTGTCCACTCACAGGATGAGTGACGCTGCCCAATACTGTCACTATGGCGGTGTGTCCACTCACAGGATGAGTGGCGCTGCCCAATACTGCCACTATGGCGGTGTGTCCACTCACAGGATGAGTGACGCTGCCCAATACTGTCACTATGGCGGTGTCCACTCACAGGATGAGTGGCGCTGCCCAATACTGTCACTATGGCGGTGTGTCCACTCACAGGATGAGTGGCGCTGCCCAATACTGTCACTATGGCGGTGTCCACTCACAGGATGAGTGGCGCTGCCCAATACTGTCACTATGGCGGTGTGGCCACTCAATGGATGAGTGACGCTGCCCAATACTGTCACTATGGCGGTGTGTCCACTCACAGGATGAGTGGCGCTGCCCAATACTGTCACTATGGCGGTGTGTCCACTCACAGGATGAGTGGCGCTGCCCAATACTGTCACTATGGCGGTGTGGCCACTCACAGGATGAGTGGCGCTGCCCAATACTGTCACTATGGCGGTGTGTCCACTCACAGGATGAGTGGCGCTGCCCAATACTGTCACTATGGCGGTGTGTCCACTCACAGGATGAGTGACGCTGCCCAATACTGTCACTATGGCGGTGTGGCCACTCACAGGATGAGTGGCGCTGCCCAATACTGTCACTATGGCGGTGTGTCCACTCACAGGATGAGTGACGCTGCCCAATACTGTCACTATGGCGGTGTGGCCACTCACAGGATGAGTGACGCTGCCCAATACTGTCACTATGGCGGTGTGTCCACTCACAGGATGAGTGACGCTGCCCAATACTGTCACTATGGCGGTGTGGCCACTCACAGGATGAGTGGCGCTGCCCAATACTGTCACTATGGTGGTGTGTCCACTCACAGGATGAGTGACGCTGCCCAATACTGTCACTATGGCGGTGTGGCCACTCACAGGATGAGTGACGCTGCCCAATAAACTCGCCCCTCGGGGCAAAACTAAAAAACAAACAAACAACAACAAAAATGCCTCGGAACAAGAATGTGTGAGATTAAGCAAGATAAGCTTCCAGCAGATAAACGACATATGAGATTAAGAAACAAGTAGTGTATCGTGAAGACTAATAATAAACAGCAGCTCCTCTATGAATTCTGTAATATCTCCATTGCTCAAACAATTATGTATTAGCGATAAGGCCTACCATGTATGTATAATGACTTACTGGAGATATATATATATCTCTTGCAACAGAACATTCTCTAAGTAGCTGACATTGTAGCTATAAGGTGTGAAGGATAGATGAAATTGTTAATGTAATAATCTAAGTTGAGGTCTGATAAAGACCTTTTATGCCCTCTGTAATGCTTTTTGCGCTACCGCTCACCAGGATAAGTATGGGGTGCACAAGAAACTAGCCGCCTCCGGCAGCAACAATTCAATTCAAGCTAGCCTAGTATGGTGCTCGAATGATACAAGCTGATGAGTACCCGTTTGTCGAGTCCCCCCCCCCCCCCCGCAACACTAGACTCGCTCTCCGCTCAATCCTCCACCACTTTGAAGCAAGCTGCAAATGTCCATGTCTGCAATCTCCCGGTATGGTGTCTCTCCCCCCTCTATCTTCCCCCCTCTGCAGTCTTCCCATCTTTAGCGATCTATGCCCTCTGCTGCCCCCCTCTCTGCAATCCTTGCCTCTCATTCCAGTGTTTATTCCCCATTGGCTATCATGTTATGGTCATCGTCATCAGTGTGGAGCCTGCCTCGTGTGACTGGGGGGTCCCAGCAGGCTAGCCTGCCTCGTGTTGACCTATTATCTACCTTTTATGCCCTTCCCACATCTCTTGATTTCCCCATTGTTAGGGAGAGGAAGGTTGTTAGGCTTATCGCGGTCTCCCTTGGGGTGACGAACCTTTCAGAGCGAGCGTCCAAATTAGCGATGATATCGGGAGCCGGTGCCTGAACGGACGGAACACTGGACCCGTGATCCTGTGGTCCCGGGTTCGATCCCGGGAGCCGGAGAGAAACGATGGGCAGATTCTTTCATCCTGATGCCCTTGTTTACATAGCAGTAAATAGGTACCTGGGAGTTAGTCAGCTGTCACGGGCTGCTTCCTGGGGGTGGAGGCCTGGTCGAGGACCGGGCCGCGGGGACACTAAACCCCGAAATCATCTCAAGATAACCTTAAGATATTTCCTGTGCCCTTGGAGGACAAAATTGATTGAAAACTTTCCTTTAAAGAAATGTTTAGACAACTAATAAATCCTCTGAAAGGTTTTAAATTGGACAGCATTAGGAATTAAATTAGTAATCTCTAGTAATTCACAAGAAGTAAAATGAATGAATTTGTAACAATGATTGATTGCTTTTTCAGCAAAAAAGGAGGAATCCTGTTTACATTTTTTTTGGGGGGGAGGGGGGGAGGGGAGTAACAGAATCGGGTAAGAAAGAGGACTACTTCCCCCTCTGTTTTTAATTGTGTACAATTAAACTATCGCAAGAATGGCGGAACCTTTCTAGATGGTGCAAGTGGTGATGGAACAACCCCTCTAATTAGTGCTCATGCGTTACCACATTGTACAGGTGCAACAATTAAACCGTAAGAGCTAATCAGATTGTTAAGCAGCACTCTTGAGAAGCTTATCTCCCAGATTAAGCTGCTGTGCTTAATTAACCGGGCCTCCGCACCCCGGCGCAAGACTCCGTTTAGATATTGTCGTCCATATGATTGAACTTAACCTTTCTCTAGTACGATGCTAAATACTTCAGGGCCCCCAACCTTTATTCGGATCTAATAAAATGGCGTCTTCTCATCCTGTCAAGAAAGGTGTGAACATGAACGGGATGATTCATTATCTTGGTCACATTAATTGTATGAAGCAAATGGCCTGTATGGAGCAAGTAGCAAAATCTATAGTGAGAACAGAACAGAGGGACACGTCTGTCTGTCCACACACTAGAGCCATGTAGAGCCATATCACTCACGTTGTATTCAATGGCAAATTTCTCTTAATGCTAAAAATAGCAATCTCTACATTCATATCTACCTGATAGCAGATAAAGAAAGTCTGAAGAGAGTATAAGCTGTGTAGCCTTAAGCTAGCAACACTGTCATTACTCGACAATATCCAATATTGACAATAATGTACTGTATAAATGACTTGTTTAGGACGTCTAATGCTATTGTACTATAACCTATCAAGAGCGTTCTGTCACCAGTAGTTATTTATAATTCAATATAAGGTGCACGAGAATCGCAATAATGTCAAATATACTCACTGGGGCCCGAGTAAGACCATTTGTGCCCGCAGTAATTCAGTCGTTCTAATGCAACCCGTTCTCGCACTTTCTTACAGTCAATATTGACTTATTAAATAAGTGCATATGTGACATACTAATTTAATGTGAATATTTTAGATTACCTTGAAAAGCTTCATAGAATACACCGACCTTACGTAACCCTCTTAGTATGTTAAGATAAGCATCTTATTGCTTCGTAATTACAATTATTACTTAACCTATACCTATAATAGGTTAAGTAATAATTGTAATTACAAAGCAATAAGATGCTTATCTTAACATACTAAGAAGGTTAGGTAAGGTCGGTGTTTTCTATGAAGCTTTTCAAGGTAATCTAAAATATTCACAATAAATTAGTATGTCACATATGCACGTATTTAATAAGTCAATATTGACTAAACGAAAGTGCGAGAACGGGTTGTCTAATGGGCACGGGAGTGTTGCACACTAAACAACCGCTCACAGGAGTAGTATACAGGGTTGCTTAATAAACTGACCGCCGCTCGCACCAACAGTTAAATCATTCTGCTAGCAACTTTACCACCTCTTTAGGGAAATGTTCACCTCGTTAGGGAAATAACTTTGAGGGCCAGCAGTTAGTTGCTGGATATAATTACGGCTCGGCCAGTGGTCCCGCTGGTTACAACCACAACTATCTTGAGGTTATCTTGAGATGATTTCGGGGCTTTTTAGTGTCCCCGCGGCCCGGTCCTCGACCAGGCCTCCACCCCCAGGAAGCAGCCCGTGACAGCTGACTAACACCCAGGTACCTATTTTACTGCTAGGTAACAGGGGCATAGGGTGAAAGAAACTCTGCCCAATGTTTCTCGCCGGCGCCTGGGATCGAACCAAGGACCACAGGATCACAAATACAGCGTGCTGTCCGCTCGGCCGACCGGCTCCCTTATACTATAAGGGAGCTATACTATAAACTATAAGCTAATTGTGATGTTCCTTTCCTAAACAGTCGCCATCTTGGTGGTACTTCCATCGCTTACTATTATAATGCTGTTATTTCTGTGTTTTTTCAGATAAATGTTAATTTATCATTTATAAATGTTAAGTCTAGGACCGGGCTGCTCCTCCAGCCCGCGGCATTTAACCTGTCCTCTTAAAAATAACGTCGTTTTTGGCCGTTTACCCGTATGGCCGAAAATGGACGTAATTTGAAAATGAAAAAAATGAAAATAAATTTGGGATTTTTTTTTTCAACAACATTAAGTTTAGGGTCCTCTGATAGGTTAGGTGGGCAGGAAATTCTCATAAGTTTCAAAACGTTATGAAAAACGTTAATTGAAAGTTTCCTCTTCTAACCTTACCGAGTAGGCCGGACGACTCAAACAGAAAACGGAACAGTAACTGGATGCTGCGAGGCGCCATGATAAACTAAGTCAAACTATACATCTAGTTCACCACCACTGTAAATGACTGGCCTTAAATCGTTGTGAGGTTCAGTATGTTAGCTTGTTGTGTAATCTCCCCCGCCACCACCCCATCATAGGATAGGTAAGGCTCCGTAATAAAACAATTAAACAAAAGCAGCTGTTCAGGTTTGGCGTGCGGAGGTAAAGAGGATGGAGAGGCATAGGCGAAGGGAAGTTTGGAAGTGGGAAATACAGTGAGAGTTAAATCAAAATTAAATTAAATTAAATTAAATTCCCTCTTCCTTTTCCACTGCTGAATATCGGTCCTTCCTGTTTGTCACTCGCCTGGGTTCCTTGATGATGCGAGACTCGTGTTTAGCCACGTGGCTCTCCTGATTTCCAAGACCCCCGAGATGTCGTAGGGTAGGGAAGGGGGGGGGGGATGAATCTCCTATTTATAAGGTACATCATGATTTTTCGTATGGATCTTTGTTAATTTTTCTATTGTGTTTATTTCATGGTAATTAGTAAATTTAGAGCAGAGTCAATCAAGCTTTCTTTTAGTTTTGTAGGCTTGGTGCGGCCCGAGTTTTTACCAGGATTTGGTGGGGGGGGGGGGGAGTTGTGCCTTAAATTGCACCACGAGAGTTGCCGGGGAATGGTTAGTGATGGAACTTAGTTAATAACCTCCAGCTCCCCCTCCCCCTCTTTCCACCCCTCCCTCCATCTCTTCCTCCCTCTCTCCTCTCCCCTCTCTCTCTCTCTCTCCTCTCCCCTCTCTCCCCCCTCTCTCCTCTCCTCTCCTCTCCTAACACTACCACCTTGACGGAGGTGACCTTTTAAGCCTGCCTCATCTCCACCTTGGGGGCCCGTCTTTAATGGATTGGAACCTATTTCCTCCTTTTTGGATGGATTGGTTACTTTTTCTACCCAATCACAAATGGGCGCGAGAATTAGTCATTACTCTTGATTCGGTCTGTCTGTTTCTCCGTGTCTTTTGTCTGCCTCTGTGTCCCCCCCCCCCCGCTAATAACTAAGTAGCCGCCACGGTAGGATCGCTTTGCTTTATTAATGTATCGACGTGTGCTGAAAACCTGTAATTATGGTAATTGGCAAAGGTTGCTTGACAGTAATGAAACTGTGTAATTAATAATTGTTATCTTGGATCGCAGGAAATGAACGTGTCTCGTATATCCTCGTTGTGAATTGTATCTGTTGTTTGGCGGTGTTGTGGAAGGTTTGGTTTAGAGTGTGTGTCAGGTGGTGGTGGTGTGGGGGGTGATAGTATTAATTCAGGCCGTCCTTATCAACAAAGGGCAAATACTTGTTAAGCCACCCCCCCCTCCCCTATAGTTTAAAAGCCATTCGCAACAGATGACGTTCGAACATTTCTCAAACAGTACTTCTCTGAGGAATTCTGTTCGAACCACAACGCTGTAAATGGTTCACCCGCGTGCTTCAAATACAAATAATCGCCAACGGAATCTAAACATCTAGCCATACCTACACCTAACTTTATACTTTACTTATATTAATACTTAATATATATATATATATATATATATATATATATATATAATATATAATATATATATATATATATATATAATATATATATATATAATATATAATATATAATATATAATATAATATATATATATATATATATATATATTATATTATATATAATATATAATATATAATATATAATATATATATATATATAATATATATATATAATATATAATATATAATATATAATATATAATATATAATATATATATATATATATATATATATATATATATATATATATATATATATATATATATAATGTAATATATTTTTTTAACACTACGTTAAAATTAATGAATGCAATTTGGGCGAGGGGGGGGGGTGTCGCTTTAACGAGCCTGTTCTGAGCAAAAGTTGCTTTAAATGCTTCACCCACATACTACAAATACAAATAATCGCCAACAGAATCTAAGTACCTAACCTACGCCTAACCATATATATTAATTTAAATACGAATTGATGTTATAATTTGCAAGAAAACAAAATCTTGAATAAGCGTACTGATGATTCGTTAATATTGATGAATGCATCTTTGAGGTTGGCCGCAGCTTGAACGAGCCGAGCCTGAAGACAGGTTGAAGTGATGGGTGGGGAGTAACAAGGTGCCGTGCCAGGGTAGTTATAACACCATCAGCTGCTCCAAAAATCTTTACTCAATTTTAAGGAAACACAAAAAGATATCAAGAAAGCAGAAAGAGCAAGAGCTTAAAGATCACACCAGTAAGACGTTCACCTAAACGGCTGGTCGATTCGAATTGATTACGTTTGAAAGTTTCTTAAAATCGCCGACTTTATATGAACGAAACATAAAATTATTGCTAACGGAACCCAAAACTCCTAACCTAAACCTAGCTATACAGCGAACTAGACTATAACATTGAGGAAATACTGTTGTGTAGGCCTATGATACCAAAATATAATGGCGACTTTGGGAACGGCCACATTTTGAAAAAGCTTATTATGAGGATCAGAGGGGCATCAGAGGGATTAGGGTTAGGTCTCTTAGGCAAGCCACACCTGGCCACACCTGCTCTGCTTCACCTGACTACACAGTTGACTGACCCCCCCCCCCCAGGCATTCATTCGTGATAGGCTCTTTCAAAATGCAGCCGTTCCCCAAAGTCGCCATTGTGTATTAGTATTGTAGGCCTACATTCAACAGTATTTCGTCACTGTTATGGTCCAGTTCCTTGTATAGTAACGACCATTGTATATTCAACGGGATTTTCTCAATTTTATACTTTCGTTCATTGTCTAGTTAGGCCTAAGTTGGGAGTTTAGGTGGTTGCCAATAATTCATCTGGGACTGCACACTGCCGGTGATCATCGGCAGCAATATTTATGGTTATATTAAAGATTACCATCCGAGTGCCGGCGGGGTAAGTGGTTCAAATAGCTTCGGCTATCACTTACTTATGTCTGGTCGTGATGGTCAATACTTCAAAACTGCTAGTCCATATAATATGTGAAGGTCTGGAGGATACAAGAAGGTAGACTTTAGAGCCTTAAAAATCCGTTTTTGTATCATTCGTGTTGTAAATGGTCTGAGAACCAAACTTAACTTAGTACATGTATGTAATACATTAGGCTTATGATTATGTATATTAAACCCAGGAGAGTTTAGGTTGAAATTGAAATAAGTTTGAGGTAAAATACACACAAAGGGATGAGGTAGCTCAAGCTATTCTCACCTCGTCCAGTACAACAATTTAGGTTAGGTTGTAGCTTTTTCCATGTCCCTTTTGGATGGTATACAAAACTGATTTATTTTTGTTATGGTCCGTAGTGTGTGTTAACATTCTGGAGGATTGGCTGAATAATGCCTCATTCGCGTTCATGTAATTATTGTAGCTAAGGTGTAAAACGGATAGAAAGTTGAATTGTATGTAAGACAGTTCGCCAACTGCTTTTAAAACCCAACCCAGCTCAACCTAACCCAACCCAGCTCAACCTAACCCAACCCAGCTCAACCTAACCTTGTACGTCATAACCCACAAATATTTAAGCTTTTAACAGAAAACGAGCTTTGTCGAATCGCTTTGTGTACGATCAGCCCCCGCCCTTAGGAACGCCACCTGTTCTCCCGACTAACAGGTCGCGTTTTGTACATTATAATAACCAACATTACAAATGTAACGTATGAAAATTGCTCACAAATATCTAAGATTTCTATGCAACGGCGTCGATAGACTTCGTGGGTTGGTGAACGTCTGGTTAGGTTGGAATGCATACGGAGTGGGACATATTGTATACGACACTTGGTACAGTCAGCTGCAAGTATACTAAATGTCGCAACTTGGAATTACTGCATGATGACTACTAGCCTAATCGAGGGGATTTTAATGTCTGTAGTTGAGCTGCATGCGTTGGTCACACCGCCCAGATGGTGGTTTATATTTGTCAAAGGTCTTTTAAGCTAGTAATTAGAGATGCTCCTTACGTAATGAAGCTCTTTAAATATAGTAATGTCTTCACGAGTGATGTACTTGGATAAAACTGGTGTGTGTGTGTGTGTGTGTGTGTGTGTGTGTGTGTGTGTGTGTGTGTGTGTGTGTGTGTGTGTGTGTGTGTGTGTGTGTGTGTGTGTGTGTCGGTGGGTTTGAGGGGTTGAGCTGTGCGCGCCAGGGAGAGAGAGGGAGGGCTGGCTAGCTTTTCTTGCAGCTGTTGCACTTTCATGATCAAGGCGTCTAGGCTGCACCGCCTGCTATCGACTGACGCCTCCTGACAACAGCCTCACACACACACACACCCACGTACTCACAGTGCCCGGCTCTCTTGTCCTTAGCTCACAAAGCAATACATTTTAAACCACTTGCTTGCTCGCCGGTGGCAGATTTTCGCTGACATTTGATCAATTTGTACGGGTTGCCACATCCAGGGTGCAGGTGATGAGTGTGGCTCACGTCAGCTGGCGAGTGGCAATAACATTAGCTGTCTGGGGCTCTGGCATGATACGTCACGCTGTTTTGCACTTAACATTTCCATTGTTCTGGTTTAGACTAATGTATTTTCTCTGTTGCAGGTAAAGCCGCAGTGGTGCGTGTCTGAGAACCTCCTGAAATGTAAGTTAGACATATTGCACTCCTTGAATTGTAACTGTATTTCAGGGTCAGAATATGTAGATAGGTATACAAGAGGATTGTGAATAGATTACTGATTGATGAAGATTAAGCCACCCAAGAGGTGGCACGGGCATGAATAGCCCGTAAGTGGTGGCCCGTTTGAGCCATTACCAGTATCAAAAGATGATACTGGAGATCTGTGGAGGTGTGACTGCACCCTGCGTGACGGGAGATGTCTCCCGGACCAAATGGTGACCAAATGGTGGAATAGATTACTGCAGTGTGTGTTTTGAAATAGAGGAGACTTAGTGACCCGTGGGAAGAGAGAGAGAGAGATGCCCATTGAACAAATGCCCAGTGTGGTGTGACTGCTGGGTACCAGGAGGAACCCTAACGGGGCATGCCACCTGGGCATGTAACACTCCCTATGACGCAGGCACTGTTACCAGTGCCAGATACAACACACTACGTTAGTCTTCAACTAATGTGTACACAACTTCAATTAACGTCAAGTTCTTATCTTGCAGTATTTTGACTTCAGACGCAAGAAGAGGCCGTAAGGGGTGGTAGTCTGAAAACTTTATAGAATATAATTTGTTGTATTCTATAATTTGAGTGCACAGTTTTAGCATAAATCCTTTGCTTGACAGAACACACAAGTTGCGAAACCATATGCAGGCGATGAGTCACAATAACGTGGCTGAAGTAAGTTGACCAGACCACATACTAGGTGGTGAAGGGACGACGACGTTTCGGTCCGTCCTGGACCATTCTCAATCGACTTGAGAATGGTCCAGGACGGACCGAAACGTTGTCGTCCCCATCACCTTCTAGTGTGTGGTCTGGTCAACAAAGTTGGGAAATTCTCCCCCTAAATTGCTCCAGCGACCAGAAGGTAGAATAAGAGCACTGAACGTAGCATCTCTTGGCGGGAAGAAAGAACATAATCACGACATACAAGATCCATAATTGGATTCAAAAGTAGAAATGGCTTCAGGCGTGTTACAGGTAGAAAAGGTGCATTTGCGTGTGTGTGTGTGTGTGTTTGCTTCCTGTAGGCGCCTGTTCCGGGAGATGCAGGGCCAGACGACACGTGAGGCTACTACCAGAAGTTGAGAGGGGAGCAGAGGCGCAGAGTGAGGACTTCTCCCCCCTCCCAAACACACACAGAGTAGGCAGCTGTCCTGCTCGAATGTGGGTGTTAGGGGGGGGGTATCTGTCACCCCACCCACCCCTCTCGCCCATACGCTGCCCGTTGTCCCACCAGGCTGTCTGGAAGATCACCAGGCTGTCTGGAAGATCACCAGGCTGTCTGGAAGATCACCAGGCTGTCTGGAAGATCACCAGGCTGTCTGGAAGATCACCAGGCTGTCTGGAAGATCACCAGGTTGTCTGGAAGGTCGTCAGGCTGCTCGGTAGGACGTGGAATGACGTGATTTGTCATGGTCGACCGGACTATCTAGAATAGTGGCGTGGCTCACCAGGTCATGAGAGCTCACTCCGCCTTCCATTTCTAGTCTTGGTGGTAACTTTAAGGTTCGCTGAATCACCGAGAAACTGGGTAGGTCAGAAGGGGTCTCCAAGGTCACTGTGAACATGGAAGCTCCACCACACGACACTGGAGGTCAGAGAAGGTCACGGTATGTCTTGAGAAAATTAATAAGAGGAGGCAGTAAGGTGGGAATGTTGCTCCCAGCGTGGCTGGTAATATACCTGAGAAAAGTGTGTGTTCTTCAACATAAAAACAATTTTGTTTTTATATCTGGTGTACACGTGTGACGTCACTCACGATCATGCCGTGACAGGTTTTAGATCCTTGTGGAATAAATGGATAAGCTAAGGGGGGAGGACTGTGTTTTGGACGGGTGGGAGAGGACTAAATGGGGAAGGGGGGCAGAGGTGTAAAGGGTGGGAAGGGTTATATAAAGGTCACGAGGGGGGGGGGGTTATTGTGCTCTCTGGCCCCCAAATAAACCACAATCTCACTCCCGGGTGCAAGAAGGCGGAAATGGGGGGGAATGTATTCGTTAGATTGTATCACGTTGTGTTGTGCAATGTTTATTATGGGTGTTGAATTTTGTTGTTTTGCAGGGGGGGGGGGGTACTGTTTTGATTAACCTGTGTGGGTTATCTTGAGATGATTTTGGGGCTTTTTAGTGTCCCCGCGGCCCGGTCTTCGACCAGGCCTCCACCCCCAGGAAGCAGCCCGTGACAGCTGACTAACACCCAGGTACCTATTTTACTGCTAGGTAACAGGGGCATAGGGTGAAAGAAACTGCCCATTGTTTCTCGCCGGCGCCTGGGATCGAACCCAGGACCACAAGTCCAGCGTGCTGTCCGCTCGGCCGACCGGCTCCGATAAAGCTTTGGAGCTTTGTTCCCCTTTGGGGATGGGGGTTGGGTGGGGGGTTTAAATAGGTCCTGCCTCAAATGGGTCACGAGGGCTACTACGATTGTAAATTTGTATTCCGTGCAAGCATCTTGGAGAAGGTGTGTGGGAGAGACTGTGAGAGCCGTGAGTGAGCGTGCGTCTCGCCCTGACCTCCCAAGGGACTGCCCCGCTCCTCGTGCCCCGCTCCCACAAAAACGTACCCAGCAACAGTATACTTCACCCAGTTATACTCGCCTAGTTGTGCTTGCTGGGGTTGCGCTTCGGCTCTTTGGTCCCCGCCTCTCAACCGGCAGTCTACTGGAGCATAGATTCCTGAGCTTATCGAACGCTTATCACACGGTACCGACAGTCTGAACATTGGGGGGTAGGAACGAGGTTTGAAATTGAAATAAGTTTATTGAGGTATTGAGGTTTATTGAGGTAAAATACACACAAAGGGATGAGGTAGCTCAAGCTATTCTCATCCCGTTCAGTACATCGTGTTAATACATACATATACACACATCACAAACAATAAACATATTACCAAACATTCTGAGAGATAAACATATACATTTCCTCCTTTACACAAGTAGTATGGTATCAGACGTACACATAAATACTTTTATGACCTAGGTATACTAGGAACGAGGTAGGCGGACTAATTACTCGTGGGAAGAGTGAAGGAGGGGAGGGGGGGGGAGGGTGCGGGGTGGGGGGGGGGGGTGAGTAAGAGATGAAAGGAGAGGGGTGGAAGGTGGAGAGGATAGTGACTCTCCTAAGTTTACCTTATCAAATAACACTTTCAGACTTTCCGCTCAGCGACATCTTTTGAGGTATTCTCACTCTGCGAAATGTGCCGTCTTTTGAAGGCAAGGGGGAGGCTGTTGTTGCGTGGGGTGTTTGATAGAGGGGAGATATGCTGGAAATGTTAAAGACGCAATGGAAAGTAGACTACACAAAAGATGAAATTCTCCACCCTCACGGCTGGAGGCCCAAGACCTTGGAGCTACTCGCCGGTAAGCAAGGCCTCGACAATACATCATTCAAAAATGTATTGAATGGAGACGGAATCATCAACAATGTATCGCAAACCAAAGTTCCCACTCCATCACTGACATTATATTACGCCAAATATTCAGGTCTGATAATTCAAAGGCCGAAAAGCGCTAATATATATATATAAATAGAAGTTATCTATTCAGCTACAACTCGTAGATTATATTGGCAGCACAAAGTCTACTAGTGTATGCTAGCGATTGCGAGACTCTGTTTGGGCTACAGTTACCCGAGGCAAGAGTGCTAGCAAGTGATGAATCTCCCAATCCTGAACACTGGGTGTAAACTGTGTACCAGAACTGGGTCATAATCTCTCACCTTCATCATCGCTGAGTGTCCAGTCGTCAGACTCTTCACACCTGCCGGTATGAGGTACCTGGAGCGTTGTAACCACTTATTCACACTCGTGTTCTCGAGGATATCCTCATATTCCACGCAAAGGTTGTGCAGAATAATGACTTGCGTGCCCCCCCCCCCTGTACGATAAACTATCCTGTGGGATGGAGAATTCAATATCACACAAAGGTGAAATGAAGTATTAGACCTGGGTATATCTTGAGATGATTTCGGGGCTTTAGTGTCCCCGCGGCCCGGTCCTCGACCAGGCCTCCACCCCCAGGAAGCAGCCCGTGACAGCTGACTAACACCCAGGTACCTATTTTACTGCTAGGTAACAGGGGCATAGGGTGAAAAAAACTCTGCCCATTGTTTCTCGCCGGTGCCCGGCATCAAACCCGGGACCACAGGATCACAAGTCCAGTGTGCTGTCCGCTCGGCCGACCGGCTCCCAATTCTCACTACTTCATTGTTTGTCAATACATTCCCAAATGTGTTAAAATGGTGGTTAGGAGGTGCGGGCCTTACAGCGAGGCGAGTATAACTATAAGTGTCTTGTTTCAGTGGAACACTCTGCCTCCTGACACACTCTCCTCCTCCCTCAAGTTACACCCGCAGGTAATCCAAGCAAAAAAAATGTGCCCCCCCCCCCAGTCACCGCAGCAGCCGTGTTGGTCATGATCATGTCACCATCTGCAGCCTCCCTCACCACAGCCTCCCTCAAGGTCACACTGTCCTCTCCCCCGTGTTTTGTTCATTCGACTCTAAAGCTGTTATCTCAGCTATCTGCCTGTCTCGATACTCGCCACGCCTACATCCCTCTACCACCACCACCACTACTACCGCCCTTCACCACCACCATCACCCTCCACCACTGTCACCAGCATCTGTACCGTTGTCACTATGGTAACGGGCTCCAGCAACTGGTGTAAAAGGCCCTCACAATCCGGTAGCGAGTCGCATGGCGCAGTTTATTGTTACAATAGACACCTTCCCCCTCCCGTACCCCCTCCTCCCAAAGTCCTCCACTCTCAAACCGCTTCACTGTCTCCCTCCCGCCCAGCTCCTGCAGTGTGGCGTTTGCTGAGAAGACCCTGGTGAACATGGTTACCTGGTGGAGATGTAGTGCGAGCCAGGAGAGGGCGCACGGGCGTGTTGGAGGCTTGATAACGGGGATGCCATCTGCTGGGATAGTCGTATATATATTCTCCGGGGCTGGTCTTCCCAGCCGCCGCCCGGGGGATTAAGGAAGGGCGGGAGGAGAGGTTTGGGGCGAGGAAAATCACCTTTGTTGGTAAGGCGATGCTAGGAAGGAAAGATTTTGCCGGATTTACTACCAAAAAGTTTTTTTTTTTATACGGAAGAATGTTGAGCAGTTTTTTTCCATTATATAAAGCTAGGAAATCTAATTCCACAGGGCTGGTGTTAATCACGGGTGTTACGACGGATTATGAGAGTTAAGTCTGTGTGTGCACGCGGGAAGACCAGCTGGTACCAACTCGGGTTGGTACCACCATCCCTGGAGAATATTAGGATAGTTAGATTATAGCACAAGAGGTAGGTAGGCCATTAGGCGGGGGCAGGCCTGGCTCCCTCGTAGAGCTAGGCCTGGCTCCCTCGTAGAGCTAGGCCTGGCTCCCTCGTAGAGCTAGGCCTGACTCCCTCGTAGAGCTAGGCCTGGCTCCCTCGTAGTTACCGATAGGTAAATACCACCACCAGAGTACGAAAAATGTTTGTTTTTTCTTTAGTGCTAGACAATGTCGCCACAGTTTATGGCACATTGAGGCTTCCAGAGCTCGTCTCCTCCACTCGTGACGCACTCAGGTTGTCGTGTCCCTCGTGGCCATACGCGGCTACCAACTCTCTATGTCGACAAACACGAAGGACACTAGCGAATATTCGCCTTGATCTTGACACTCCTCGCAGGCAAATCTTCACACATGTTGACAGGAAAAATATCATTTCGACACGGTCAAAGCTATAACTTGTATAGCCTAACTCTTCCATTATCGTACTAATTTTGTTGTATTGATACGTAAGCGGCAGAAAGAAAGAGGATACAAGGACAAAGGGTTTCGGTATAGGGTGTTGAGGCCATTGACAGGTACGAGAATGGAGAAAAAGTTTAATGGCAAAAAGGGTGGACCTCCGACGGACATGACAAGTAGGTACCGCGGGACGGTTGGCAGCACTGGGCGGGTACACCTGCCAGTCCGTTAAAAATGCCGCGTATTAGTGATATGGAGAGCACCTCAATATTTACGTTTCGTATATATATCGGCTTGTAATTAATAGGTTAGGTCCGGGTTGTTTGGGTTCCAACGTTGTTGTTGTTAAGATTCAGCTGCTGGGAACTAAAAGTTCCAAGTAGCACGGGCTATGGTGATCCCGTGATGGACTTACCTGGCACAGGAGCGGGGCTGAAACTTGGGGGGGGGGGGTCCAACGTTTCTGGTTACGCAAAACGGTTGCATTTTTGACGGAGTGTCGAGTCTAGAGACTGGGAGATATATATAATAAAGGATAACTAGGAGGATTTTTTTTTTCAATTCAATAAATTTTGGTAAAATTTGAATAATATAAATATCATCAAAAACCTTTCATTGCAGACTATGGAACTCAGGACATGATAAATGTTCCTGGATAAAAATTGCTGCCCTGTTTGTAAACATAGTTCATAATTCTCAAGTCTGAATTTCAGTTTTTTCAACACTACAACATTCCAAGAGTGCTTAGTCATAGACTTTGTGACGTGGTATGTTTAGGTGCGAGCGTGCTTAAAGTCCTCTTCTCAAGGGTAAGACTTTTTCAGACAAAAAAAAATTAAGTTTCCCAGTAATGTTTAATACTCGCTCTGTGATGGTGGTGGTTGGGAGGGGGGGGGAGGTGTTAGGAAGGAGGAAGTGTGGGGTTCCAGGCCGGTGCCCCATATCCCGTTATTGGTCTAGAGGTTATCTTGAGGTCTAACAAAAGTCTAGAGACGGCTCCTGAGACGGCTCTCGTCTCAGGATCGTCACTCAGAGAGTAGATCTTGTGTGAGTGAGGGTTATTAGTTTGGGCATCAGTCAGGCCATTATGTCTGGCAGGACTCTTTGTTTACCAGGAGGGACGTAAAGAGGCGGGATGTTGAGCCTCTTCGCCTCGCTCCTTGGCTCTCTTTATGTTAATTTATGTGAACCACAATCAACTCTGTTGTAACGGGCGCCTCTTTATGTGCCTCGTGGGTGAATGGGTGGAGGGGGGGGGGGAGGGGTTGAACCTCAGCACTTTGGTCCTGTCTGTCAACATCAGTTGATGTACAGGTTCCCCAGCTCTTTGGGGTTCGCATTGTGTCTCCAGTAGAGTGCGCTTAGACTTAAAGTTAGCACAGTCGCACTCGACCGTGTGACGCCAATTGCAACCACTTCAGGTTCATTTATTTTAGGTGGACAGATGAGCACGACATTGTATCTTGAAGGTTACAGAGTGGTGACCACTAGGATACAGTACCCCCCCCTCCCCCCCCCTAGCCTGTACCTCCTGTGATGTGTAGTGTAGTCGAGCTCAGTCTCTCTCCTTCTATTCTGCCATCAGAATAGATGGCAGGATAGTCATCACATTCTGATATGACACACACATGGGATACGCATTTTCTTTACTCTTGCTTTTCCAGCATAAAGTTTTTATGTAGATACTTGGAGTGAGCAATGAATAGAATGAATGAGCGCAATATATTTATATTGCTTGTGTTCTGATACTTGCCTAGCTGTGTTTTAGTGGAGCTTCAGCTTTAGGGTCCTGCCTCCGCACTTGTAGCCGACTGGTCTGTAGATTCGCCAGCGCACAAGGTTCTACCATAACAACACTAAGAGTCCCTGTAATGTGTGCGCGTGCTGGAGTACGCGCTTGTGGGGCAGTGCCGATGGTCTCCCGCCCTGACTAGAGTGTATGTACATGTTAGGAGTGTGTGTGTGTCTGTCTCAGGCAAGGTGGTCCCTTATGGCAGAGCTTAACGGCTTAAGCCATATTGATACTCTGCTCACAGACCATTCGCTCCCTCGCCCTATATACACAGATGGTCCCCTACACCGTCACACCGCTGGGAGTGAAGTTGTCCTGACAATGGGTGATGGGCCGTGTTGAGTGGGAACAACTGGGCCTCTGCCCTTCATACCCAACTATTTGTTTTACTTCTTGCACTCAAATGTCTACATGGCTCCAAACTTGAAACATCAATTATAAGTGATTCTTTACCATTCTTAATTGATCTTGACGCTCTTTTAAGACACAATTGTAACAGACTCGTGTCTCAAGCTAGACACTTAATACAACAGAATTATTAATAATGGTAACAGTTCATTTCATGTGGATTCCATCACATGTTGGCCTTTGAATGTATGATAAGAGCTGATGAGTTAGCTAAAGAATCTGCCTTCAGAGGAGGAGAAGAGTATAACCTTAGATTGCCTGTAAGCAACTTGAGAACAGTGTTGTACATGCTGCTATGGCGGTGTGTCCACTCACAAGATGAGTGGCGCTGCCCAATAAACTCGCCTCTCGGGGCAAAATTTAAAAATTTAACAGTAATACACAAAGAACTTCAAGAAAACCTCGTAGATCTGAGACAGAGTGAAGTCTTCCCCTAGCTGTTGCACCCATCCTTCGGGGCATCCGCTGTTGTCAACAGTAGCCTGTCACAGTAGTATTTATGGTTCGTTGGTTTATTATGAGGGGAGTGCGTGCAGGTGTCGAGGTGAGAGTAATGAGAGGCGGCGAGGTAGTTTTGGCTGGCTTCTACATGGCGAGGTAGTCTGCTGGGCCTCCACATGGCTAGGTAGTCCGACGGGCCTCCACATGGCTAGGTAGTCCGACGGGCCTCCACATGGCGAGGTAGTCTGGCGGGGGGGCCCCCCTCTCTACATGGCGTCTCGTTAAATCATACTTTCCCTTAAGTGGCATGGGAGTAATGTCACTGGCTATAACTCTAGACAGCCAGACCCCAGCATACCCGTGCCCACCGTGCCATACATGACCCGGCCTGGTGGGTATAGAAGGGGCCCACACCGACGGGGGCCCCCTCACACACCAGGCTATATGTGGCAGGGTGTGGTCGAGGCCTCGCCTGCTCACGTAAGGTTAGGCGCACTAAACCAAATTTTTACCAATAACGGTTATGTAGGAACGAACAAGTTTTTAGGTTATCACTATACGGTCGATTGTAATATATATTACAATGTGTAATATAGAAAGGGTACCACCTCTGGTGCAAGTGTAGGGACCCATAGCCTCGGAGAAGAAAATAGAGAGTTCTCAGAGAAAATCTTGTGGATCTGTAATATATTTTTGGTCATCATTTATTTACTTTTTACATCATCCTAACACTAGGATTGTCAGGAGGGGATTACCAGGGGTAAAGCGCCAAGCCATTACGACTAAATAGCACCTGGAAGGGGTCAGGATAAGGATTTGGGATGGAACGGGGGGGGGGGGGAGGAATGGTGCCAAACCACTTGGACGGTCGGGGATCGAACGCCGACCAGCATGAAGCGAGACCGTTGCTCTACCGTCTACGAAAACGTTCCGAATTTTAGTTTCATTTTCCGAGTGGATACTTACGCATACAAAGGTGCGGAAGAGTGAAAGTGAGTGCGCGAAAGAGAGAGAGAGAGAGAGTGCACGAGTGAAAGAAGAGAAGGGTAGTATCAGGGGAAAGCGCCAAGCTGAATGAAAGAGTGAGAGAAAGGTGATATAAAGGAGTGAGAGAGGTAGGTAGGTACTGGCTGGTGGTACCTGTGGCTGGCCTGCTGGGCGCGAGGTGTCGCCGGAGGGACTGTATGGCCTGGCCCCTCGTAGGTGACTCATAGGTAGAGCCTTGTACAGGAAGCTGCTGACCCCCGTCACCTGTCAGGTGATGGTGGCAGCGTAGCAAGTTCCTGTGGCCCCTCCATCCCTCAGATAAGGGGTTTTTGGTCATAATTTAAGATGCAAGGGGCAGTCTCCCCCACTGCCTGTGTCGGAATATTGCCGGAACAACCGTGGACATCTTCAAGACGAAACTAGATTTATTCCTCCAAGGAGTGCCGGACCAACCGAGCTGTGGTGGGTATGTGGGCCTGCGGGCCGCTCCAAGCAACAGCCTGGTGGACCAAACTCTCACAAGTCAAGCCTGGCCTCGGGCCGGGCTTGGGGAGTAGAAGAACTCCCAGAACCCCATCAACCAGGTATCAACCAGGCAGCCGTGTTGGCATAGTGTCACCATACAGTTTGTGGTGTCTGGTTCCTCCGGGTGGTGTCTTTAATTGCCGCCTCTTCAGTAGTTAAATCATCATCCACGTGTTACTGAGCGACCTAAACTTGTCTCTTGTGATAAGTAAAGCTGATCATTATTTTGATGTATAAATATTTTTGTTGGACTTGGTTTAGTCTCCGTACACTGCGACGTCGGAAATAAATCAACTTCTTACTTAGCTAAACGAACTTTGAGGATTCAATTCCTGAGTCCATCATGGGATAGGTAAGATTGTTTATTTTACACACACTCATTAACTCACTAAAGTAGCCTTTTCCACAACCGCTCACAGGATGGGTATGGGGTCCACAACCACTCGCAGGATGGGTACAGGGTCCACAACCGCTCGCAGGATGGGTACAGGGTCCACAACCGCTCGCAGGATGGGTACAGGGTCCACAACCGCTCGCAGGATGGGTACAGGGTCCACAACCGCTCACAGGGTGGGTACAGGGTCCACAACCGCTCACAGGATGGGTGTGGGGTCCACAACCGCTCGCAGGATGGGCATGGGGTACATATGAGTAAGGATCTCATGAGGACTATTTCTGGCTGTTCTCCCCTAACATCCCCCCCCCTCCCCTAGCCCCAGGGGAATGGGGGGGGGGAGGGGGTGGAAGGGTCAGGAGGTTGGCGTGACACTCTGGCGCCGATAATTTTGGTTCAGTACCATAGTGAAAGATTAAAGTGAACGGATTGATGTTTGTGAGTGCCAACGTTTGACTGGTCTGTTGCTGCCTTGGAGCACAGTGTGACTATTGTGCTGTAGCCCGTCCTCTTAAGGTTCCCCAACGTCAAGAAACTGTCGTACTATAAGGCCTCTATCCTAACCTGCCAGAGGACCCAACGCAGAAAACGGCACAGTATTTCATTTTCGCGAAGCGCCACCATTTTTTGTAGTATAATTTTTTTTGCCTTGGGGTAAAGAAATAGGTTAAAATGTGACGTTGTATAAGGAGGACGGGTTGTGTTGTGAGCGAGTTAAAGGCTTCAGAGATACCATTTATGACTAGACATTTACGACTTAAAAGCCGCTCTCTCTCATGTCACTAGACAAAACCTTCGGGAAATATTTAGTTCCTGCTTGTATTCGTTTTCTGTAGTTGAATATTGAGCTTTGAACATTGAGCGAGAGTGCGCGAGGTCCACTCTCGCCTGAGAGAGAGAGGGTTGCGGGAGGTAGAACTGCAAGAGTGTCTCTGGATAGCGTAAATATGTAGCGTGCAGGGGCCAGATTCACGAAAGCACTTACGCAAGCACTTACGAACGTGTACATCTTTCCTCAATCTTTGACGGCTTTGATTACATTTATTAAACAGTTTACAAGCATGAAAACTTCCCATTCAACTGTTGTTATTGTTATAAATAGCCTCCTGGTGCTTCGGAGTTCATTAACTGTTTAATAAGTGGAAACAAAGCCGCCAAAGATTGAGAAAAGATGTACAGGTTCGTAAGTGCTTGCGTAAGTGCTTTCGTGAATCTGGCCCCAGGACTGGAGAGGGTCCAGCGTGTTCAACCCAGTGCGTAGTGGAGAATGTGAAGGTGCTCAGAGAGTATGGGGACCCCAGGGGCGTGGTCCCGGGGCAGACCTGTGGGGGCGTGGACAGCCTTGACACATGACGTGTGTGTGTCACACCGCATTATCTTCGCGCCTTGTACCTGGATTGTACCTGGATGAGGTTATCAGAGTTCTACAACTCCCCTAAGTCAGGGCCCGGGGCCAGGCTTAACTGGTGACTTCTGGCGTCGTCAGCCACACACACTGCTGTGCTATCACCTTAAATACATCTTATTTTTCTTCCGATTTTCCTTTCCTTTATATCTTAGCTTTTCCGTATTACGTGTTATGAGGCAGGAGTCTGCTCTCTACCTCCCGGACTCACTACAGCCTCCGTCACCCGTGTTGGTCTCCCTGGGGTACACGGTTGTATAATTCTACTTCATGCTGTAACTTAAACCAAATTTGGGGTTCAGTTCCTGAGCCCGTTATTAGTCTCTAGTTTTTTTTTTTACAACGCCCACAAGATGGGTATGGGGTCTATTGCTGCCTGCAGGATGGGTATGGGGTCCATTACCGCTCGCAGGATGGGTATGGGGTCCATTACCGCTCGCAGGATGGGTATGGGGTCCATTGCCGCTCGCAGGATGGGTATGGGGTTCATTGCCGCTCGCAGGATGGGTATGGGGTCCATTGCCGCTCGCAGGATGGGTATGGGGTCCATTGCCGCTCGCAGGATGGGTATTGGGCTGTATAATAATGAAAAAACAACTAAACATATAGTATGTTCCTAACAGCAACATTTCACATCACCGGGCGACATCACAATGATGTCGCCCCGGGGAAAAAACCTGGGGAAAAAAGAGAGAGATTGAGAAGGAAAGTGTTCCATTGCAAGTATCCTAACTACCTTGTTCAGGGTGAAGAGGTCACACCGTGCGCCTAAACTATAGCCGTCAACCACAAGGATGAGTGATCCCGGATGGCGATACACACAAGGGGTAACACACACATTCTCAGGAATAGTGGGAGAGCCCTTGACAAACCGCCGGCTTCGTGTCCTCGTCGCGGTCACTAGAGATGATGGCTCTCGGGTAAATTCAGGTAAGTAACGTGGTTGATAGCCTCCACTGTGGCGAGGGGTCCCTGCAACTCGCCATAGTGGCTTTAGCATAGAGTGCAAGAATTCGTTGTTCCAGAGTGTATCTTGGTGCAGGATGGGGGGAGGGGGGGGGAGGTGAGAGTGCGTGGGAAACAGTGTTTGTGCAACTCAATGGTTTCTGGGTGTGTTGCCCCCCTAGACCGGAGTGCTTCCTGGGGGTGGAGGCCTGGTCGAGGACCGGGCCGCGGGGACACTAAGCCCCGAAATTGTCTCGAGATCTTAAGAAGTTATCTTAAGATAACCAAGGGTACACTGGTAAAAAAAAAAAAAAAAAAACTACGACTGTGGGTACAGAAACTTATTTCTGACTTGAGGACAGACTTATAGTTCTCCCTTCCTATAGCTCATCTTAAGCCTCGTTTTCCCAGGAACACGATTCGCCAATCGATTTACAACCACGTCCCCAAGTACTGCTGGGTGAACAGATGCGAACAGGTATGGTTCTCTGCCAGTTTTACAAAAGCGAATGAATCTCAATGAATAAAAATTGTTTTTTCTTCAGGAATGTATGCTAGTCCTTTTTTACCATTGCTCCACCATCGTCCCTGTAGCAGAAATTTCCTGGATATTACCTGGAGACAGAGGGGTAAGCCAGCGCCAAGCACGGTGTGGCGCTGGCTTCTCACAGGTGGCTCTGTCAGGCACTCCCACAGGCAGTGGTTCCCGGTGGTACGGGTGGTGTGGTTGGTGGCAGATGCGACCACGGAGGACCACCACCTTCCCGACTTACGGGGCTGAAGATGAGAGAGGTGGAGAGGCTGTGGATAGGGTGGAGTGGAGTGTTAGGGGGGCGGAGGGGCTGTGGATGGCAGGGAATGTGAGGGGTGTGGAGACGGGAGAGAGAGGGGGGCGCCGGAGAGGAAGAAGATAGGGAGGAAGCTGTTGCGGGAGTGACTCATGGCGAGAGACCTCGGGCAGGGCAGACTCCGCTACTCCATGTTATCTCAACATAACACTCTCCCTCTCTTCCTCCTCCCCTCCACCAATTGCTCTCGCGCCGCCGCCGCCACCACCAACAGTTAGTTGCCTCCACTGCACCCGTCTATGTAACAACTCCTCAAGATAATAAATACCACTTCAGGTTAGATAACTCGACTTAGCTTGAGTGAGTTCAGGCGGAGACTTGTTTTGTGGTGGAAAAAATTGAATTTTTGCGAGTGTTAAGACTCGAGTAGGGTCTAAAACCTGAGATGAGTATATGCCGCCCATCCTTTATATCATAGATATTCGTAAAACACGCCTAGCCTAACGAAAATGAGATAATGTTTATATTTAAGGTGCACAAGAGGTATTTGACGTTATTGTGACGTCAAACTATTTTGATATCGGTGTGGGAGAGAGAGTGGTAACCCAGTGGACCCGGGTTGGGCAAAGGACGTTGATTCAACTGATTCATAGTTACTGGAGCATGTGTTGCTCCCTCTGGGATCAGGCGAAGTAGTGGAGGTTGGCGCGGCGTGGACCATCTATGGCCACAAGGTGAGAGAACTATCGGCCCTTAATCTCTCTCAATCTGGACGTCTCTGTTTACATCTGCAGAGCCATCTGGGGGGGGGGGATATACTTCCCGCAAGCAAGATTTTTGTCCCCTATATTTTACCCCGAGGGGAAGTTTGTTGTATGGGTGAACATGCATCCGTCAGGGAACACAACCCAACGCCACACAGCATAGATTCGTTAGGTAGGTGGTCGAGCTGTGTGTTCAGTTGTGTACCCAGGCGCATGTGAGACTGCCTCGAGTGAACACATGGTCAGTATAGCGGTACTTCCCAGCCCTCCTACTAGAGTAATCTTGCCAGTGTGCACGATTGGGGGAAATACCTTCAGGACAGCATCTGTATTTGTAGAGACACACATTTTTCATACACGTACCCTGTGGGAAATGTGTGTAGAAAGGTGCTGTACCTATGTCTGACATTTCCCAAAGGGCACGTCCTCCATTCCTGTTGCAAGCAACACCTACTGTTGACCCATGTTAGATATTATGGCCTGCAACTGTATGGTACCAGCGGACGCCATCCACTGTCTTGCTCGGATCATCTAACTTGTCACAGTAAATTCCCGATGGCAAGTCTAGTTTGTACAACCTTCTAGTCGGTAAGGGTACATGAGGAGTACACTTAGTGGGTTTTGGGAGTGTTGGGGGGGGGGGGGGGCAAGCTTCGTTTGTAATTTGGTCTATAAGTCTGTTGATTGGAGCGGCCCGCAGGGGCACTGCTCCAGTGCCAGGTAAGTCCACTACGGGCTCACCATAGCCCGTGCTACTTGGAACTTGTTCAGAGTACCTGAATCTATAACGACAACAAACAACAGCCCGCAGGTGGAAGTGTGGTGTTGTGTAGGCAACACTGTAGAGTAACTACAGAGTTACTCTAACTTTAGCTTTATAAAACCTAACAGGCGACGCACTATTTTCCTTAAAGTTCACCTTTAACTTAGGTAATCTCTACATTGGAAGTGTCTTATTGCTCTTTCCTCTTCCCTCGTCATTGGCTGATATATTTTTTATTTCCACAGGTGGGTACTGGAGTAGACGCTTTCTGACGCCTGTTAGCAGGCCGAGAGCCTTCCCCTCTCAAGGTAAGCCTTCCCCCCTCAAGGTAAGCCTTACTCTCTCAAGGTAAGCCTTACCCCTACTATGTTCATCTGCAACACGACCCACCAATCAGTTATACTCCCAGGTCCCCAATTACTGCTGAGTGAGCAAGGGCGAACAGTTATGGATTGGTTCCCAGTCAGTCCTCCCCGGGTTTAATCTCGTTATGGGAGCGCGTGTGGTTGTCTCGTGAGTGTGGTATTGCCTTGTATGTACCTGTGTGTGTGTGTGTGTGTGTGTGTGTGTGTGTATGTATGTATGTATGTATGTATGTATGTATGTATGTATGTATGTATGTATGTATGTATGTATGTATGTATGTATGTAACTAAGAGGCCAACTACTGACCATCCTCAGGGTGCTGCAGCCACAGAACCCGGCAGACTCCCAGGTACCTATGTACTGCTGGGTGAACAGATATATGAGGTCAAATGAAACGTTGCTCTGTATTTTTAAACTCAGGCTATTAAACTCAGGGAGCCGGTCGGCCGAGCGGACAGCACACTGGACTTGTGATCCTGTGGTCCTGGGTTCGATCCCAGGCGCCGGCGAGAAACAATGGGCATAGTTTCTGCCTATGCCCCTGTTACCTAGCAGTAAAATAGGTACCTGGGTGTTAGTCAGCTGTCACGGGCTGTTTCCTGGGGGTGGAGGCCTGGTCGAGGACCGGGCCTCGGGGACACTAAAGCTCCGAAATCATCTCAAGATAACCTCAAGACCGTTTTCTTGACGTTGGGAAATCTTAGGAGGACGGGCTGAACTATCACCTAAGAGGATGAGCCAGGAGCCAACTGTGTGCCAGTGCCTTCATGTGATCGCTTGACTTGGCATCACGTGTATGGACGAGTTAGGCGAACATGTTCCAGATGCGAGTCAGCAAAGGAATAAATGATAGTTGGAGTGATATGCTTGAGAAGGCATTTACCAGCATGAGGCTGCTGATGGCTGATCGCCTTGGGTTACAAGTCCCACCTCTGGCTGTCCACGAAGATGGGCTGGGTGGGGAGTTGTGAATATTGGCCTCGTACACAAGGGCAAGTCCACCAAAATTCACCCCTCCCCCACGCCCTCCCCTTCTGTCTGTCTGTCTGTGTCTGTCTGTCTGTCTGTCTCTCTCTCCCGCATCAGAAGGGAGGGACAGGGACTCTGCTCCCGCATAGTTCACAGTGATGAGGTACAAGGACCTAGGAATCAACCTTGTGTGTGTGTCAACTATTCTGGTGCCTCATGGATGGTGGCACCCCGTGGCCATGCTGGTACCCCACGCCTGGCACCAGGCTGTGTGGCAACACCCAGGGGCAGTAACTACCCCCACCCCCCTTTCCCTCTTTGTCACGCAACCCATGGCATGTATCGGGGGGGCATGCTACACCCCCTGTAACCTAGCCCCCATGTAACGGGGGGCTAAGTAACAGGGTGAAAGAAACTTTGCCCAATTTGTTGCCGCCTCCACCGGGGATCGAACCCGGAACCTCAGGGTTACGAATCCGAAGCGCTGTCCATTCAGGCTCCTTACGATGTGAATTTTTCTACATATATTGATGTAATGGACAAATAGAATTTGACACTATTCGCTACAAAGTCCAGAACAAAATGAAGGTAAAAATCAAACTTAATTATTCCTAGGCCTAAGTTAACACACACATGTACTATTTTAAGCCTCAGGGTGTATTAGGCCTAAGATGGTTAGGTTAAGTTTTATCGACAAATACAAAACCTTTTCCGGTTTGTCCACATTCCGTAGTACCAAATTTTACTTCCTAATGTCCCCATTACGTGCAATATATGCAGGGTGATCCACATCGCTGCTACAAGTACTGTCTCAACAGGAAGAGGAAGAGGGCGCATCCTGTAGGCCCCTGAGGCACACCTTAACGTACCAACATCAGAGGCACAAGCTATAGAGCCTTGAGACACTTGACTAAAGACTCTGGACTCAACGTACCGTTCATGTTAGAATACATACCCAAATATCATGGAGTTTAACGTGTAAGACACCCTAAATGAAGCAGGACTATACCCAGCGATGATGGGCATGAGGTACGAGGAAAGACTAGAGGGACTTGAGCGTCATACCTCTGAAAAAGGGAGCAAGCAAGCAAGACGTGACCTCCACATCAAATGCACAGGGTAGTTTGACACGGTAGAAAATTACACAATTTGAAGTGGTCGAGATGAGACACGAGCAAGAAGTGTTGCAAACAGTTGGTGAATGTGACTTAAGGGTATTGGAGCTGCTTTAGTTGTCAGAGGAGCGGGCAGCTGCTGACACAGACACGTGTCTGTCCGTCTCTGTCCGTCTCTGTCCGTGTCTGTCCGTCTCTGTACGTGTCTGTCCGTCTCTGTCCGTCTCTGTCCGTGTCTGTCCGTCTCTGTCCATCTCTGTCCGTCTCTGTCCGTCTCTGTCCGTGTCTGTCTCTGTCCGTGTCTGTCTGACACGGACAGACACAGACAGACGGGCGCTCACTCGCACACCCACTGCCACCCACACCTGTGCACGACAGATGTTCTCAGCTGACTCATCAGCACCTGGTATCCTCACCCACAGGCTGGCTGACTCACCTGACTGTGTGTGGCCCAGTAGGTCTGGAATTTGTCTAACGTTGAATCCAGACTTTAGATACGTAGTCCAAAGTCACCTATTTGTAATGTAAGGATGGCGGGAGCCGGTCGGACCTAGCGGACAGCACGCTGGACTTGTGATCCTATGGTCCCGGGTTCGATCCCGGGCGCCGGCTAGAAACAATGGGCAGAATTTTTCACCCTATGCCCCTGTTAAGTAGCAGTAAAATGGGTACCTGGGTGTTAGTCAGCTGTCACGGGCTGCTTCCTGGGGGTGGAGGCCTGGTCGAGGACCGGGCCGCGGGGACACTAAAGCCCCGAAATCATCTCAAGATTAACCTCAAGATAAGAAGGGGACGCTAGTCAGAATGGGACTGTGCTGTAGGGGGGGGGCTGAGGGGTAGTGTTGTGCTTCACTGGAAGCCTGGTGGCATATACACAGATGATGGCACCAGAGGCCAGCAGGGTCAGGCTCTAGTCTCCCCCCCCTCCTCCCCGCCTCTCTCTATATCCCTCTCTCTCTTCCCTCCTCTCTCTCTCTCCCCCTACCTCCCTCCTTCCCAGCAGCCACCTGTCACTGTTCAGCCATGACAATAAAAATACCATTAATCACTCGGACCAAATTACCGTTCCCCCTCTTCAATTTGTTCTGTTTAGCCAAACGTATTGTTACGGCCGTAGTTATGATTGTTTACCCTTCGGTCCTCGCCCCTTTCAACCATACCCCCCCCTATCCCCCTCCAACCATACTCCCCCATCCCCTTCAAACCCCTCTCTCTCCCCCCCTCCATATTCCCCTTTCTCCCCCTCCATATTACCCTTTCTCCCCCTCCATATTCCCCTTTCTCCCCCTCCATATTCCCCTTTCTCCCCCTCCATATTCCCCTTTCTCCCCCTCCATATTCCCCTTTCTCCCCCTCCATATTCCCCTTTCTCCCCCACCACATCAACCAGCCATTGTCTCTCCCCCTCTTTCTCCCCCGCCAAGTGCGGCCACCGACCACACCTAAGTCAGTATTTCTCCTCCGTCACTGCGGCCGACTTTCCTCATCTTGGAGATGATGACGACGTCCAGTTTTTCTCTCTCGTCTCCTCCCCGTTGTTCATTCTTAGTCTCACTCTTCATTTTTATTGTGTATGTTTTCATTCATTACAGTTGTGGCGAGAGACGTCTTGACGTTCCTCTTTGTTTTCACTGCTGCTTCCATCTTTCTCTCCCCCTCTGCTCTCTCACCCTTTATTTTATGTGTATATATATATATTTTTTTTGAATCTTTCATTGGCCGTCAGTCGCCGACTCCCGGTTTCTATTGTTTAGTTTAGTCAACGCCTATTTTCTTCCTGCTGTTGCTTCTGCTGTCTCCTGCTTCCTGCTGTTGCTTCTGCTGTCTGCCGCCGCTGCTGTCTCCTGCTGCTGCTGTGTCTGCTGGTGACGCTTCCATTATTCGGGTTGGACGAGGCCAACAATGGCCTATTCAGGACTTCCCCCTCCCCCCCCCTCGTTCCTACCCGGGCAAGCCCTTCCTTCCCTTATTCGCAATTTCTTTGTATTACAATCGTCATTAGTTGTGTGTGTGTGGGGGGGGGGGGCTCACGGCTGAGTGGACAGCGCATGGGAGTCGTAACCCTAAGGGCCCTGGTTCGATTCCCGGCAGAGGTGGAAACAAATGGGCAAAGTTTCTTTCACGCTGATGATGGGTCTGTTCACCTAGCAGTAAATAGGTACCTGGGAGTTAGACATATGCTACGGGCTGCTTCCTAGGGGATGTATATGCGTCCGTGCGTGTCTTAAGAGAAATATATGTAGTAGATGTAGTAGCGGAAATATAGATGGTTAGAAAGGCGGGGTCCAAGAGCTATTTTCTCGATTCTGCAGATACAAATAGTGAATACAAATAGTAAATACACACACGCACACGCACGCACGCACGCACGCACGCACGCACGCACGCACGCACGCACGCACGCACACACACACACACACACACACACACACACACACACACACACACACTACGGGGCCTCGTAGCCTGGTGGATAGCGCGCAGGACTCGTAATTCTGTGGCGCGGGTTCGATTCCCGCACGAGGCAGAAACAAATGGGCAAAGTTTCTTTCACCCTAAGTGCCCCTGTTACCTAGCAGTAAATAGGTACCTGGGAGTTAGTCAGCTGTCACGGGCTGCTTCCTGGGGGGGGGGTGTGTGTGGTGTGGAGAGAGAAAAAAAAAAGTAGTTAGTAAACAGTTGATTGACAGTTGAGAGGCGGGCCGAAAGAGCAAAGCTCAACCCCCGCAAAAACACAACTAGTAAACACACACACACACACACACACACACACACACACACACACACACACACACACACACACACACACACACACACACACACACACACACACACACATACACACACACAACAGTTTAAATCAAACACATTTTAGTCTTCTCCTCCTCGGCTCCAGCGTTACCTCAGTGAACGTGTAATTAATTATTGATGTCTTCACTGAGCGCTCTCGCCTTCAACTGCGTGGGGCAGGGGAAGGGAAGGAAAGGGGCAGAGGAAAGAAAGGGGGTAGGGGAAGAAAGGGGGTAGGGGAAGAAAGGGGGTAGGGGAAGAAAGGGAAAGGCGTAAGAAAGAGACGGAAGGGGGATAGGGAAAGGAAAGGGAAAGTTCTGAAATTCGGTTTCTAAAGTTTTTTTTTTTGGGGGGGGCGTTATCACAGTTCATGGGGTATAGACGCCCACATTTCCTATATGCTAAAAATCTAGAAACCAACACAGGCTGTTGCCACTCACTGGATATTGAACCACTGGCCAGGACTCTTTTAAAACATTTACACCACCACTAACGAAACCTGTACATCTTTCGTTTTAGTCATGGCGGCTGTGTTTACATTTATTAAACAGTTTACAAGCCTCTGACACATTACAGCCTCGGGTTATTATCCTTGTAAACAGGCTCACGATGCTTCGGGGCTCATAGACTGTTTAATAAATGTAAACAATGCCGCCTTGATTAAGGATAAGATGTAAAGGTTTCGTCACTGTTTGAGGAATGCAACTTTCTTCGTAACAACTTGCATAAATAAGGGCTGGAGTAAACAGGTGTAGGATGAGAGTTCTTAGCTTATAATTTCCTTATGAACATCAGCACCAGACCTGAGGAAGCCAGTCTTGGTCACATTTATAAGAGGATAAATTTTATGTTCTGTTTATCCTTTGTCGCAAAGATTTATAGGTGTATATTGAGCATAAAGGTGTGGGCAGGGGTGTAGGGGGAGTGGCTGTGTTGTGTTTTTCCATCTTGCGGGGCGGTTCCCACTGTGTGTGTGTGTGTGTGTGTGTGTGTGTGTGTGTGTGTGTGTGTGTGTGTGTGTGTGTGTGTGTGTGTGTGTGTGTGTGTATACAAGCAAATGATTAAGACGTTTTATGTTTGCTGGTCTCAGGCGTTGAGGACACGCTTGGGAGGTGGTGAATCAGTTCTTCCTGGTAGTCTTCCTCTGCAGTGTTCCCTGCCCTCACCATCACGTCATATCTCGCACATAAGCCGTATTACATGCCAGTGGTGGTGATGGATACTGCTGATGGCATGGATCTCCATCACTATCCCCTCCCCATCTCCATCACACCTTCAGTCATACACATCTTGCGGACCAGCCCAGGACCAAAATCTGACCCGTGCTAACTTCGTACACTCCACAATTTCTTCCTTCAGTTCCTGCGGGTTGTTGACGATCCGGAGTACTGTATTCACCTAGTTGTGCTTGCCGGGGGTTGAGCTCTGGCTCTTTCGCCCCGCCTCTCAACGGTTTCCCTTCCAAGTGCTGTCTAGTCATAATGGCTTAATGCTGTCTCAGCATAATTACCTAACATAACCTCACCTTTTTGTCCCTCACCTTTTTAATAAAGGTGGACCTTTCTTAGGTCAGCTTCAAGCCAGTGCTTCAAACCTTAAGGTTTTCTAGCTTCGTTAAGTTGATTTTTAAATTGACACTTGTGGCGGTGTGAGGAGTGTAGGACTGAACAAATCCACAAGGGCGTGACGAGGGTTCGAACCTACGTCTGAGAGGATCCCAGACGCTGCCTTAATCTACTGAGTTACGACGTGGCAAAAGAATTGCAACCGGGAAAAAAAGAATGGCAATTCTTTTACGATGTCGTAGCTCAGTCGATTAAGGCAGCGTCTGGGATCCTCTTAGACGTAGGTTCGAATCCTCGTCACGGCCCTTGTGGTTTTGTTCATTTTATGTATCACGCTATTGTGATTTCTGTGTGTAGTGCAGGATTAGACCCGGGCTATATTTACACTACACCTGCTTGAAGGGTCTATCCAACAGTTTTTGCTTCTGCATTCGTGGCCAACATTTCAAACGGTCGGGGATTGAACGCCGACCTGCGAATTACTGAACACACAACCCACATGTGATTGTATTTAGTTTACAATGCTAACCAGCATTCATACATTAGGTTCTACATAAACATTGTTACAGAGCTGCTACAGTACATAGTTATTGAACATTGAGGAGCATTCTCGCCGTATATCTTTCGTGAAGTTCAGATGTGCGGGTACGGAGCTCCTGCTAATTATATTTGGTAAATATGTTCCTAAAGCTTAATAAAGGTTGTGTTGTTGTGCCTTGGATAGTGCGCGGTGCGTGAGCGTGCACAGGGCCGGGCTAGACGGATGACTAGCAGATCAGTGGCAAGCATAAGACGCTGGTCTTAAGATGAGGGCACACACACGTGGGTGGCTGTGACACTGGCCAGTGGTCCCGGCCTCCTGCCACACCCTCCCCCCCCACCCACACACACACACAAATACACATACACATACGCATACATACATACATTATGTTGTGGAGGTCATACTGCCCACGGCTCCCCCACGACACACACTCACAACCACGCCACCCTCAGCCATTTACAGACAAACATTCCCATCCATGTGACGTCGCCTGTACCTCTTAACTACCCCACACCCCTATACCACGCCACATTACCAGGATCATTGGTCAGAATACGCGCACCGCTTGGGGGGGGGGATAGGTGAAGGGGAATAGGTGGGAAGGGAGGGGGATATGTGGGTGTCGTGGGGGGGTTAGGTGAAGGGTAATAGGTGGGAAGGGAGGGGGGATATGTGGGTGTTGTGGGGGGGTTAGGTGAAGGGGAATAGGTGGGAAGGGAGGGGGATATGTGGGTGTCGTGGGGGGGGTTAGGTGAAGGGGAATAGGTGGGAAGGGAGGGGGGGATATATGGGTGTCGTGGGGGGGTTAGGTGAAGGGTAATAGGTGGGAAGGGAGGGGGGGATATGTGGGTGTTGTGGGGGGGTTAGGTGAAGGGGAATAGGTGGGAAGGGAGGAAGGATATGTGGGTGTCGTGGGGGTTAGAAATAGACTAAGCTACTCTATCCCTTTGAGATGTAGTTCTTTCTTATCTCAATTAACATACTTGAACTTGTAGGTGTCTCGTGTGAGTTCGGGGAGTCGATCCTAGTTGCATTTTATTTTTTTAATATATTTTATATTGTCACACATTTTGGAGGAAACATTTGAGGAGGGGTTTAGAAGTACTTAACTCTGCAGTATGGTTATTAGTAATTTTGTGGGTGAATCACTTGGCTATAAATAGCGAGGCAGCAGTGTGGGGGGGGGGGGTTGGAGGTGGAGGGGGGGGGGAGCTGTGCGATAGCCTAGTTTTTTTATCTTTATTAAATAATATAGAATATAAATCATATATCAATTATACAAGGGAAATATTATATTACATATACAGTAGTATAATTCTCATTATTAAACACGTGTTTCATATCATCACAGAGCATGAACTTTAAACCCCTAAATGTTAAACTTTTTTTCCTTAAATGATTTACCATATAAAGATTACATTTACATCAATTTACAGGGGAAATGATTACATATATATATATATTTATATAATTCTCGGTAAACCAGTTTTCCACATCCCAACCGAGCATGAGCCGTAAACCCCAAATGTTATACTTGATCACTTGGTCAACCTCCACCCATTGCCTATTATATTTTCTTATGATATTTTTCCAGTAAACTTTAAACATCTATTACGGAGAAAATAGATTTACATCATTTACCCACGACCACCATCACTAACAATCAATCAGGATTGTGAGACCTGGTCAGAGAGCGGGCCGCGGAGGACCTGGATTTTCAGAACCAACAACAGGTAGGATGTGTCGTCCCTGAACCCATGTTGGGGTTCACGGACGGCAAATTGGTGTTGCTAAGTCAACAATTGGTGTTGCAATGTTCCCTATTGGTGTTGCAAAGATGACAATTGGTGTTGCAATGTTCCCAATTGGTGTTGTAAAGATGACAATTGGTGTTGCTAAGTCAACAATTGGTGTTGCAAAGATGACAATTGGTGTTGCTAAGTCAACAATTGGTGTTGCAAAGATGACAATTGGTGTTGCTAAGTCAACAATTTGTGTTGCAAAATTGACAATTCAGAATTTTATCTACTACCGTAATAATGACTTAGCATAGTATTCATAAGACTGTGACCGGTCTGGTGGCTAGCGCCTCCTGTCTCTGGATATTGGCACTAATTTGCTTGCCATTACCTGGTAGTAGGACGCGTGTGTGAGAGTGGTTGGGGGAGGGTGTGTTTCTGTCGAGGTGCAGCGCGTGTCTTGTTCCTCCTCTAGACTCCCCCGTGGGTAATCTTCCTGCAGTTAAAATGTATTAGGTATGCTTAGGGGTGCCTTCTCGCCATGCCCTGTGGCTGGGGGGGAGGGATTGGTGCCCTGAAGCTACATAAACACCCTATACCCCCCCTGAAGTGGCAAGGGGAGTTAGGGGACAAATAGTTGTTCATTCGCTGTCATTACCTAGTGTTGGTCTGGCTGGGTAGTGTTTCCCTGTGAGCGTGACCTCTGACCTTCCTTGCCCGGATTGTGACATTCTGGAGAAGCTTGGGAGTATCTGCATGTGTGGCGAGGAGGAGCAGCTGCTGTTCTCGCCTAGTTGTGCTTGTGGGGGGAGTTGAGCTTTGGCTCTTTGGTTCCGCCTCTCAACTATCGATCAACTGGTGTACAGATTCCTAAGCCTACTGGGCTCTATCATATCTACACTTGTTCGCGTACCACCCGTGCTAAACAGCTTATCTTTATCTACCCTATCAACTCCGCTGAGAATTTTAGAGGTAGTGATCATGTCTCCCCCCCTTAACTCTTGCTGTCTTCCAGTGTCGATGAGGTTTAGTTCCAGTAAACTATCCTAATAGATCATTCCTCTCAGCTCGAGGACTTGCCTGGTGGCATTCCTCTGAACCTTGTATGTCGACTTGATGGGTACTTGTGCCTCACTCCTCGCATGCATTTCCCGGGTAACCGCTCTCCCAAGAATTTCATGTGTATAACTAATTCCTCAGGACAAGGGAGCATTCTTGCGTATTTAAGACATTAATAACCTCAAGGCTGTACCAGCAGCTGGACACCCTCATAAGTACTGTAACCAGTATCCTTCCCTGTAACCGATTAAATACGACCTCAACACACACAGTATACATTTACTAAGCAAAAAAAAAATCTACCACTTACGGGCTATTCATGCCCAGTGCCACTTCTTGGGTGGCTTAATCTTCATCAATCAATCAACGCTGTATTTTGGGTCGGTGCTGGTGGAGCTAGGTTTTTTTTGTCTACCTCACACGTGTCTATACATTTATACAATGCTAGCCAGTATATGTATACTTATTTTTCTGTCCTTCATGGACAGAGATGTTGGACAGTACATAGTGTGGCGAGTTATCAAGTACTCAACCAGACGTGATTGAAATGCTTTTATAATGTTAACATTTCTAACTTTCATTTCTAACTGCTAGTTTCTAACTAGGTTAGAGAGCTGCAACTAGGTTAGAGAGCTGCAACAGTGCATAGTTTCCGAGCTGCAACAGTGCATAGTTACTGAGCTGCAACAGTGCATAGTTACTGAGCTGCAACAGTACAATAGTTACTGAGCATTCTACCACAGGTGACTGGAGTGCTTTTATGATGCTAGATGTAGCTAGTGTGAGAGGAGCGAAACATGCTCGCGCGCGGTCTCTTGTTTATTTCTGTCTTGCTGGTGGAAGAATGGATGGTTAAGGGAGGGTGAGGGGGGGGGGGGACAGCGTTACAGTGTGACCATCCAAGAGTGCAGTGTGAGGGCGGCGGGGGAACCCAGCTGGAAATACCACTCTCAGGCCTCCACCATCCTTTTAGGGCGGCCGAGTTTGTTGCGTCTGGGTGTCACTGCAGCCTTAAAGGGGTCCCAGCCACCTCTTTATCACCACGGGCTGATGCATGTGGTCTTTCCTCTAGATGTTTTCTCCCTGGCTGGCTGGCTGACTTGCTGGCGGGCTGGCTGGCGGGCTGGCTGGCTGGCTGGCTGGCTGGCTGGCATCTTGGCATCTTGGCATCTTATTCCCCGCGAAGGAGGAGTCCTGGGTATTATTTTATTGTTGTTCTCGTGGGTGTGTGTCTGTCGACATCTGTGGAGCTTCTTTGTTGTGCATTGAAAATTAAATTAACTGCAACTTTGAATGTTTTCTTCCGACTTGAAGATCGACTTGACTTGATGTAACACTGTAAAAGTGTTTGGTTTAGTTTATTTAAAATATATATAGTATATGAGTCAGAGACAAGGATTTGAGAAGGCGCCAGTTTGTCGGCCTGAGTCTCACACCTCTAAGCGTTAATGACCTCAAGTGACCTGAGGTCAGATCATGCGAATTCCACCTTGCTTCTGCTAATCTGATAATTGGCCTTCAAGCATGCCGACGTTTAAAGAGTGGCTTGGTAGAGTGCCTCGGGCTATCTACTTGTGGGCGGAGTTAGCTACTAGGTTTCCCAATATATACTCGGAGAGCTATTGATTCGAGAGCATTAACAGTAAAGAACAGGGGCCAGCCAGCAGAGCAGAGAAAATGGCTTAGCCAGGGAGGCTGTCGGCCGGCAGGGCGGGACAGTCTCTTGTGAACTACAGACCCCCCCCCCCCCCTCCCCCCTCTCAATTCAGCTATAGGCAGACACTTGGTGACTTGAGCATTAAGGTGACTTGGTCGTGTTCACAAATGTTGTGTGAGAAGCAGGGGCAGTCAAGTTGTAGGATTCTTCTAGTGTGTGGTCTGGTCAACATACTTCAGCCACGTTATTGTTTCTCAAAAATATTTATATAGAAAACACGCAGCGTTCAGTTTTCAAGTGACACGAAACAAACATGTTACGATAACTGAACCACACATATCCGAAAATAAAGAAACGAGGACGTTTCAGTCCGTCCTGGACCGAGACCTGCGCCCTAATCGCTGGCCCTGTGAGCCAGCGCCTCCCACTTGGCAGTCAGGTGTGTGGCAGAGTGCATGTGTGTGCGTGCGGGTCCCGGGGAGTGCAGCTTTAACTGTGGGCAGGGTGAGAGTGGCGGAGCTGCCCGTCATGGGGGGAGGAACCTGTTGTCTAGTTCATGACTACCGCCTTCCCCTTCTCCCACTCCTATGTTTAATATATATATATATATATATATATATATATATATATATATATATATATATATATATAATATATATATATATATATATATATATATATATATATATATATATATATATATATATATATATAATAATATATATATATATATATATATATATATATATATATATATATATATATATATATAATATATATATATAATAATAAAGTACCGTTGCCCTGGTGACAAACGGAAACCATATCTGTACCGCAAAATATTTCCATTACTGGTTGGTGGTCTGGTCAACCAGGCTGTTGGACGCAGCTGCTCGCAGCCTGACGCATGAATCACAGCCCAGATGATCAGGTGTCCTTTGATGATAAGAGTACTTTAAAAGTAAGATCTTTTAGATAATTACACATTTCTCGGCTGCCGCCTAAGATGTCATCTTGTCTCTGGCTGTCTCGTTGTAGCGAGTCTGTCGGTATGATCAGTTGATTTTCTTGCAAAGGCATTTTTCTGATGGCCCAACCACTTGGGCTGGACGGTAGAGCGACGGTCTTGCTTCATGCAGGTCAGCGTTCAATCCCCGACCGTCCAAGTGGCACTATTCCTTCACCCCTTCCCTCCGTCCCATCCCAAATCCTTATCCTGACCCCTTCCCAGGGCTGTATAGTCGTAATGGCTTGGCGTTTTCTCTTGGTAGTTCCTTCCCTTCCTTCTTGTTGAGGGAACATGTTCTATACGTGAGTGAGACCGGGAATGACTGGTGAGTATGAGTGATGGTCCCGAGGCTGGCATGGGCAGAGTTTCTTTCACCCTATGCCCCCGTTACCTAGCAGTAAAATAAGTACCTGGGTGTTAGTCAGCTGTCACGGACTGCTTCCTGAGGGGTGGAGGCCTGGTCGTGGACCGGGCCGCGGGGACACTAAAAAGCCCCGAAATCATCTCAAGATAACCCTCCACGAGGCTGTTAACGGTTGAGTGCCTCGTTATGTTGTAGCCATCTTCCAATTGGCCACAATGTTGGGGGCAGGTGTTGTTAACGATGTAGGTTAGCTTAGCATTTTAAAAGCACCGAATCACCTTCTGTGGTTGATTGTTCAATAAACCCTTGAACTATATGTTTAACACTTCTCTAACCCTGTCCATGGAGGACAGAAGAAAATGTATATATGCTGATTAGCATTGTAAATGTCTGGCCACGTCTGTGGTAAAAAATAATAATAATAATAATAATAATAATAATAATAATAATAATAATAATAATAATAATAAAAAAAACCCGATGGCTGCCTCCCCGCCCGTCTTCCTAACTACTGGAATGAACACAGCTGCACCAGGATCCCCAAGATCCAAGACAGATCTTGCCTAATTGGTTTATAATTTCTACCCCTCAAGTGACCACTCAGCTTGAACCACTTCAAGTGCGCAATATCGTATGTGCAATATAAAAATAATTTAGAAAAATTTGTTTTTTTTTTAAGTTGTGAAGACCAAATATATTGGATATACATTATTTCACATGGAACAAAACATGAATTTAATTTATTGCTAATCCTGAAATTTGAATGGAAGAGTTTTCCCTTTATTTTGATTTGTCATAAAATTATAGGAGAATCTTAGCTATTTTTCGCTACCAAAAAAATGGTGTATATTATTTATTTTGTATAAAAGTATGAATCTCGTCATGTTCTCACAATCTTCAAATTTATGACGTAATAACAAGGTCTCATGGTACAGATGGCTCCGTTCTCAACTCACAATCAGAGATCACGGGTTCGATTCCCTGGCGGGTCAGAAATGGTTGGACACTGTTTCCTTTCACGGACCTCATCGAGGTCCTCCTGTGACCTCGATATTACCTTACCTTGCGAGGATTTCGGGGCGCAACGTCCCCGCGGCCCGATCTTCAACGAGGCCTCCTCCTTGCTAGACTGGTCAATCTATTGATGTGAATGTTAAACATATCAAATTACGACAGAACTGTTACTGCTTGTTGTAAATCAGGTTAAGTCGTTGACGGTAAAGGAATGGATCTAACTGGTAAACATTTGATAAACTAGTAAACATTTGATAAACTAGTAAACATTTGATAAACTAGTAAACATTTCATTTGATTTTGTGGTTGGCGTCATTAAAGCCGACACTTGGAGTATCATCCTACGACCCTGTTTTTAACTAAGTGGAAGCAATTGTGTGTAGATAATTGCAGCGCGGACCCTTGGGTCAGCTGGTCCGTGCAGCGTGCACATCTCTGGCACACACATGGGTATGAATGAACGTGCTTGTAAGTTTGTAATGTGTGTTTGTGTGTGTGTTTGTGTGTGTGTGTTTGTGTGTGTGTGTTTGTGTGTGTGTGTTTGTGTGTGTGTGTTTGTGTGTGTGTGTGTGTGTGTGTATAGTATGTTTAGGAGCTGAGGTGTACATTGTCTGCCACAGGTGGCAGCACTAGGGGGGGGGGGTTCTGTCAGGTGAGTACCAGGTGTACAGGAGTTGGTAACATCATCAAAGCACACATTGGTTACGCCGGCGCGGGACAGCTTGCTGGCATTGCGACAGTAGCTATGACCCAAGCGTAACACCTTGGGTCATAGCTACTTGTCAGCGAGGGGTAATTAACCAAAAAAATAAATTGTTATTATTAAAGGCAACTTTAGTTAGTGTGAGGTTGGAGGGACGTGGACAGCGGGACTAATTAGTAAGAGACCTGTGACGGCGCTGATAACGCCTCACTCTATTATAGGTATAGGTTAAGTAATAATTGTATTTACGAAGCAATAAAATGCTTATCTTAACATACTAAGGTGGTTAGGTAAGGTCGGTGTTTTCTATGAAGCTTTTCAAGGTAAACTAAAATAATCACAATAAATTAGTATGTCACATATGCACTTATTTAATAAGTCAATATTGACTAAGAAAGTGCGAGAACGGGTTGCCTCAGTCACACGCTGTAACGCCGGTGGCTGAGCGGACAGAACACTGAACGCGTGATCCTGTGGTCCCGGTTCGGTCCCGGCCGCCGGCGAGAAACAATGGGCAGAGTTTACTTCACCCAGATGCCCCCTGTTGCCTAGCAGTAAATAGGTACCTAGGAGTTAATCAGCTGTCACGGGCTGCTTCCTGGGGGTGGAGGCTTGGTCGAGGACCGGGCCGCGGGGACACTAAAGCCCCGAAATCATCTCAAGATAACCTCAAGATCTCCAGATAACGCGTCACACGGTGTCACTTGTTAAACGTCCAGCGAGGATCCCGTTACAGGTAAAGTGTGACAATTACCGTATGTAACTAATGTGCTGTCATATGTGCTAAGTAATGTGCTGCCATACGTCAGGCTGCGAGCAGCCGCGTCCAACAGCCTGGTAGACCAGTCCAGCAACCAGGAGGCCTGGTCGACGACCAGACCGCGGGGACGCTAAGCCCCGGAAGCACCTCAAGGTAACCTCAAGGTATGCTACGTCACTGCTCTCCTGTTGATTCTCTTATGCAATACTTAGACTTGGTCGCCGTGTCGTTGCAATGAGAGAGATGAAGATCATGGCAAGAAGCATCATGGCCTACTGACCTCGCGCCTCTCCCAACATAAGAGTGACAATTTTGAGAAATTCCTGGCCGTGGGAAGCCTGGATGACACTGTGGGAAGGTGGTTGGTTGGTTGAGGCGAGTGGTGGTGACGGCAGGTGGTGTCTCTCTCTCTCCCCTCAGGTGGTGACGGCAGGTGGTGTCTCTCTCTCTCCCCTCAGGTGGTGACGGTAGGTGGTGTCTCTCTCTCCTCCCTCAGGTGGTGACGGTAGGTGGTGTGTGTGTCTCCCCTCAGGTGGTGACGGTAGGTGGTGTGTGTCTCCCCCCCTCAGGTGGTGACGGCAGGTGGTCTCTCCCCCCCTCAGGTGGTGACGGCAGGTGGTCTCTCCCCCCTCAGGTGGTGACGGCAGGTGGTCTCTCCCCCCCCTCAGGTGGTGACGGCAGGTGGTTTCTCCCCCCTCAGGTGGTGACGGCAGGTGGTCTCTCCCCCCTCAGGTCGTGACGGCAGGTGGTCTCTCCCCCCCTCAGGTGGTGACGGCAGGTGGTTTCTCCCCCCCTCAGGTGGTGACGGCAGGTGGTCTCTCTCCCCCTCAGATGGTGCTCCAGCCCCTGGAATGGAAAAAATTATCAGAGCACGTGTTATATCACTACATTCAGATACTGAAAACCATAATGAAATAATGATAAAACATATAGACTGATTACGCTGGATATTCTCTCAAATCCTTTAATAAATGAATAATTTCGGCTGATGAATGACGAGGATAAGAGTTAAGGTTGAATACTTCAGTTGGTGGAGGAAGGGTGCCTATACCTGGAACATACCTGAAGAGGGTTTCTGGAGTTCTACTACTACTACTCCCGCTTCCGGCCTTGGGCCAGGCTCGACATGTGACAACTTGGTCCAACGGGCCGTTTCTTGGAAGCTTGAGAGAATGTTAACGACGACGAATGCTAAGATACAGCATTAGTGCCTTGCCAGACCTCTCAGCCTGATGGCTGGCCTCCCAGCCTGATGGCTGACCTCCCAGCCTGATGGCTGACCCTCCCCAGCCTGATGGCTGACCTCCCAGCCTGATGGCAGACCCCAGACCCCTCCCAGCCTGACGCCAGACCTCCATCTCCTGTAGGTAGCGGGGGAGATGTTCACCACCTCCTGGGTTGCACCTCGCCTCGTCACCACCTACACTATCCTCCCAAGACCTAGCCTCGTTTCTTGTGGAGCAGTACCGACCTTTAACTAGACTGAAGGAGCTGTGGTAATTAAGTCTTACACACCCGCGCTGCATGTGCAATCTCTTCTGGTTAATGCTTAGTTGCAGGCGTTGCGTCTTGGCGTTGCCTGGTCCAGCCGGAACCTTGCGCCATGTTCCTTCTAGATCAGTTGCCAACGCTTCTGGTGTGTTTGTAACACGTTACAGACACGGTAACCTGTTGCACATGATCATGCTAGTACAATGGTCACTTACAAAAATAGTGGTTAAGGTAAGTAAGAGGAATTCCATCGGGCCAGTCGCAGACAAAATGTTTGAAAGATTGAAGATTAAGCCACCCAAAAGGTAGCACGGGCATGAATAGCCCGTAAAGTGTTTGAGGGAGACATTGAGTATCTGCAGTTGCGGTAACTCTTAACTAATTAACTTAATTAACTCCTTAGTTACTCGTAACTAAGGACATTATATACTTGACACTAGTGCATTTATTACAGTTTATGGTAATGACGGTGAAAGTAGTAGTAGGAAAAGGTGATGTTAATGGAAAAATAATTAGTGGTAATTAGTAACAGGTATGCAGGCGATGAGTCACAATAACGTGGCTGAAGTATGTTGACCAGACCACACACTAGAAATTGAAGGGACGACGACGTTTCGGTCCGTCCTGGACCATTCTCAAGTCGATTGTGATGTATATGTATATGTCAAGTCTCACAATCGACTTGAGAATGGTCCAGGACGGACCGAAACGTCGTCGTCCCTTCAATTTCTAGTGTGTGGTCTGGTCAACATAGTAACAGGTAATTTATTATTGCCATCGTAAGGCCATACAATTCTAAGTAAATGGGATTTATTACTGTAAGTTGTATAACAAGGAGGATCAGAGTAGTGTTGGGCAATTAGTGAGGCAATTGGATCCTTCTTTACCTTATTTTGGAATATCTTATATAATTCCGGTTCTCAAGGACAGGAAGTCTGTACGTAGGCTTATGATGGTCCCCCAACCCATCCCTTAGGCCAACCACTGTCCAACAACAGGTGCCACCAGTCAGAGGAGACGTCCAACAGCAGGGGCCACCAGTCAGAGGAGACGTCCAACAGCAGGGGCCACCAGTCAGAGGAGACGTCCAACAGCAGGGGCCACCAGTCAGAGGAGACGTCCAGCAGCGGGCGCCACCAGTCAGAGGAGACGTCCAGCAGCGGGCGCCACCAGTCAGAGGAGACGTCCAACAGCAGGGGCCACCAGTCAGAGGAGACGTCCAACAGCAGGGGCCACCAGTCAGAGGAGACGTCCAACAGCAGGGGCCACCAGTCAGAGGAGACGTCCAACAGCAGGGGCCACCAGTCAGAGGAGACGTCCAACAGCAGGGGCCACCAGTCAGAGGAGACGTCCAACAGCAGGGGCCACCAGTCAGAGGAGACGTCCAACAGCAGGGGCCACCAGTCAGAGGAGACGTCCAGCAGCGGGCGCCACCAGTCAGAGGAGACGTCCAGCAGCGGGCGCCACCAGTCAGAGGAGACGTCCAGCAGCGGGCGCCACCAGTCAGAGGAGACGTCCAGCAGCGGGCGCCACCAGTCAGAGGAGACGTCCAGCAGCGGGCGCCACCAGTCAGAGGAGACGTCCAGCAGCGGGCGCCACCAGTCAGAGGAGACGTCCAGCAGCGGGCGCCACCAGTCAGAGGAGACGTCCAACAGCAGGGGCCACCAGTCAGAGGAGACGTCCAGCAGCGGGCGCCACCAGTCAGAGGAGACGTCCAGCAGCGGGCGCCACCAGTCAGAGGAGACGTCCAGCAGCGGGCGCCACCAGTCAGAGGAGACGTCCAACAGCAGGGGCCACCAGTCAGAGGAGACGTCCAACAGCAGGGGCCACCAGTCAGAGGAGACGTCCAATAGCGGGCGCCACCAGTCAGAGGAGACGTCCAACAGCGGGCGCCACCAGTCAGAGGAGACGTCCAACAGCGGGCGCCACCAGTCAGAGGAGACGTCCAACAGCGGGTGCCACCAGTCAGAGGAGACGTCCAACAGCGGGCGCCACCAGTCAGAGGAGACGTCCAACAGCAGGTGCCACACCAGTCAGAGGAGACGTCCAACAGCAGGTGCCACCAGTCAGAGGAGACGTCCAACAGCAGGTTCCACCAGTCAGAGGAGACGTCCAACAGCAGGTGCCACCAGTCAGAGGAGACGTCCAACAGCAGGTGCCACCAGTCAGAGGAGACGTCCAACAGCAGGGGTCACCAGTCAGAGGAGACGTCCAACAGCAGGGGCCACCAGTCAGAGGAGACGTCCAACAGCAGGGGCCACCAGTCAGAGGAGACGTCCAACAGCAGGCACCACCAGTCAGAGGAGACGTCCAGCAGCAGGGGCCACCAGTCAGAGGAGACGTCCAGCAGCAGGGGCCACCAGTCAGAGGAGATGTCCAGCAGCAGGGGCCACCAGTCAGAGGAGACGTCCAACAGCAGGGGCCACCAGTCAGAGGAGACGTCCAACAGCAGGGGCCACCAGTCAGAGGAGACGTCCAACAGCAGGGGCCACCAGTCAGAGGAGACGTCCAGCAGCAGGGGCCACCAGTCAGAGGAGACGTCCAGCAGCAGGGGCCACCAGTCAGAGGAGACGTCCAACAGCAGGGGCCACCAGTCAGAGGAGACGTCCAACAGCAGGGGCCACCAGTCAGAGGAGACGTCCAGCAGCAGGGGCCACCAGTCAGAGGAGACGTCCAACAGCAGATGGACGCGCCTAGCCAGTATTACACAGTGGGAGGAGCCAGCAGAAGGTGAGGTGAAGCAGAGGACACATCATCATCATCAGTGGTGGCGGGTGGAGGACCGTCAGCTGGGCAAGACGGGTCCTCCCCCCCCCCCTGGCACCAGACGTGTCCTACCCCCCTCCCCTGGCACCAGTCGGGTCCTACTCCCCTCCCCCCCCTGGCACCAGGCGCCTACCTGCTCTACTTACACGGCATCACTCACGCCATCTAACCAGTCATATATTCGTATTTGCTGGTAATTTTTTCATTATTGTTGTATTTCAAATCAATCGGATTGATTAGACGGAGGGATAATAAAGTACAGAATATTTTGTTCATGATCGGTTTACGAAAGAAAGTTCCAGGTAGCACGGGCTATGGTGAGCCCGTAGTGGACTTGCCTGGCACAGGAGCGGGGCTGTGCATTTGCATCTTTATCTAGACTAGAATGAGTCCCCCTTCTCCGAGCTTCCACCACGTGTCTAAGAGTCTGACAGCGAGCTCTCCAGGTCTCTTGTTAAGCATGTCTGGGCCAACTGGCCCTCCACTAGCCCACAGCCCAGTAGGACTAGCCCATACATATATTTAGCTTGACAACGTTTTGGGGATGCTGTTATTGGCTCCATCAGACCAAGGGGGGCCTTATGGACAGACAACAAAGGTGATCTGTCCGGATCCCACGCAAATGGGAGATTGAGCTCGTCCTCAAAATTCGAATACCTGCACATTTGGGATGCTGCTCCTAGCCCTGACAGTTGTAGCATTCTCACAAGTGTGCTACACTTGCATGTAGTGTTCCCATTGCTGAACCAATAATGCGCCTCTGTTATCCTTTTCACTACCGCCCACTGGATGAGTGTGGGGAATGGGGAATGTCCTAAAGTGTGGCCCAAACTGGGGCTACTTGTACACAATCTCTAGGATGCTGTTGGGATGCTGGCAGTGACATTGATTTATGTCAATCAAGATTTATTTCATCATATTTTATTGTTTATGATCTGGTTACCTCTACATGGGAGATGCCTCGGTGAGTGTAGTGGTAGTGGTGACAACGTGGGAGATGCCTCAGCAAGGGTAGTGGTGGTGGTAGTACAGCTAGCCTCATCTACTGACATTTGAGTCGTCTCAGCTCGGCTTTCCTATGTGAGAAGTGGTAAGCACGTTTTGTAAGTTTAGAATTGGTTATTTTGATCGTACTGGCCTGAATTAGCCTATCTGACCTACTGTAACTTAGCATAATAGTCTGGATTTAGTAATTACATTTTCTATTCTTAAAAATCTTATTTTCCCTTCACTAAAAAAATCAACTACGTAAATTAGAGAAATTTGATGAAACGAGAACAATTGCATATTGAAAACTAAATTAATACGCTATACTGTCTCTCGAACTTGAACTTGAACAATTGTCATTTTGGAAATTCTATCAATTACGTGTTGGGTTGGTGGAGGCAGACTTGCTTGCGGCCAGTCGACCGCAGGCTTCACCACCAACCACTTTATTGCGGCCTCACTGACGGTTGCAAAAATCGCTAATGGACGTGTTTGCATCTTGACGCTGCCGGCGAGTTGACATCAACAACATGTACCGAAGCACAACACTCACTCTCTGGTGACCCCGAATGTTTACGCGCGTTCCTGGTGACCCCGAATGTTTACGCGCGTTCCTGGTGACCTCACACCGGACCCGCCGACCATCTGACCTGACATGATGATACCCGACGCTTCTCAACTGTTCCTCCCGCCTCCGCTCGCCCCAACTCTCTGGTCATATACCCATGGGGAGGAGACGACCGGTCAGCTGTTGGCACGGACCAACGCCGCTCTCCGTTCGACTTTCATACTTGGGCCTTTGATTAAGCTTCAGGGTCTAGTGGTGATGAGCTGCTGTGGTAGAGGTTGTGTTAAGCTGGGGGGGTGGGGGGAGGGGGGGGGGAACATTAGCATTGTTTGTGGCAGGTGAGGGATGGAGGGGGGGGTGGGGGGGGGAGAGGCAGCCGTGCAGAAAGGTGGTGCTGCTGTTGCTGCTCCACTTCTGCTAGGCTTCTCTCTGCCGTGCCACATTGTTTAGTCACGCGAGGGCAATTTTTGTTAACTTGTTCTTATGATAGTTTACTGCCCTTTTAGAGACTGGTGTCGCTACTCTGCCTGTCCTGGGTACGAGCCCTGGAGCAGAGGGAGGGAGGGAGGGAGGGTATTGACTGTAGAAAGTGACCCTTGTCAACCCGTAGACGAGAAATGAGCGTTGCTGGAAGTTGGTGATATGGGTTAAAATTACTTACTTCACCTAATCATCCATCCAGCAGGCAGCATAATCTTTCTTCGGGCATTCGCTTATTACCGGCGACTCAAACTTTGCTGGAATTAAAGAAATAAAGAAATCTTTAGAATGACACGTGTTCTATCGTGTAGATTCAACGTTGTGTCGTGTCGCCTTGCTAAACCATTTTACGCTAGTCAGCAGAGAATATCCTAGTTGAATAATTAGTGCTACTAAAGACTTGCCGTTACATAGATATGGCTCCTTGATGAGCAATTTAATTTCTGTAGGTAGATCTGTTCAGTGATCCGTGCGTTCGGAGAGAGTTGGAGTCATGTGTCCCCTCTCAATATGATAACGTATAACTTACTTCTTTATTTGTTGGTTTATTTTATTATGTTCTATATTGTTAAACAAGTTCAAGTATGTTTATTGAGATAAGAAACAAATACATCTCAAAGGGAAAGAGTAGCTTAGGCTATTTCTACCCCCCCCCCCCCGGTATTGTTAAACATAGGCTGTGTAAATTGATATGGCTTCATGTTATTCAAGTCTTTGCAAGTGTTATAATTGAATTAGTATTGTTTGATTTAAGAGCAGCCACTTAAATTGTAATGTTATTCCTTTCATGTCTTAATATTTTGATTTATTGCAGCAGTACACCAGTTCGATCTAACCATAAATGGAATACATGTAATAAGCATTAAGGAGACAATGAATAAGGTGCTATAAATAGTAATGTTCTGGTAGAAGTAGCCAACATTGGGGTCTTAAATACGTTACGGACATTGTGAAATGCAAATACAGGGACTTTGTGCAGCCCGTCCTCATCAATAATGTCAAATGCTCGTTAATACAGCCGTCATAGCCCGTTTATTAATGTAAAACGGTTTACACACGACTCATAACTGATGACGTTCGAACACTTCCGGAACAAGTGCTTCACTGACGAATTTTGTTCGAACCACAACGCTGTAAATGCTTCACCCACGTACTACAAATACAAATAATCGCCAATAGAACCTAAACACCTAACCTATGCCTATATATATGCACAATATGCTAATATTGTGCATATTATAATACAAATTTATATTTGAGAAAATTCCTGTTTTGAATTAAATTAACAGCTTGTAAAAATTTATGAAAACGTCTGTGGGGGTCGACCGCTGGATGTAATGGACTTTGAGTCGAGGACGGATTTTTGTAAATGCTTCACCCACGTACTACAAATATATATAATCGCCAACAAAACCTAAACACCTAACCTATGAAAGGCCTAAATATGTACAATATGGTAGTATAAAATAATAATAATATATATTTTAGAAAATTCCTGTTTTGAATGAACGATATAAAAATTTATGAATGCGTCTTTGGGGTCGACCGCTGGTTGGAATGAAATTGGTCTGAGGACACATGAGACCAGAAGACATGGCAGGATGTGCAGAATACCCCCGTTGAAAAGCAGAGGTGCAACTGGTACTCTGAGAGAGAACTATCAACATCAGAGGCCCGAGACTGTTCAACACGCTTCCACTACACATAAGGGGCATAACTGGCAAACCCCTCACAGTGTTCAAGAGAGAACTGGATAAGCACCTCCAAAGGATACCTGATCAACCAGGCTGTGACTCATACGTCAGGCTGCGAGCAGCCGCGTCTAACAGCCTGGTTGATCAGTCCAGCAACCAGGAGGCCTGGTCGACGACCGGGCCGCGGGGACACTAAGCCCCGGAAGCACCTCAAGGTAGGTAGGTAGGACGGGTTGTAAAATACATTGAGAAGTGTTGGTACATCGCCTGGCCTGGTGTGTGTGTGGTGTTTATCTCGGGTATTAAATACAAATCATCAATCCTGTTACATTTTTTTTAAGTTAATATTTTGTACAGTAATGGTAGCGAGTCATAATTTATATGGCGTCGTATAAACCAATTACCATATAATGTTTCTTTGGGGTACACAAATCCGTTCTCAGTTCCCCATGAGCCAAGCTAGTAATAATAATTTAGGAAAAGTAGATACATAGTTGCAGAGTTACAGTACAAACATTGTTTGATTTAAAGATAGAGGTAGTACATACAATACCTAAAGCCACTAGTACGCATAGCGTTTGGGGCAAGTGGATAACGGGTAGTGGGTACAATTCCCTGTGGTTACGACCTTAGTACATTATATCTCTAAGGAAGGAGGGGGTTGGGAGGGGGGGGATTGAAACTCGACGAGGTCATCTTTAATCTTCAATCCAAAAGAGCGGCTTGACAGGCCACACTCAAATACCCTCCGGGAGGTTGGCAGGCACACGCCCGCCGCCAGGGAAGGTAAAGAGGAAGCTTTGGAAGGGAATATAGGAGAGCGCGATGCCTTAATGCCCGACAGACTGGAGACATCTCCCGTCACGCAGGGTACAGTCGCACCTCCACAGATCTCCAGTATCATCTATTGATACTGGTGATGGCTCAAAAGGGCCACCAATTACGTGCTATTCATGCCCGTGCCACCTTTTGGGTGGCTTAATCTTCATCAATCAATCAATCAATCAATCTTAATGCCCAATATAAGTTGGGAGGTGATTTGACCTGCTGGTGGGTGCTTTGGGGCGAGGTCAAGTTGTACTGATCCCCAGCACACTGGGAAGCTCCCGTGACCTGGCCCAACCACTTGGGCTGGACGGTAGAGCGACGGTCTCGCTTCATGCAGGTCGGCGTTCAATCCCCGACCGTCCAGGTGGTTGGGCACCATTCCTTTCCTCCCGTCCCATCCCAAATCCTTATCCTAATCCCTTCAAAGTGCTATATAGTCGTAATGGCTTGGTGCTTTACCCTGAAAATTCCCTTCCCTTCCCGTGACCTGGTCAATATTGGTGTAAGCCGCGCTAGAATGATCAATAACACTCTTACGTCCTATATCTGCTCTCAGACACTGCTCATGTAGGACAGAAGAACATGTATATAAGGAAGTTACCATTGTAAATGAATGACCACGTATGAGAGGGGAGAAAAATTAAAACAAAATACTACCACCTTTAGGGTTTGACGCAGATTGCTATCGCAAAAATAATAACTGGAGACTGACCAGCAAGACCTGGTGTGGTGCTAATCTCCGCGTACTCCGGGAGGGCGTTATAGGAGAGGTACACAAGTGGAAGAGTCTGGTGGGAGAGAGGGAAGAGGCTTAATACCTCTGAGCAGGTGTTGGGGAGTACGGGTTCAGCACTACTCGCAGCTGTCTCCATCAAGCTCCCAATTCGTTCAACACACACGTTCGCTGAGCCGTGGCGCTGTCTGCGCATGGCAGCGTTGCTCCTCTTCCGTATTTGACGGTGTAGCCACACAGAGGAAACACAGATATCTGTGTCATTATAACATTGGCTGGTCTAAGCATAGAGCTCATCAGACCCTATTGTATAGCGAGTTAAGGTGTCACATATACTGTAGCACAGTAGTCTACATCCTCGCCTCTCAATCCAGGGGACCCGGGTACAACACCCCCCCCCCCCCCCCTCAAGCCGGTACAGTACTTCCTGTACCACAGAACGAGAATTAGCACTCGTGTTCCCTTAGTACTGGCCGGTGGAATCTAATATCTAAACCGGAATTAAATTGTCGTATAGTGATGTTACACATTGTGCATGCCTTAAGGCAAGTGTGTATAATGTATAATTATATATATATATATATATATATATATATATATATATATATATATATATATATATATATATATATATATATATTAATAATATAATATAATATAAAGCAGCATTTTAAGTCTTATTTTGGTTAGGATGAGGCGGGTCGGGTTAGGTTTACTTAGAGTAGCAATGACGTAGCATAGTGGATATTTGCTGGTCTTAGAACGTGACTGGAGAGGGAGAGAGAGAGGGATGGATGGATGACCTGAGCAAGACGGCTACCTGGGTCATGCAAGAGCCGGTAGCAAGACCAGATTGTGAACACGACGGCGCTAGAGAGAGAGAGAGAATGGACGACTGCTTCTGTTAGTCCAAATGAAAAGGCAAATAAGAGAAGAATGCGGTTTGCATATTTGTGGAGAGGGAAGAGAGATTGTGCTGTAGTGTGTGCCGGGGAGGAGGGAGAAAGGGGGGAGGGGGAAGGGGAAGACGAGAGGAGAGAGAAAGGGGATAAGAGGAGAGGAGGAAATTTGTTAACCATTTCGAGAGGGTCACTAGTACGCAGTGTGACCCGTGGCCACCTTCCCTGGTGATTGCCTAGTCTGTCACGCTGTTTTTCGTAGCTCCACAAAGCCATCACAGCCAGGTTGATCCGGTAACTCGAGCAGAAACTTGTCCTATTCCCTCTTTAAAATCTTTCACTGTTGTTGCAGACATTTCTTGTGTGTGTTGCAGGAGATTGACAGAGTCGTGGGCCGCTATGTTTACACTCTTCTCTAATTGCGCTGATGTTCAGTGAAGTATTTAACACTTTGTCGTATCTCACTCCGGTGTATTTGAATTTTACGGGGCAGCCTTGCACCCTGACCAAGTATTTTCTACGTATATGTCGCGAGTTATGTGTATTCTCTCTTCCAAGGAGTACAATTTGGGTGCTCTCAGGGGGCCCAGAAGTGCCTCCGAGTCTGAGCGGCCAGTAAAAGATCTCTACATTCTTCCAGCTCTGAAATTTCGCGAGCATTGAAAGGGGATGACGATGCAAAGGCCCGAGCAGTACGCCATACGATACAGCACAGGTACTTTGAAGAGCAGCGTCAGTGGGAAAGGAGGAGGGGGGTGGCCTTGCTCGCTCTCAGTGCTCTTGCTCTCTATCCTTTCATTTTCCAGACTGTTGTGGCGTTTGCTTATGACCTTTAAACCTTGGTAGATCTTACGGCATTACTGCAAGTTCCTTGTGGGAGGGAGCTCCAGGCGGCACCTTGTGGGAGGGAGCTCCAGGCGGCACCTTGTGGGACGGAGCTCCAGGCGGCACCTTGTGGGAGGGAGCTCCAGGCGGCACCTTGTGGGAGGGAGCTCCAGGCGGCACCTTGTGGGAGGGAGCTCCAGGCGGCACCTTGTGGGAGGGAGCTCCAGGCGGCACCTTGTGGGAGGGAGCTCCAGGCGGCACCTTGTGGGAGGGAGCTCCAGGCGGCACCTTGTGGGAGGGAGCTCCAGGCGGCACCTTGTGGGAGGGAGCTCCAGGCGGCACCTTGTGGGACGGAGCTCCAGGCGGCACCTTGTGGGACGGAGCTCCAGGCGGCACCTTGTGGGACGGAGCTCCAGGCGGCACCTTGTGGGACGGAGCTCCAGGCGGCACCTTGTGGGAGGGAGCTCCAGGCGGCACCTTGTGGGAGGGAGCTCCAGGCGGCACCTTGTGGGAGGGAGCTCCAGGCGGCACCTTGTGGGAGGGAGCTCCAGGCGGCACCTTGTGGGAGGGAGCTCCAGGCGGCACCTTGTGGGACGGAGCTCCAGGCGGCACCTTGTGGGACGGAGCTGGATCTTTAACTCCTTACTTTACTCATTATTCCCTTGGCTTTCATTTATAAAGTCCGTATATAAAGTTTGTATTTCGGTTTGCTCCCGATACCACTGCAGCTTTGTTCGTGATCAAATAGTTGGGGAAAAACGAGACGTCCGGCTCTAAATGTTGTGTGATGTCAGTGCGACTGGTCTAGTTGTTAAAGATTCAGCTAATGGGAACAAAAAGTTCCAAGTAGCACGGGCTATGGCGAGCCCGTAGTGGACTTACCTAGGCACAGGAGCGGAGCTGTGCAACTGGTCTAGTTGTTGAAGATTCAGCTAATGGGAACAAAAAGTTCCAAGTAGCACGGGCTATGGCGAGCCCGGAGTGGACTTACCTAGGCACAGGAGCGGAGCTGTGCGACTGGTCTAGTGTGTTGCCAGTGCTTTACTACCTCCTTTGTGGAGAGGAGGATGATGTCGGCAGTGTATGCGGGATGTCACCTCTCTAGTTTTTCTCCCTATACCGAGTTCTCAAACTATTGGTATTTTGCACTTGTTTTTTTTCTAAGCCATGAATTCTGAGAATATGGCCTTGAAGACGAGTTCATGATATTGCCTTTCTTTATCGAAGGCTGGTGTTATGAACATAAGAAAAGTTCATGATATGGCCTTTCTTTATCGAAGGCTGGTGTTATGAACATAAGAAAAGTTCATGATATGGCCTTTCTTTATCGAAGGCTGGTGTTATGAACATAAGAAAAGTTCATGATATTGCCTTTCTTTATCGAAGGCTGGTGTTATGAACATAAGAAAAGTTCATGATATGGCCTTTCTTTATCGAAGGCTGGTGTTATGAACATAAGAAAAGTTCATGATATGGCCTTTCTTTATCGAAGGCTGGTGTTATGAACATAAGAAATCGACTTGAGAATGGTCTAGGACGGACCGAAACGTGGTCGTCCCTTCACCTTCTAGTGTGTGGTCTGGTCAACATACTTGAGCCACGTTATTGTGACTCATCGCCTGCATATGAACATAAGAATGAAGGTAACTGCAGAAGGCCTGTTGGCCCATACGAGGCGGCTCCTATTTTTATCTTGAGGTTATCTTGAGATGAATTCGGGGCTTAGCGTCCCCGCGGCCCGGTCCTCGACCAGGCCTCCTTTTTCTTACACCCCCCCGGGAAGCAGCCCGTAGCAGCTGTCTAACTCCCAGGAACCTATTTACTGCTAGGTAACAGGGGGCATCAAGGTGAAGGAGACTTTTTTGCCCATTTGTCTCCGCCTCCACCGGGGATCGAACCCGGAACCTCAGGACTACGAATCCGAAGCGTTGTCCACTCAGCTGTCAGGCGCCCTTGCCCATATCCACCCAATCTCATTCATATATCAACCCGTTCTCGCACTTTCGTATAGTCAATATTGACTTATTAAATACGTGCATATGTGACATACTAAACATACTAGTTTACCTTGAAAAGCTTCATAGAAAACACCGACCTTACCTAATCTTCTTAGTATGTTAAGATAAGCATCTTATTGCTTCGTAATTACAATTATTACTTAACCTATTATAGGTATAGGTTAAGTAATAATTGTAATTACGAAGCAATAAGATGCTTATCTTAACATACTAAGAAGATTAGGTAAGGTCGGTGTTTTCTATGAAGCTTTTCAAGGTAAACTAGTATGTTTAGTATGTCACATATGCACGTATTTAATAAGTCAATATTGACTGCAAGAAAATGCGAGAACGGGTTGCATATATATATATATATATCTAAGTCATAAATATTGTGTTCATTCTAATGACATGCCTCAGTGTGTGTGGGCCGGTTTCACCCACAGAAGTTATCAAGTCGTCCACTTAGAGTGCATCAAGGAACGTCCTTGACCCATGCAGCCAAGGGGTCTCTACTTGCAGAGGTTGATTTCACAAAGGTACTTTTCGGGACATATAGACAGTAATAATTGCTTACCTTGGAGACCGGCTGCGGATATGGGTACGCACTGGCCCGAAACTAGGCGTTGGGGGCATGGAGACCCGCGCTGCCCCAGTTACCTCCCTCGTGTATGTGATCCACAGTTGTGTATTCCGGCATGGAACCCCGACCCGGGGGAAGAGCGGAAAACTCTTCAGTGTTGAAAGATATCAAAGATAGAACCTTTTCTTGAGCCGAGTGAACCGGACCTCAACACTCCGGAAGAAAGGAGGAATAAGGAGTTTTTTTTTTTTTTTTGCCTTGTATTTGTTTTTTTTTTCTATCGCCATCTAATGTTCTAAGGGTAATTGACGACGCATTGTTCAGAGGTGGGAACAATTGGGCACAGGGGTGGACACGAGAAACAAAGGGAGTGACGCCTGGTGGGACAGGGAATGGGACGGAGAGTACAGGTGTGTGTGGGGGGGGGGGCAGGTGACCTGTCCAGGACCACCATCTTGGTACACAAAGAGCCTACATAAATACATATTAACCATATACAAAAGTTTTTTTTTAACTGTAAACTTCAAAATAGTTCACATACAATATGTTTCACGGTGCTCTCCAAGCTACTACTGACCAGTGCAGCATCACGTACGAGTAAAGTCACCAAGTAAAGTCACCAAGTAAAGTCACCAAGTAAAGTCACCAAGTAAAGTCACCAAGTAAAGTCACCAAGTAAAGTCACCAAGTAAAGTCACCAAGTAAAGTCACAAAGTAAAGTCACGGTAAAAAAGGTAGGGAGACGAAACCTTTGATATTTGTGTTAAGTGTGTGTTGCGGGTGCAGTGACCCCAGATGGCGGCGCCGTGACCTCTGGCTAATGGCACAAGTCGCGCCAGTAAACTTTCCGCCAAGCGACGTGTATCTCGCCATGTGTATTCTCCCAGTTTTTACGGTACACAGATATTTTTACACTGGGTTGTGTAGGCCACGCCTGCCTGAGAGGTTTTCACCATTGTTGCTTGACAACAGGGTTTCGCAAGACGTTTATAAAGGTGAGATGTTTATTGTCTTGCTGACGGTAGCGGAGATAAGAACTGAGGCTTACCTTAGCGCTGCACTTGCAATGACACGAGGCGCGGTCTCGGGTAATTACACGAGTGTGATTGAGTGCGCGTGAGTGTGTGTGAGTGAGGAGTGAGGGAGGATGATGAGTGGGGGGGGGGGAAGAGGGGGGTAGGGGGTAGAAACTTGGTATTGCTGCAGTTCTCTTGCATAGTGAAAGCTCTAATGGCAAGATTTTTTTTAAAGCAAGTTCGAGCTCCTTACCCCGCCCCCCCCCTAACCACGCCCTGTGGATAGGTCTCTTCTCTTCCCCCCTCCTATCCTGCGATTACTAGTGGACACCTGTGTCCATCCTGTAAATAGTAGTGGGGGGGGGGGGAAGGGGCAGGTGTTCGAGTGAACAACATCGTCGTCCCTTCACCTTCTAGTGTGTGGTCTGGTCAACATTCTGGGTGGTAAAAGTGTGTGTATATATATTCCCGTTCGCGGACAATATTACATCAAGCGTACTCACAAATACAAATACTTTTATAACGAAGTATAAATACATGAAAAGCAGCTAGAGAGTGAGAGTTTGTATGAGGATGGAGGCCAGAGGCTAGGGGCTAGCCTCACCCAACTTTGTAGGGTAAATGGTTTGGAGTGTTGGTCAAGTTCAATATCGACTTATGGCGCCTTTGGCCAGTTCAGCAGCCACCTCACTGAGCACTGTTATAACGCCAGATGGAATCCCCGTGAATTCGACTGTCAGTTTAGCTTGATTGTAAGGAACGTTTTCCTTACAATCCTATGCAAATGAAGATTGGATCTGAACTGTTTAACGAATCGAGTGCTCCTTGGCTGTCAACTCGTACGAAAACATCACTTAAGTCTTGAGCTGCTTCATTCACACCAGCCAGACTAGCCTGCAATTGTGCTTGTGTGGAAGAATGTTGAGGGCGTAGGGAGGTGGGCAATGGTGGGTGGAGGGAGCGGTGAGTGGGTGTGGGTGGGGGTCACAGTTCTGGCTCGCCCACCTGGTTCCGCACCGCCACTTTCATCAATTATTTAAATGTAGGCACAATGCGAGCCCCGCTACGTGGCGCCATTGATTGTGTTATTGGTAGAGGCCAGTGGTAGTGTGGGTGAGAGGGGGGGGGGTGGAAGGGGGTGTTTGCGCTCTGTGTACCCCAGAAGAGTAATGTTGTGTGACGTGCAGAGAGAGAGAGAGAGACTGTCTATCTGTTTGATCGCTGTTGGTTCCAGCTATCAATCGCCCCGCGGCGCAAATGATTAGGCTTCTTGTTTGGTGGTTTGGTCAACTAGGCTGTAAGGCGCAGTTGTTCCGTAGCCTGACGTACAAGGTAAAAGCTAAGCCTACGCCACCTTCAAAACAGATTGAGAGGCAGGAGGGCAGACCGAGATAGATTTGTTTACACCACAGACGTGGCTACAATTTACAATGGTAACCAGCATATATACATTTTCATCTGTCCTCTGTGGACAGGGTTAGGGATTTGTTAAACATATAGTCGAGTGATTTATTGAGCAATCAACCACAGGTGATTGTAGTGCTTTTAAAATTAGTAGATATCAGCACCCTGAGAGGAAGAATAGTGAACAGTAGTGAGTCACCCGTCAGAATGGAGGCTGTACAGTGAGACGCAGAGATCCAATACATCTATGTTAAGTCTAGTTAAGATTAAGGTAGTGTCTGGGATGCTCCCGGACGCAGGTTCGAATCCTCGTCACGGCCCTTGTGGATTTGTTCATTTTATGTTAAGTCTCCTCATTAATTGGCCTCTTGTTTTTAGCGTCTCCTCTTCCCGTTTTTCTATCCTTCTTGGTCGCTTCTTCTCCCTATCTCCACCTCCTATCCCCTGGTTCTCCATTTATGATGTTACACGTTCAGAATCAGAATAAATACACATCAGTCAGGTGTATGATTGTACAAATAATTTGCATATCGAAGCAGAGAAGGATAAGCAGATATATACGTCAGTGTGTATTCGGTTGACGTAATGTATGCATTGTATGTAGATAACCAAGTTTAGCGTACAAATATATACACTGTATATATATATGCTTAGATAATCCGTTAATCTGTTTACGAAGAGTATTTGTGCCAGATTTGGCTTGAATCTAATTGTTTTCAAGTACTCTTCTGGCCAACGGGTCAGCTCTGTGGTCCTGTTGGATTACCAGAGCCTTATCCCTTCTGGTTTAAATCTTTGCATTCCAGCTCTCTAATTTGATACTATAATAATGTTTGTATGAGGGTACCACACTCGCAATTGATTTTTCTCTTAAACCTCGATTAAGACTCTGTTCCATAACGTGAAAATAATTTAGCAGGTAGAAATCTCCATATTTTGTACTTTACATCCATAGTAGAATTTGGGAGGCTGGATATTGTCTCAAATCCCTCCTCTGCCAACATTGTAAACCTCGATTCGAGGGAAAGGTACCTTGACCTCACATAGACTTGTGTGGCTGACCTCTCGCTGTATAATTATATCTAGCGTTATCTGTCTCTGTTGTCTGTCTTCTGTATCTGTCTCTATGTTGCCTGTCTTCTCGGTGGTATATGGCTCCTGTCTCGGCTGTCGATAAGAATATCTATAAGCTGCCTTGCGTATTGACCCATGAATGTGTGGGGGAGGAGGGGGTGATGAAGGTGCAGCTGACAGCTCTGATGGAGGTGCGGCTGACAGCTGGGATGGAGGTAGTGTGATTGACATTCGTGGTAATTAATAAGAAGCGCATACATAGCTAGCTTCATGCCCTAAATTCTCGTCTTCATAACTTGCTACTCAAGCGCTGATTAGACCATTACTTAGCACATTAGTGATGGCGAGACCACTACAGCAGTCAGTCCTGGACTTGGTGTTTACAGTCAATATTGATGTGAAGGAATCTGTCACCTCTGGTAGATCATAAATAAGGACTCGGACCAGCCCTAGTGTTGTACTGACCTCTGGGACCCCCGTGGGACCCCCGTGGGACCCCCGTGGGACCCCCGTGGGACCCAGTGGGACCCCCGTGGGACCCCCGTGGGACCCCCGTGGGACCCCCGCTGGGACCCAGTGGGAATGTGCGCGCGTGCAGGGGTGTATAGAGGCCGCGGGTATAGCCGTAATGTAGATGGTTATAAATACGGCCATGTGTCCCACGATGTATTGACGCGCGCGCTCGCCCACCCATCACAACTGTATTATACAAACATAACTGACGAGGCGGGACTCAGGAGCTGGCGCTTGACCATGCAGGACACATTTAGACAGAGTACTACACCCATGAAACAGTAGAGAGGTACACGGAAGACAGGCCCAGAGACTCTTAAAGATATTACACCACCAAAGACATGCCGAGGCTAACCATAGCCCCTGCTGCTTGCCCCGCTCATGCGCCAGGTAAGTTACGGGCTTGCCATAGCCCGTGCTGCTTGGAACTTGTTCAGATTAGCTGAATCTATAACACCACCACCAAAGGCATAATTCACTCCAAACATCTACCACCACCTACGGGGCTATTCATGCCCGTGCCACCATGCCCGTGCCGTGCCTTGTGGTGGCTTCATCTTCATCAATCAGAATACACACACGAAATAAACAGCTTCGCAGAGCAGGCACCAGGGAAGACCAGGTGGCGAGGGCAGAACAACTCGCGAAATCAACAACAGGTACTCCACAGGTAGAGGGCGGGTGAGGAGGACCAGAGCTACATCTCGCCCTCGAGGAACAGGTAGGTAAGCGCGCATAGGTCGCTAAATAAGGCACCGCTCCTGTGCCAGGTAAGTCCAATACGGGCTCACCATAGTCCGTGCTACTTGCCCCGCTCCTGTGCCAGGTAAGTTACGGGCTCACCATAGCCCGTGCTACTTGGAACTTGTTCCGAGTAGCCGAATCTATAACAAAAACAACAACGCTAAGTAATGCGCTCAACACACACACGAAAGGATTACATGCAGGGTTGGCATAACTGCGCGTCCTGGCGCGCGGGGGAAGAGACTCAAGAACTACACCGAGAGTTCATCGGCTTGTAAATGACCAACCAGCTCGCGTGGTTATTTACCTTATGTTGTGATAGTTGTGAGGTGACGGCTGGTGTGTTGTGGTGCAGGTGTGTGTGTATGGTTGTGTGGCAGGTGTGTGGGGAGGGGAGGTTATTGGGGGGGTTTGTGTCATGTTGAAAATGCACGACACGGGGTTATACATGCTGTGTGTGTCTGGTGTATTGTTTATAATGGCCGTTTGTTTTATCGCTATGTGATTGGTGTTGGTGGTGCGGGCGTAACGAGTCCTTCTTGTTCCTGTCTTGGGTTGATGTGTGCTCTTTCTGGCCACAGACCTTGCCCTGTGTTTCTGGCACAGACCTTGCCCTGTGTTTCTGGCACAGACCTTGCCCTGTGTTTCTGGCACAGACCTTGCCCTGTGTTTCTGGCACAGACCTTGCCCTGTGTTTCTGGCACAGACCTTGCCCTGTGTTTCTGGCACAGACCTTGCCCTGTGTTTCTGGCACAGACCTTGCCCTGTGTTTCTGGCACAGACTTTGCCCTGTGTTTCTGGCACAGACCTTGCCCTGTGTTTCTGGCACAGACCTTGCCTGCCGTGTGCTTGTGGCACAGACCTTGCCTGCCGTGTGCTTGTGGCACAGACCTTGCCTGCCGTGTGCTTGTGGCACAGACCTTGCCTGCCGTGTGCTTGTGGCACAGACCTTGCCTGCCGTGTGCTTGTGGCACAGACCTTGCCTGCCGTGTGCTTGTGGCACAGACCTTGCCTGCCGTGTGCTTGTGGCACAGACCTTGCCTGCCGTGTGCTTGTGGCACAGACCTTGCCCCCGCATTTCCAGTGCCAATCAGCGTAGGGACATTTTCTTCCGTCGTGTGTGGACAGAGATAGCGATCTCTTGGCCTGCTTGTGGTGTAGCAGAGTTGATGTGTTGCTAGGGGGTGGGGTGGGGGGTAATGGTAGTGGTGTGTTTTGCGTGCTGGGGGAGTGGGGTTACTGGGACGTGGCGTGTAAGAGGGAGACGCGCCGGTACATGGGGGGGGGGGGTGTAGTGTATCACATGTCGCTCCCTGCAGTTGGTGGGGGGCCGGCACCACCGCCACACTACTACTACTACTACTAACTACTAACTACTACTACTACTACTACTACTACTAACTACTACTACTACTAACTACTACTACTACTAACTACTACTACTACTAACTACTACTAACTACTACTAACTACTACTAACTACTACTAACTACTACTAACTACTACTAACTACTACTAACTACTACTACTATTATTATTATTATTATTATTATTATTATTATTATTATTATTATTATTATTATTATTATTATTATTATTATTATTATTATTTCTACTACTTCTACTTCTACTCACCAGCACTCAACAGTACACCCACACCCTCCTCCTCCCCCTTACCCGAGTATACGAGGTCCAGGGAGCGTGCACAGAGTTAAAACTCGAGAGTTACGAGCAACACTTTCCTCCTAATTGAGTAAGATGATAACCGCGGGATTGCAAGATTGTTTCAAGCGTAGGTTAGACGCTTATATATATATGCCCGAGTTGTGTGGAAATTAGTAGCTGTCTCGTATGACTCCATCATATGCCTTCTGCAGTGTCCTCGTGTCTTATGTTCTTGTGTCTACCGCAAGTCTTGCAGTATACCACATAATTGAATGTGGCAGGACCCAGGAACTCAAACTCGACCTATTTATGTGCACACACAGGTGTGCTGTACGGGGATTCACCTTCAGCATCTTGAGTTTAGCCTCTTGAGTTCTCAGACGGGCGGTGTGTGCACACACCGGTCGTTAGCCTTTCGGTTCTACCATGATTGATGAATGATGAAGATTAGGCCACCCTAAACGTGGCACGGGCATGAATAGCCCGTAAGTGGTGGCCCTTTTGGAGCCATTACCAGTATCAAGAGCTGAGACTGAAGATCTGTGGAGGTGTGACTGCACCCTACGGAGAGGTCGTGACCTCTGGGTCTACCATAATATGTTAATTAATACTTCTCAAGTTCCTGAAGTAAATTTTGAATTGCCAGTTTCCACCTGTACCTGGATTGTACCTGGACGGGGTTCTGTGAGTTGATCTCGTCGCTCAGCCCGGCCCGGGGCCAGGCTGCAGTTTCTGAGTGGCTTTGTAAGCGCATTGAGCTGGGTTTTCTTACTTCCTTTGATGAAATACCTACCGATTACGGGGGGGGGGGGTGGTCGCCATTGTTTATCTGGACAACTTTGATGTCGGACATTTTCATGGTGTCTTTGAGGCACGTGACAGCCGGCTGCGAGTGTGTGTTGGTATCTTTAGCCCCTGCTATATCATCTATAGCCAGATATAGCTCCTGCTATATCTGGACAGTATAGCAGGGGCTCAAATCTGTATCGACATGAAGAGTATATCACGTCATAGTGACGTCAATCACCTCGTTCATATTAAATTATATATAAATATATATAATAAATTATAAAACGCAGCACTTTATATTCGTTGGGGTTGTTTTAACCAACCTTCCTGACCGCGTCCAACAGCCTGGTTGACCAGACGACCAACCTGGTCGGAGACGGGGCCGCGGGGGGGTCGTTGATCCCCGGAAGCTCCACCAGGTAGGTAGACCCTTCCTGCCTAATGCAGGAAGGGTCAGTATTGGTGGCCTGAAGCCGACAGGCCAGGAAGTGTTGCGGGGGGGGGGGGGTGGAGCTGAAGCTGGCAGCACACGTGGATGAGCGTGCAGCTTAAAGGTGTTTCGTTATTGGTCAGTGTTGGGTAACGTAGAATTATTTTTTTTTATATAACGGGAAGTTTAGTGTGAGATTCTGTAGGAGCCGTGATGAGGGTTCGAACTTGTGGGGTGGGTGTGCCTAGGGACACGTTGTGTGTTGTCATTGACTCTCGTCAGGTTAGTGGCGTTATTCTCTGGTTTAGTGTGGGGGGGGGGTAGAGAGAGGGAGTTTTGTTTATAATGTATACCTGGTTGATGGGCTTCTGGGAGTTCTTGTACTCCCCAAGCCAGGCCCGAGGCCAGGCTTGACTCTTTTTATTATTATTATTTTTCTACGACAGACGTGGCCACACATTTATAATGTTAAACAGCATATATACATTTTTTTCTGTCCTCCATGGACAGGGTTAGAGATCTGTTAAACATATAGTGAATTTAAGTGCTTGACTAGTGAGAGATTGATCACAAGGTTTGAGAGGAACTAGTATAATAGTGTTTGTATTGGTATCAACGAAAAATGACATGCCCCGCTCCTGTGCCAGGTAAGTCCACTACGGGCTCACCATAGCCCGTGATTCTTGGAACTTTTCGTTCCAAGTAGCTGAATCTTAAACAACAACAACAACAACAACATGGTGTCATTGCCGTTGTCAGGGACAGTAAGCCTCCATGTGTACTTCAGGCATGGTATCGAGGTCCGTCCAAGGTCGAGGTACTGGCCCTCCGTAATTTTCTTTTAATCTGCAGTATTTCTCTATTGTCTCAACTTCGCATTATCTGCACACGTCGACACACCCATTTCCTCAGGTCATGTATCTCAAGGTACCGGTCTCTTGATTAGCCACTACGTCAAAACAATCCAAACCTAACCAAAAACGGACAGACCCTTGACCGTTTAGACCCATCCAAGAGGTCGAGGGGAGGCCAGACTGCTGCTCAAGGCAGGTGGGGTCTGAGGGAGATAGATTGAGATAAAGTCATCCAAGAGGTCGAGGGGAGGCCAGACTGCTGCTCAAGGCAGGTGGGGTCTGAGGGAGATGGATTGAGATAAAGTCATCCAAGAGGTCGAGGGGAGGCCAGACTGCTGCTCAAGGCAGGTGGGGTCTGAGGGAGATGGATTGAGATAAAGTCATCCAAGAGGTCGAGGGGAGGCCAGACTGCTGCTCAAGGCAGGTGGGGTCTGAGGGAGATGGATTGAGATAAAGTCATCCAAGAGGTCGAGGGGAGGCCAGACTGCTGCTCAAGGCAGGTGGGGTCTGAGGGAGATAGATTGAGATAAAGTCATCCAAGAGGTCGAGGGGAGGCCAGACTGCTGCTCAAGGCAGGTGGGGTCTGAGGGAGATAGATTGAGATAAAGTCATCCAAGAGGTGGCGCTCTCGTGTGTCTCTCCACGCTCTTTACCTTCTAAATATACCCGGCTCAGGTTTCCTGTGTGTGTGTGTGTGTGTGTGTGTGTGTGTGTGTGTGTGTGTGTGTGTGTGTGTGTGTGTGTGTGTGTGTGTGTGTGTGTGTGTGTGTGTGTGTAATTACCTAAGTGTAGTTACAGGATGAGAGCTACGCTCGTGGTGTCCCGTCTTCCCAGCACTCTTTGTCATATAACGCTTTGAAACTACTGACGGTCTTGGCCTCCACCACCTTCTCACTTAACTTGTTCCAACCGTCTACCACTTGGAACAAGTTAAGTGAGAAGGTGGTGGAGGCCAAGACCGTCAGTAGTTTCAAAGCGTTATATGACAAAGAGTGCTGGGAAGACGGGACACCACGAGCGTAGCTCTCATCCTGTAACTACACTTAGGTAATTACACACACACACACACACACACTGTGTGTGTGTGTGTGTGTGTGTGTATTCATCTAGTTGTGCTTGCGGGGGTTGAGCTCTGTTCTTTCGGCCCGCCTCTCGAACAAATGAGAAACGAGGCTGAAATTGTTCATACAGACACACACCGACCACAGAACATGTTGTAGTTTTAGATTCAGCTACTGGGAACCAAAAGTTGCAAGTAGCACGGGCTATGGTGATCCCGTAGTGAACTTACCTGGCATAGGAGCGGGGCTGTATATGACCACACAACAATTTTTAACTCTGGTATTGCTGCGTGGGGCTGTGGTGTTGCTGTGCCAGGCAGTTCTTCTCCCTGCACCTTGGCCCATCCTCCGCGCTCTGCACCTCTTTGGAAATGGTCACTTTGCTATATTCCGTAATTGAATTCTCTGCAAAAAAGGGGTGAGAGAGAAGAGTGTTCACACGGCACACTTCTCATGCTTGCCGCAACACCCTGTACTTCCACACCTTCGGCCCCTCACACCCGCTATACCTCCCCTCACACCCACACCCGCTACACCTCCCCTCACACTCACACCTGCTCCACCACCCACACCCGCTACACCTCCCCTCACAGCCACACCTGCTCCACTACCCACACCCACCCATAATCCCTAAGGCCACCAACAGATGTACTACAAATGGTAACGCCTCGCGAAATTGATGTGATGTCCAGTTTCTGATCCCGGGTCCTCGGGTAGGCTAGGTTACTACATCAGTTTAGTGACTATGGGGGTCGTTGAGGATAACGAGGCGAGCTGTCACGCGGGCTTCCCCCGTGGTTGGTGGCGGGGCCTGGGCAGTCATCACGGGGCTGGGTGCAGTGGGCACCTGGTCACGGTACCTTGTAACCCCATTATTAAGACGAGTATGATCACCTTTTAGAGGTTAAAAGCCGATCTATAAGATTTTGTAGAGTCTGTGCTGGTCGTTTGCTTTTGTATATCAATTGGCAGGTGTTTGGTACTTTTTGGAAGCTCTCAATGAGGGGAACTTTGCAAAACTCTCTCCTTAGCCTAGACAATATAATGATGAAGTGTTCAGCTGTTGGGACTGTTGTATACTTAATGTTGTTAGTGTATGAATTAGCTGTATATTTGAAGATTTTATGTATGGAGTGGGCTGGTAAGAGAATGTTGTTTGTGATCTATAAACAGATTTACAGGACCCTGGTAGCCCGGTGGTGGTGGTGTGGGTGGTGGAGAGCGAGAGGTAGTGGCGGGTGTCGGAAGTGACCCCACAGGTCACTTCCGACACCGAATCTACAGAGCAGCAGTGTGTAGAGCTCTGGACACTCCCCCCACCGCTGCCCCGTACAGCCATCACGTCATGCTCAAAATCTCATATTATTGTGCTGCGACACACAGCAACCGCCCCTGTTATTACACGCCGCCCCTTGACGTAACGGGAATAAAATACTGAAATCTTTGTGAGCTGAAATGCTCTCGTACTTGCCTGTAACTTGACATTTACGAGAGGGAAAGTTGGAGATGCAATTCATTGTGGAAAGGAGAGTTCATGAGAAGGCAAGTGTTTCTCAACACTAAAGTGTAAGGCAAAAGTGAGTGGGTAGTCGCATTGAGTACAGTAACCGGCTTGATGGCGGGCACCAGGAGCCTGCTAGTCTCAGGCCAGCCTTGAAAGGTCAGCTAGGGTCATCTGAGCTATAGAAACACCCAGGTTATGAGAAAAAGCTTAGTGTGTGTTAGCTTTTACGTTGTAGAGGTAGATGGGCCAAGTGGAGTACTCAAGGTGGCATTAGTAACGAGGGTGACGTTGCGCTCATCGTGTTCTCTGGTCCTCCAGGGCGTCTTCCAGGGCATCTTCCAGCAGTCTGCCGTAGTCTTTAATTATGGTTACTGGCTTGCCCCGCCCCATCCTCATTTCCTCCTCACTGTACCTAGCCAGCCACCCGCCCTGACTAAGACGCTACACACAAACATCTTCATTACTCCCCAAGACCATGGGTCTCTGTACGTTTCTCACACCTGCCCATTGCTCTAGTGTTGTAGGCTTCAAACACGGTCTGAATTTACCCCGTTAACTTTTAGGTATTTGGTTATTATTCGTGTTTTAAGGGAGTAGTAATGCACGTCGACACAGACGAGCCCTGTGTCAACTTGTCAACTCTTTATTCTGTGGCCCAACACAGGACCTTGCTAACACCTTCCTACAGTTGCATGCTCTTAATTTCCTTGTGAGAAGGCAGGCTTGTTTGCATCAGTATGCCGCTGTAGCTGTTTAAATGAGGTTGTTGTAGTTATCATGAAGGTTGATGGGGTCGTTGTTGTGCTAGTGTTTCCTGCGTGGAGTGGAACCATCTTCGAAGCGTCAGGTGGTCTCCCTGTGTCAAGGGACGCCTAGGGCGCGTTGTAGGCACCGTCTGCCTTCCAATCTTGATTTCTTTCTGCAGAGTTAAGACCTGCATGGACTCTAAAACTAGGAGAATTCACCATCGCGGTTAAGTCAAGGGTAACGGAGAAGCGTGTGTTGTCGGGCCACCGCCCAGCAACACACTGAGACTTGCGGCAGTAGACGGAATGCAAGAGTTGTGGCCGTGGGCTGAGCCGCCCTGTGTCCGGCAGTCGGCATGCTCCCCGGCGGCCATATCCGGCGTGCCATCTGCCGTCTCACACAGTTACCTACTTTCACGCGCTCACGCATCTGACGCGCTCTACCGCTCCCACCTCAGCCAATGACAACCCTTCACCAAGATCCGTTAACCACTCGTAATACTGGAATTTAGAGCATCCCATTCCGATTGGTTTTCGCCGGCGACGGCTGGGGATCTGGGTTATTTTCGAAAGGCTGACATCGCTAGTGGAGTTGAGGAGTAGCGCGCAGGCAACTTGGGTGTCAGTCGTCGTGCAGAAGCGAGAGGCGAAGCAAGCAAGCAAGCAAGTGGTGTGTGGTGTTCGTGTGGTGCAGTTGTGGCAATAACTTCGCAGTACGGGACGTGTACCCTGTCAATCTTCGCGCTCCTCTACCAAGTGCCAGCTTCCAGCACACTTCGCAGCCATGAGGGAATACTACTCCATGGTACAGTACCCACTCCTTCCTCTTGGCTCGTTCCTTCGCTTGCCGCTTTGGCTATTCATCTGACCCTCTAATGATCAATTTAGTTTGAACAGTGTACCGTGTTATGATGAACTTGCAAGTGAATTAGTTACACACATCCATGCCCTAACATCTTAACGTCAATGATTGCTTTCAAAGTGAAGAAAAAGTTTTAGAATACGCGAGTGAATGATTATTTGGTTTTTGTTTTAGTGTGTATAGTGAACAGTGCGACGACCACGGAGGAAAGTAGAGGCAATTTTATACATTTGTGTCGGGGAGTTCAACGGTGCTGGTGGGAGTGATCCTCCGGCCCTCAAGACTGTGTTGGCTCGGTCACTCGATCCCACAGGTGTATGCGGTCACTCGATCCCACAGGTGTATGCGGTCACTCGATCCCACAGGTGTATGCGGTCACTCGATCCCACAGGTGTATGCGGGCACTCGATCCCACAGGTGTATGCGGTCACTCGATCCCACAGGTGTATGCGGGCCCCACCTTCACCCACAGTTATACGAATATCGACCGAGATGGGATCTGTTCCGTCGTTGGAATGTGGTGTTTGTTTTGAGGAAGGTGTTGGGGAGGGAGGAGGGAGATGGAGGGTTACTGAGAGGTAAAGTGTGTCTCGAGGTGAATGGCAGGAGCAGATGTTGGGAGAGTGGGCTTCTGGGGCCATCCTTGTTTATACAGGTGTTTATACAGGTGTTTTTCCAGCTACTGTCACGTAGCCTACAGCGCCTAATTTCTGTGCCGCGCACTCATCTATCTTGGCCATGTTGTCATTGTCTGCCTATCTATATCTCCCCCATCCCCTCTTCCTTCCATCCATCAGTCCTCCATATTGTGTGCTCTGACCACTCCGGTCAAAGGATAGCAGACAAACTAAGTATGCTCCACATTTAAGAACACTGTCCATGGTTCTCCTGTGCCACTAAGGCTTGTCCCCTCCGGTTTTACTCCCATTAGTTCTGAGGAGACCCGAGATTGTAAATCACGGGTCTCGGTGTGTGCATCCCCCCTCCCCTCCTGCCCCACACACAAACCGCAAAGATTGGAAAATATTGTATTTGTACGGCGCTAATTATGTTGTTCTTGGCGTGCTCCAAACCTTCTTACAGGAGTGACATCAGTCAGCGGAGACACGGTGAGGTGAGCCCCGCGCTGCTCGGTCTGCGTCTTGTGCTAACTGGTAATACTGTGTGTTGAAGGTGGTAGTCTTAACTGTTTGCTGTTAGCAGGGTTTATTTAGTGTGTTTTCGCGTGCGTGTGTGTACTCAATTAGTTCTACTCGACTAGTTGTGCTTGCGGGGGTTGAGCTCTGGCTCTTTGATCCCGCCTCTCAACTGTCAGTCAACTGATGTACAGATTCCTGAGCCTACTGGACTCTTATCATATCTACATTTGAAACTGTGTATGGAGTCAGCCTCCACCATATCACTGCCTAATGCATTCCATCTGTTAACTATGACACCGAAAAGTTCTTTCTAACGTCCTTGTGGCTCATTTGAGTACTCAGTTTCCACCTGTGTCCCCTTGTTCGCATACCACCTGTGTTAAACAGTTTATCTTTATCCACCCTGTCAATTCCTGAGAATTTTGTAGGTAGTGATCATGTCTCCTCTTACTCCTGTGTCTTCCAGTGTCGTGAGGTGCATTTCACGCAGCCTGTCCTCATAAACTCATGCCTCTTAGTTCTGGGACTAGTGTGTGTGTGTTCTGTCTAGTGATGGTAGCAGTACTGACACAAGCTGTACTGTTTGTGTAACTTTGGATCTTTCAGATATTTTCTCTTGGCTAGCTAATAATAGCACTAATAATAACACTAATAATAGCACTAATAATAACACTAATAATAGCACTAATAATAGCTAGTTGGGGCGAGGCTACTCCAGAGCTGCACTCTCCTGCTCACACTTTTCTGGAAGGTGGGGGGGGGGGAGTTGGAGGCACTCGCCCAGACCCCCTTCTTGGAGTGTGAGTGGAGGCACTCAACCCCCCTTCTCCTGGGGCATCCTCAGGGCTCCTACCTGTTTTGCCACTAATCTCGTATCCATCACTTCTCTCTGTGCAGTAATTCGCTTCAATATACTTTCTCCCTCTAAATGCCAGCGGCACGTCCTAGTTACTCTGCCTCCGTCCGTCACAGCCACTGGCTGCTGCTGCTGCTGCTGCTCAGGGGCCACAAACATCACAGAGTGACGTTGGTTCGACGTTGAACTGGCGGTTGCTCTTGGAGCATTACGGATCCACACTGGTCATCATTGTGCGGATCATCACAGCTTGGTCAACAACGCCACACACACCCCGTCCGGGTGTCTGCGGGGGGGGGGGGGCACCATTCTTCTACGTCGACTACTTGTCACGTGAACAACAATTATACATTTAAAACACTTAGGGATAATATTAAGAAGGAAGGTTTCAAGAAAATTTCAATTTCAAGAGGAAGGTCCTCTTGAAATTGATTCATATAGCTAATTATGGTAGCCACTTTAATTTTTTTTTTAGAACCTATTTAAACCAACGTCGAGGGAAGGGGAGGTATGAACTTAAATGACAACTCGACCACTTAACCTGTGAAGATGTGACACGCGAGCTCCCCTTAAGTTGTCCGGGGAGATTACCGTTCCTAACGTGTGAGTGACCTGGTGACCTGTCTGAGGTCACGGGGAAACTATAGACCTAGCACGATGGGATGTAACGGGCATAACTGAACTCTTCTGGACCCTACACACTACAAACTCACTCTCCATCACGCGACATTCTGACAAAGTTCCCTTCCCTTCTTCATTTCTATCAGGGAAGTAGAGGCAATTTTATAAATTGCCAAACCCGCCAAGCCATTGCGACTATATAGCACTGGGAAGGGATCAGGATGAAGATTTGGGATGAGACGGTGGTGGTGGGGGGGGGGGGGGGGAAGGAATGGTGGCCAATCACTTGGACGATCGGGGATTGAACGCGGACCTGCATGAAGCCAGACCGTCGCTCTACCATCCAGCCCAAGTGGATCAAGAAGGTAGCGCTAAGCTTCAACACCCGTGCCAAAAAGGAGAAACAAAAGAGGCACAAAAGCCATATAAGAATCGGGAGCATCTCTAAATACTTCTTAACCTACACAAATATCCTCTGTAAGTTTGTATCCTTCACTGACGAGGTATTTGTACACTGGTGACGATAATGTCAAGAGATACTAAAGATATACAAGATACTAAAAGATTCTTATTAATCCATATTTATCAGTGCAATGGACACGATGAAAGTAAATGATGCCTTGATATCTTTCTCGTGAACTTTGCCAAAACGGTTGTGTCTCGGATGTTCCAACAAACACCACAGACATTAGAAAGGAAATAGACAATATAGCCATGCACTCGGCTCCCTCGGAGTCGCTATCTGGACTCCAATGTTTATTAAGAAAACTGTCATGATCAGGAACGTGGTTATAATATGAAGTAAGTGTTGACCAGTGATACTGCGCGGACCCCTGCACGCACTGCGCGGACCCCTGCACGCACGCGGACCCCTGCACGCACTGCGCTTATCGCTCCACTGTATAATAGAGCGTGTAAACCATTAAAAGTCAGGTCACACCAACATGACACCTCACCCAGGGGAGTAAGAGAAGCTTCCAAGAACTTAACCTGCCAGTTTTGCGGGGAGAAAAAGCTGTACAGCCGAGACCAATACTGTTTTAGATCTGGCCTTTCACAATTACTTTCACAATGCCACGAAATTACAAAGAGGCAAGTGAAGCATGCTGCACTTCAAGCGTCGTGCTTGCACACTTTACACGAGCATGTGATAATTGTGACTATAGAACAGTAGCCCATAAAATAAAGCTAAGGGATTAATGCAGAAAGTAGGGGGAGTTGATAGTCATATTTCTACCATATTACAAAGTATGGGCCACACGCCAATTTTTTTTTTTCATAGACAAGATTACAATCCAGTTCCATCTCGTCTTTTGCTGCTGACATCAACATGGGTTCTTATCTTGACATCTTCTTGATGATTTCGGGGCTTTTAGTGTCCCCGCGGCCCGGTCCTCGGCCAGGCCTCCACCCCCAGGAAGCAGCCCGTGACAGCTGACTAACACCTAGGTACCTATTTTACTGCTAGGTAACAGGGGCATAGGGTGAAAGAAACTCTGCCCATTGTTTCTCGCCGGCGTCCGGGATCGAACCCGGGACCACAGGATCACAAGTACCAGCGTGCTGTCCGCTCGGCCGACCGGCTCCCCATAGCCTAAACACCACCATAGCCAGAGTTTGTTGACGGGATGAACAGCAGCGCTCCTCCACACTTCTGCCAGGAAAGACTCATGTCTCTGGTACAAGCGTGGAAGCCTGCAAGTGCAACCTGACCAACTTTCTGCTAGTTACCGGACCAGTCAGTCTGCCTGTGTTGGGCAACGTGGAGCAGCGGACTTAGACAAACAACTTCACAGATCAGGCATCACTCAGTCTGGAGTGATGACCATTCACATTTGGTGGTGACGGGGTACTCAGAGAAGCCTGGCCCTGTGCTAGGCTTTCTTAAAGTTCAAGTATGTTTATTGAGACAAGAAAAAATACCTCTCAAAGGGATAGAGTAACTTAGGCTATTTCTACCCCCCCCCCCCCCTTAGGCTTACTTAGCATAACTAAAGAAATCGTTCACAGGTAAACAAGTATTTTTAAAATGAGAAAATGTGGCGAGAACAAATTAGTGGAAGTTGTAACTTCAGTTAAGACTAGGAACGCAAGGAAATGCCCCTTGTGCAGGTGGCCATCAAGTGGAATGCACTGGAAGACGTCTTGAAAGCCGCCTCCTTCTACAACTTCCAGCGCAGACACAACACACAATTCGAGCACCTGGAAAGTTGCAATAAGATATGCGCCAGGCGGAGCACTTTGATCTGCACATTACTTCACGTTGTCCCTATTAGGCGAGACCCGCCACTACTACAAGCAACACGGGACCAACACCTTCTATTATCGCAGTTACCAAAATATTGACAACTGTTAACATAATTAAAACACCACCACGGATACCTGGTTGATACCTGGTTGATACCTGGTTGATACCTGGTTGATACCTGGTTGATGGGGTTCTGGGAGTTCTTCTACTCTCCAAGCCCGGCCCGAGGCCAGGCTTGACTTGAGACTTGTGATACCTTTATCAGCCACGATCAAATCAATTATTAGTAGTTAAAGTATTAAGTATTAGTTGCCAGGAATGCCTTGAGGTTGTCATCATAATGTCTGGCATTGTATGCGTCACAGATCATATTCCTTGTCAATTGCTTTTGTCAATTCTTTGTCAGTTCTGTCAATTTGTATTTTTTTTATGCGAGCATAAGAGATCGGGGATATTTCTCGCTGGGCCGCAGGGAGTCGATCCACACCTGTATTGTCTTGTACCTGTTGTTGATTTCGCGAGTTGTTCTGCCCCCACAGCCTGGTGATTGCCCGGTCTGTGAGGCTGTTTGTCTTGGCAGCCCTAGAGCCCTCACAGCCAGGCTGATCCAGTAACCTCTCGTCACAAACGTGTCCAGTGCTCGCTTGGGTGCGTCCACTGCTGTTCCACTGACATTTCTTATATATTTGTTGACAGGAGGTTTGTTGATGTGGGTCTCGAATGTTGATACTGCGTTGTCTGGTCGTGTGTGGGGCGGTTGTCTGGTCGTGTGGGGGGCGGTTGTCTGGTCGTGTGGGGGGCGGTTGTCTGGTCGTGTGGGGGCGGTTGTCTGGTCGTGTGGGGGGCGGTTGTCTGGTAGGGTGGTGGTTATAGGTACTGGGCGGCTTGAGACCCTGGTGACCGCCTGCTTCCCTCACCATGCAGAGGCCTCTACAACACCGCCATTACGGCCGAGCGACGACGTTGAATGCACGCACTAGTGTTCCTGGTAATGGTCCAGTGTGTGTTGCCTGGCCGGGTAACACTGTATTGACCAGTTCTTGCGAGAGAGAGCTGGCAGCTGCTGTGTTGCCTGCCAGTTTTTTTTTTTAAGTGAATGGAGTTTTGATCTGATGACCCCCGTCAAATGACAGAACTTAAGTGATTCGTCACACATTGTGGGACAAGTGATTACGCCTGTTAACCATTCATCAAGCTTAAAGTAAGCACACACCTTCCTAAACACTTAGGAAGGTGTGTGTGTGTACTTACCTAGTTGTGTTTGCGGAGGTTGAGCTCTGGCTCTTTGGTCCCGCCTCTCAACTGTCAATCTGTGTGTGTTTCAAATGCTACTGGGTTCTGATTCAATCAATGTCTAGTGTAGACCAGTGTGTTAATTATACGCGTGTTGGGTGCTTATCTGCGTCTAAGGTCAATAGGTGCTATATGGGGTTTTCTACAACTAATTAAGAACTATAACTAGTATGGGGGGAGGGGGTGCGGGGTACCACCAGTCATCTACAAACCTTAATATAGCGTGTTATTAGTGACGGCTGTGACGGTCCGTACCAGCACTGCGGTACGGGAAGTAATGTCACATTATCATGTAGTTCCGGGTTGGGCTGCATGGCTGCAGCTGTTATTATTATAACTGTGTAGATGTGAGTAACTTCCTCAGGCAGCGACACGTTGGGCGTGTTGCTGCGGGCTGCCAGCAGCTGGATGATGTCGGTGCCTCGTGCTTCAAGTTCAAGTACGTTTATTGAGACAACAAAAATACATCTCGAGAGGATAGAGTAGCTTAGGCTATTTCTACCCTTCAACGTCTTGGTTCCCGACTGTCCCTCGCGGTCACTTGTCCCTCCATAGAATCCTTGGGGAATCCGGGTACCTTTGATATCGTTCGTATATGCGCTTTTGTTCTGGTATTGGCCTCCTTAAGTGATATTTAGCGCCTTTTGAATATCCCGCACATTTAAGGGTGTTACATAGCCTCCCCGGCTTGGTGCCTTCTTTTGACAACTATTTTCGTCAGCTGGCTCTCTGGAGACAGCTGAGGGAAGGAGACCCGGTTGTCAAGGGGTTACAGTCTGGTGCTCGTCTTAGATCGAGGTCATCGTCCTTCAAGAAGGAAAGGAAGGAAACTTAGGTGTAAAAGAGAGAGAGAGAGAGAGAGAGAGAGAGAGAGAGAGAGAGAGAGAGAGAGAGAGAGAGAGAGAGAGAGAGAGAGAGAGAGAGAGGGGGAGGTTATCTATCTTGAGATGATTTTGGGGCTTTTTGTTTTAGTGTCCCCGCGGCCCGGTCCTCGACCAGGCCTCCACCCCCAGGAAGCAGCCCGTGACAGCTGACTAACACCCAGGTACCTATTTTACTACTAGGTAACAGGGGCATAGGGTGAAAGAAACTCTGCCCATTGTTTCTCGCCGGCGCCTGGGATCGAACCCAGGACCACAGGATCACAAGTTCAGCGTGCTGTCCGCTCGGCCGACCGGCTCCCATTTACAGGGAGAGTTACATGACTGGTATTATTACTCGTGTCCAAGATTGGAGACCAGACGCTCGAGGTTAGCCTGACCAAACTCCCCCACATGAATCATGTGGGGGAGGGGGGAGTGTCATAGGCCAGTCAGGGTCGACTCTAGTGCCCCACTTAGAGATATATCAGCATCTGGACCCAACTAAATACGAAAATTCGTGCGATTTTCATGAAGTCAAATCTGAAATATTGGTTGCATTGTCCGTTGACGTATTCACAAATTTCAGTGCTTGATAGATAATTTTTAGAGGGAGGAGGGAGGTAGGAGAGGGAGGAAAAGGGAAGATGTTTGAAAAGAGAGGAGAACGGAGAAAGAGAGGGGGCTGTTTCAGGAGAGGGGAGGGCAGGTGGAGAAGGGGAGACAGGCGGAAAGGAAGGATGCGAAGGTCGAGAGGGGGAGGGAGATAGAGAGAGGGGGGGGGGAAGAGACCCAGATACCCATCTAGTGTATATATATATGAAAAGAAATATTCTTGATTATGTGAATTGGCTCTATGGTGAGCCAATTCACGGGCTTCACCATAGCCCGTGCTACATGGACATTTCGTTCCGAGTAGCTAAATCTAACAACATTTTATATGTTAGATTTATAATAACATAAATCTAACAACAACTCAACAGCATTTTTTACTTAATTACGGGCTATTCATGCCCATGCCCCCTCTTGGGTGGCCTATTCATCAATCAATCAATCTTGAATTGAAAAGAAACACATTATTGGCAAGTTGAATACACACACAGTATTTAGCACAAATAAGCGAATTGTATGGACCACACCAACGTATGGAACAGTTTTTAAAAGTGGCAAACTGGGTGGAATGATTTTGTTAAACACGTTAGACAAATACCATCCAGTGTGGGTCACTGTGTGTGGGTGGGGGAGCTCTGGAGCTCGGTCGTGCTCATCGGAGAGGTGCTCATCAGTGGTCCTGGAGGGGGGGGGGAGCTGAGAAGATCTCCCATGATGGCCAGACATGGCAAGTATTGAATTGGTGCTGGAGGCCAGGAGGGAGGGCTGGGAGGCCAGGAGGGAGGCCTGGGCCACGAGTCGTCACACTCTGGGTGGTGGGAAGTAGCACACAGCTGATCAACAGTCGTCGCCGCAACTTTCTGTTGTAATGACCGTCTCTGCTCACACCGGAAGTGGATGCCTGGGAATCAGCCATACGTAGAGGCCTCTGGTGACACACACGCCGCTAATTAACTAGAATAACCCCGCTAGAATAACACACTTTGTTTTTAGCGCGAGGGTTAAACTGAGAAACTGGAAACTAAACAGGTTTTTAACCTTGTTGATCTTAAGGTTAATATAATGCACTGAGAGAAAGTGGGGTTAATAAACTGTCGTGGGAAGGAGGATGGAGGGTGGATGGGTACTTTTTGTATATTTGGGGGGATTAGGGGAACGTGAGGAGAAACTTAAATAAATAGTCAACTGTTCGGTGGCTGGTGGCTTTCAGGCGGGCTTTTTTCCACTACGGGCTCACCATAGCCCGTGCTACTTGCCCTGCTCCTGTGCCAGGTAAGTCCACTACGGGGTCACCATAGCCCGTGCTACTTGCCCCGCTCCTGTGCCAGGTAAGTCCACTACGGGCTCACCATAGCCCGTGCTACTTGCCCCGCTCCTGTGCCAGGTAAGTTACGGGCTCACCATAGCCCGTGCTACTTGGAACTTGTTCCGAGTAGCTGAATCTATAACAGCAACAACAGGTGGCTGGTCGACAGGTGGGTAATCACTGGGAGGACAGAAGAAAATGTATATATGCTGTTTAGCATTGTAAATGTGTGGCCACGTCTGTGGTAGAAAATAATAATAATAAAAAAAACTGGTTGTAAACACGGGAGGTGGGGGGGGGGGTGTCTACACACTTCCTCGTGAAGGTATTTGTCTTAAGATTGTGTCGTCATCTTCCCCCGTGATCCACGTTTACAGTTTTATGATTACGAGTTAAAACCTCTTGTGGAATTATCTGAATGGTTAATTTTAGCTTCAGAAAAGTCAGAAGGTTAATTTCATAATTATCAGAGGGAACTTGTAGAGTGTAACGATGTTGTAACGTTAATGTAAGGCAGGGCGGAAGCTTCACAAGATTGCTCAGGTGTTATGACACTTGTCAATCATCTCCAAGCAAGACCACTCCCCCCCCCCCCCACTTGTTACTGACTTCACCTTCTTGAGGTTATCTTGAGATGATTTCGGAGCTTTTAGTGTCCCCGCGGCCCGGTCCTCGACCAGGCCTCCGCCCCCAGGAAGCAGCCCGTGACAGCTGACTAACACCCAGGTACCTATTTTACTGCTAGGTAACAGGGGCATAGGGTTAAAGAAACTCTGCCCATTGTTTCTCGCCGGCGCCCGGGATCGAACCCGGGACTACAGGATCACACGTCCAGTGTGCTGTCCGCTCGGCCGACCGGCTCCCTTACTCAAGCCTCGCTCCCCCCCCCCCAGCCTCCCCCAATGTCACCATCACCACAACTGTCCCTGTGGTTGCTCCTCTTATTTTTTTTTTTTAATTTAAGACTTGGGTTCATTAAGCATGTCATTGAGGTACTTGGTGTAACTGCAAGTAAGAGCTGTTATCCTACATCAGCTCACCTGAAGCCTGCCCTTAGTGTTAGGGAGTGGGTAAAAGAACAGAAGACTTTTGACTTCAGTTAGCAGGCAGAGAGCTTTCCACCTTGTACAAAATTCAGATGAATAACGGGGAGGGGGGGCAGAGACACCAGGAAAGGGGTGCATGAAGGCTAGTATACTGTAACATCCAGTGGAGTGAGTGAGTGTGTGTGTGTGTGTGTGTGTGTGTGTGTGTGTGTGTGTGTGTGTGTGTGTGTGTGTGGTGTGTGGTGTGTGTGTGTGTGTGTGTGTTACATATATAACAGGGTTACACGCTTGATCATAACAAGGTTATCGTGAATGACCGAACTCACTAAAGCCCGTGCTACATGGACATTCCGTTCTGAGTAGCTAAATCTAAAAACGAGAAGAAGCGTGATCTTGTAGGGACATATGTGCATAGATTTATACCTACACCTTGTTAGTTAATTAATCTGCCGGGAGAGACGCGAGGAACAGGTCACCAGCATCTGGTGGAACTACTTACCCAGGACCAGGCGACTTGACGGCGCCAGTGACCCGCCAACTGTGTCGCTCTTGTTGTTTAAGATTCAGCTACTGGGAACAAAGTTCCAAGTAGCACGGGCTATGGTGAGCCCGTAGTGGACTTACTGGGCACAGGAGCGGGGCTGAAACTTGGTGTCTGGCTTTACACTCTCAGCCCCTATGTATCCTCCACCACCAGGACCACTACCTCAGACCAGTCACTGCCAAGGTTGAGGTTAAATTGAATCTCATCTCATCTCACGAGAGGAGTAACTAGGGATGTACATTTGTCAGTGTTTCTCACTCTCCCACGAGCGTGATGTCTCAGGGCTGTGGAGTGGAGAGCCTTCTGCTGTTTACATCCACTCACTAACACACTCATCATGCTGCTAGTACCTAGGTTCTAAAATAAATAAATATATAATATTTTATTTATTTATTAATTTATTATTTATTTTTTATTTATTTATTATTCATTTATTATTTATTATTTATTATTGTTATTACTAGATGAACCTTGAGGCGTTTGTTAAAACAGGAACGAGAGAAGTGTGTGGAGAGGTAGATAAACAGAGGCTTGTTAGAATGCAATAGCTCATAGTACTTTAAATAATTGGTTTCCCCACTATCGGAAGGCTGTTATGCCTATCAAAGTTGCCTAAGCTGGCTGACCTTCCTTCACGATTCACCCCACAACAGTTCTCGAATTCCCGGGTACCTATTTACCGACAGGTGAACAGAGATATCAGGTGAATAGGAAATGGTGCTAAATGTTTATCAGGCTGCGAGAATGGAACCTTTCCTATGCGATCCGACCATCTGAATATGTACAAATATTGTACAAGTTCAAGTATGTTAATTGAGACAAGAAAGAAATACATCTCAAAGGGATAGAGTAGCTTAGGCTATTTCTACCCCCCCCCCCCCGTATATTGTACAAATATTCAGGATATGTGGCAATTACATATCGACGTTATCACACACAGAGATCACACTAACGTGATGCATCAAATGAACAAATTCACAAGGGCCGTGACGAGGATTCGAACCTGCGTCCGGGAGCATCCCAGACACTGCATTTGTTCATATCGACGTTAATTTGTAAATGAGGTTATTCCTGAGAAGAAAAACACTGAGGAGATATCACCAGTGATCTATCATATAGGCTACTAGTTGGGTTAAAATGTCCTGTTCTTTAAGGTGGTATCTTCCTTCTCAAAGATGGGTGGTACTCTGATGGTTATTTATGATAATAACTAATACATTTATTACATGTTATAATTTGGCGCATTTATACAAATTATAAATACAATCATGAGCTTATTGACCAACAATAAAGTATCATTTAGTCTGTGTAAAACTTGGAGATGAGGATGAGATACATGTCGTTGATATGTATCAGGCTTTGTCTCCTTAGAGGCCTATAAAGATGGTGACCCTCGGGTAAAGATGCCAGGTAAATTGACTTTAAGATTAAGCTACTCCAAGAGATGGCACGGGCATGAGTATCCCGCAAGATGAGGTAAATTCCTTGTGGGAGTGTGTATATTCCACAGGATCTCCTATGTCTGGGGGAAAAAAAAAGTTACAGCTCCGCTCCTATGCTAGGCAAGTCCAGAACGGGCTCACCATAGCCCGTGCTACTTTGAAATTTTTGTTCAGAGTAGCTGAATCTAAAACAACCTATGTCTGGCTTACGGGTTATTCTTGCCCGTGCCACCTTTTGGGTGGCTTAATCTTAATTAATCAATTTATGTCTAGCCTTTATGATCTATTCTTGCCCTATGCTATGTCAATCAATCATAGCCTTTAGGAGCTATTCATGCCCGTGCCACCTCTTGGGTAGGCTTAATCTTAATCAATCATCTATGTCCTTCTGAAGAGACTCCTTCATCAGATTTCTTCTGAAGATGTATTAATATAGGAAAGTACTTAAGGAAATTCCTGTTTCAATTTTCCTCCGTGGACTGACACTGTCACATTTTTAATCACGTGTTTTATTTTCGTGATATACACACACCTATGTCTAGCCTTTAGGGGCTATTCATGCCCGTGCCACCTCTTGGGGTGGCTTAATCTTCAAGTTGTGTGTGGCAGGGACAGGTGACGGTGAAGGGGGTGACTGTGGGACGGGGCGGGGTGAGGTGGCTTGGGTGCTCCCGGCGCATCCTCCCGCAGTTGCTCTCTGACCGCTGACGGGCGAGTACAGTCGCTCCCCGCCCTGTCCGTTCTGCCTGTACCAATCAACTGTACTTAGTGGTGCTGGTCGTGTTCGCTCTTCGTGCTGCATCCTCCCTTAATTGTCAAATGTATGTTTCGTCTGTTAATGTTATACTAAGCAAAGTGCAAGCGACGTCAATGGCTGCCTAAATGAAAATTAATTTATAACTGGGGGACATAAATTGACGAGTATGTGCAAGTGTCTTGACATGGGAAGTTTTCCGTCTTAGAAAAGAAACCCCCTTTTGTTTTTGTGGAAATAAGTGAAGTGTTTTGCTTCTTTTAAGCTTGAAGTTGTTAATATATTTTGTTGTTGTTAATTTGTTCTTGCTGCACATGTTATGGGTGGCAATAACTTGGCGTAGCGCAAATTTCTTGTCTTGTTTTTAAATAGACCATATCATTGTAAACCAATATTGTAAACCACTCGCAAATATGTAAAAATATATAAGATAATATAAAAACCCCACACTTGTGGATTTGTGAAATTGGTGTAAGGAATTTACAGTAAGTCTTTAGCGTTCTCCCGAGTGCTTTCTCAAGGTCTGAATGTGTGATTAGGACGAGACTTGCATCTTAGCGTCTAATAGTCAATTCATTAGATGTTGAGATGTAAGTCTGGTCCTAATCTCACACTCAGACCTTGATAAAACACTCAGGAGAGTGTGAAAGACTGTGTAAATTGCTTACGTAAATTTCACATATACACAACTGTTGGTTTTTATCCTAATGTCTGAGAGACGACATTACTATTACTAATATATAAGATGTAATTACACTACATTTTGGTAAGTCAAACACGATTTGGACCCAGCTTAATGGAATCAGATGAACCCCTTATCAATAAAATCTGAATAAACATTAGGCTTTAAGTTGATTATTAAATTCCACGAATTATGTCAGGATCAATGACCTTATAAACTACTACAGTATAATTACAGTCGATCTCGTGTTCATATTTTTGAATTTGCATCGTGAAGCACCAAGATGAATGATAAGGGGGACAGGATGAACAACCCAGCGGGTTTTCTTCCTATTGGGGAGTGTTGTACATGCTGCTATGGCGGTGTGTCCACTCACAAGATGAGTGGCGCTGCCCAATAAACTCGCCCCTCGGGGCAAAATTTAAATTTTGATAAGGGGGGGCTCGATTTTTTCTCTCACTCCAGAAATTCTTGAAACATTTGTGTGTTGAGCATTTGGAATGTTATAACTTGGCAATATTTGCAGCGTGTGGCCCAGTTCCGCTACCATTATTGTGGGTTCCATTGTTTGGGGGGTGTCATTGTGACGCATCAACTCTGCTGGTTGTAACCCGCCTCTTGTATCGTGTCAACTACGTGCATGCCACAGATTGTTATTATATACATACACACATTATATATATATATATATATTATATATATTATATATATATATATATATATATATATATATAAATAATATAATATATATATATATATATTAATATAATATATATATATATATATATATATATATAATATATATATATATTATATTATATATATATATATTATATATATATATATATATATATTATATATAATATATATATATATTATATATATATATATATATATATATATATATATATATATATATATATATATATATATATATAATATATATATATATATATATATATATATATATATATATATATTAATATAATATATATATATATTGACAGTGTCAGACCACGGAGGAAAATTGAAACAGGAATTTCCTCCGTTATCTGACACTGTCACATTTTTAATCACGTGTTTTATTTTTCGTGATTTACACACACGTCTATATATATATTTGTGTGTGTGAGTGAGCAACAATGATCCAAAACGCTGATATAAGTATGCTAAAAAAATTATTCAAATATATATTCCAATATTAGATGGGGCTGGTCCCAAACCTGCACACAGAAATAACACCACATGAGACCAGGAGGCATGGCAGGATGTGCAGAATAAATACCCTCGTTGAAAAGCAGAGGTGCAATAGGTACTCTGAGAGAGAACTCTATCAACATCAGAGTCCCTAGACTGTTCAACACGTTTACACTACACAGAATGTAACTAACTGGCCGACCCTCTCAGTACTCAAGAGAGAACTTTGATAAAAGATACCCGATCAACCAGGCTGTGACTCATACGTCAGGCTGCGAGCAGCCGCGTCCAAAAGTCTGGTTGACCAGTCCAGCAACCAAGAGGCCTGGTAAAGAACTGGGTCGTGGGGACGTTGAGCCCTGAAATTATCACAAGGTAATGCTGATCTAAGAAAGGAAATAAATGCTCTGTATTTCCCTCGCCAAGGCAATGGGTCCCCCACAATTGCACCAGTGGTGATATTCCTCTTGTTCATAAAACATTATTTCACAAAGATGGAGCCAGTTTGAGTGGCCAAAACCCCTCGTGTAAACTAAAGTGTTGTCAACACGTCATGTTTGCTCAGCTCGGATTGAGGACAATATTGCCAGGAGGCAGATGATGGTGCAGACGACCACCACCGGAACTGATGTCGTGTTTATCTCGGCGCACTACATGTTTTTGGCATCTTTGTGGTTGTATCGAGGTGGGGGTGTTAGATCTTCGACCACCCTACACACTTGAAGTGATAATTTCCTTTATGAATAAAGTATGGTAATTATCAGAAGGCGGAAAGTCAGTATGATTATATAGCAGTTGGGAGGGGTTATTGGGACAGTGGGATGGAATACGTGGGACGGATGTGTGAAGGAATGTTGCCCAACCTCGGAGCCGGTCGGCCGAGCGGACAGCACGCTGGACTTGTGATCCTGTGGTCCCTGGTTCGATCCCGGGCGCCGGCGAGAAACAATGGGCAGCGGGGGCAAAACAATGCCGCGGGGACACTAAAAAGCCCCGAAATCATCTCAAGATTAACCTCTTGGAGCATCAGGAATGAACGTTGAAGCTACTGAGTCTTAGTTGTGTCGACCAGTTCTGGACTTTATTTGTGCCGACCAGCCCTAAATGGATGGAGTAGAGAAGGGAGGACGGACTAGATAAAGGTCCAGGATAGGTAGAGTTACTTAAACTTTACACGAGTGGGTTGGGTTATTTGTTCTCAGTGACGTTATTGTAACTTTACAATGAAAGCTTTGTGTACAGTGGGAGGTTGGGGGTTGACATTATTAGTTCCTTGCTAAGATAACCCCCCCCCAACTACTGGTGTGCCCCCTGGTGGTCAACCTGGGTACTATCGCATTGTTGGCTTAAAGTGAGAGTATTTAATTCACGGGATCCGTGCTACATGGACATTTCGTTCAGAGTAGCTAAATCTAAAACAACAACAACAACAACAACAACAGTATTTAATTCTAGCTGTTTAAGTGTTTATATCAACACGTAAGAAACTAGATTAGCTAGTAACTAGTATCAGCTATATCAACCAAGTCTTCATTATCTCTAGAAAGTCTAGTCCAGTCTATATCTAGACTTGGTTAGCACACAACGTAGTTCTAGATTTAACTCAAGACACTGCACTGCCCCCCATAAAGGCTTAGCCATAGGAAGGAAAACAATTACTAGTATAATGGAAATAGAGGATGTGTGTTGAGCGCCTGGTGCCCCACCCACATAGCCAGTCACAGCCCCGCTCCTGTGCCAGGTAAGTCCACTACGGGCTCACCATAGCCCGTGCTACTTGCAACTTTTGGTTCCCAGGAGCTAAATCTAAAACCACCACCCCACCCGCGTGAACCAAACAAGCAGATCGTTAAGAGGTACAATTACCAGTGATGCGGGAAATTAGCATGTTGGCGCGCTTTATTAAATACACGTTGCTTGCCCGGGACTCTTGGGTAGGTTGAGTGAGCGTGGCGTCCAGTAACTAGTGGCCGCCCTGTACGTTATCCCTGGGGAATGTTGTGGAGATCCCCAGCACGGCCACCTTACCTGCTCTCGTTGTTGTTGTTATAGATTCAGCTACTCAGAACAAGTTCCAAGTAGCACGGGCTATGGTGAGCCCGTAGTAGACTTACCTGGCACAGGAGCGGGGCTGTGCTACTACCTGCTCTCACTTCACAAACGTTGACCTCGCTATAAGGAAGGGTTTAAATAGCCTAAGCTACTGTTATCTTGATATGTATCTTAATGTCTCGATAAATTAACTTGAGCCTCTCTGTGGTAGTGGCTCGGGCCCCATTACTAGGACATTCATGGTGCCTGAGCTATTATGCTTGACTGAGATAGGACAACCCATCCTAGACCAAGCTCGTCCAGGCTACGGCCGACCCCAAAGGTCCATACAAAATGTTTTCGTTTAATTAAACAAAAACTATTTTCTCAAATGTAAATTAATATATATTATGTGCATAACTGGGCTTAGGTGCTTTTGGGTCTGTTGGTAATTACTCGTATTTGGAGTGTTGGCCAAATCACCTGAAAGCCCACAAGGTTCTTTATTGCATCCTGGTGAGTAGGGTGCATCTCTATCCCTGCTCCTTTGTTCAGCCAAATCTTATACTGAATCTTACTTTCGACGCTTTCCTTTGCTTTCTACCCGAGAGGTACTCCCTCGCCTCCCCGCAGTACTTATCCAATTACGAGCGTTCTGACGTTTATATAGGAGCCACTTGTGCGGGACGGAATCAAACGCTTTCTGCAATCAAGGCATTAAGAGTCGGCCCTTGTCTCTTCTGTTGTATCACTGGCATTGGTCGTAGAGCTCTTTTAAGATTAGTTTGACGACCTACCTTCACTAAAGCCACGTTGGTGGCCAGATATATATTAGATTTAGTAAGTGTTGTGATGAGTTGCTCCGGGACCTTGTAGGAATGAATGTCCATGACGCTGGTCTGTAGTTCAGTGGTTCGTGTCCTCTTGTATAGTGGCCACATTTGTTACTATATGTGGTAAATTCATTTGTTTGCAATGTGGAGTTGAACACTGCACGTGTCGGTGTGTAGGGTGAATATCAGTGGAGAGAGAGAAGGGAGGCAGGTGTGTGTGGTGGGGATGGGATGGAAAAAACGTTCAGGAGCGCCTCGCTCCGAATTTTAATCACCTTTCCCTCCCTATCTTTTCCCGCCTCGCCCTCCCTTTTCTCCCGCCACGCCCTCCCCATCTCTCCCGCCACGCCCTCCTCATCTCTTCCTGCCCTGTCTTCCCCATCTTTCCCGCCCCATCTTCCTTTCTGGCCAACCTCGTGACGCTCTGGTCACTTCTTTAACATGGTACACGACCATTTATGCAGCTACCCTTGACTAAACAGTTATAGTTTATGTCAAGAATATCTGTAATACTGAAATCCCTATCCCGCAGGATGGTTAGTCATACATGGGCAAGTGGTCAATAGTCTGCACTGGCAAACTTTGGGTGCATTATGATGATATTCCTCAACAACACGAGCCTGGATTGTAATTGAAAGCCTGAAAGTAATTGCAAAGCTGCCGGGCACCAAATAATTTCTAATATTGAAGATGTAAGGTCCCTTGTGACTTTAATGCAAAGATTAATGTTGGGAATATGGGGATTGATGGGGGAAGTATCCAGTTCTTCTCTTAATGCTGATTCCAAGTGAGTCTAAAGGACACCAAGAAAGATCCATAAGACTTGATTCTACATTATATATTGTGCAACGTAGGGGTGGGAGGGGGGGTGATTGATTAAATGCAGAGCGAGGTAATCAACTTGGGATGTAATAAACATCGTGTAAAATAGTAGAGTATAGACAATCAACTTGAGAATGGTCCAAGATGGACCGAAACGTCGTCGTCGTCCCTTCACCTTCTAGTGTGTGGTCTGATCAACATACTTTAGCCACGTTATTGTGACTCATCGCCTGCAGTAGAGTATATTTAACATTGACAGTTGAGAGGCGGGACCAAAGAGCTCTCTGCTCTTTGATAACCCCAAGATGCCAGCACGATGGCTTTATCAATATTCTTAACCCCCTTAGAGTGTCAGTGTTGATAACCTGGTATGTGTTGTTAAGCTTGTGTCATTTGGTCCTGTTGAAGCCTCGCCTTAGCTGCAACCTCTTGCCAGTTGCTCACTCTCCATACACTGACTCTTCCTGGGTATATTGGTAGAAAGTGCCAGTGAAGTGTGTTCGCGCGCGCATATTGCCCAGGCAGATAGAAAACGGTGGTGTGCGCGCGCATGTGTGCGCATACTTGGGTGCGCACGTGCGTGCGAAGGAACAACTGTTAGTTACACAAGTAAGGCCAGTCAAAGACATTCATCTCAGCCACTGGTGCTGCTCACCTGCCTCTCAACCGTTAGGGACGTTGCTTGTCACCCCCACAACCGTTAGGGCCGTTGCTTGTCACCCACACAACCGTTAGGGCCGTTGTTTGTCACCCACACAACCGTTAGGGCCGTTGTTTGTCACCCACACAACCGTTAGGGACGTTGCTTGTCACCCCCACAACCGTTAGGGACGGTGCTTGTCACCCACACAACCGTTAGGGCCGTTGCTTGTCACCCACACAACCGTTAGGGCCGTTGCTTGTCACCCACACAACCGTTAGGGCCGTTGTTTGTCACCCACACAACCGTTAGGGCCGTTGTTTGTCACCCACACAACCGTTAGGGACGTTGCTTGTCACCCCCACAACCGTTAGGGCCGTTGTTTGTCACCCACACAACCGTTAGGGCCGTTGTTTGTCACCCACACAACCGTTAGGGCCGTTGTTTGTCACCCACACAACCGTTAGAGGACGTTGCTTGTCACCCACACAACCGTTAGGGACGTTGTTTGTCACCCACACAACCGTTAGAGGACGTTGCTTGTCACCCACACAACCGTTAGGGACGTTGTTTGTCACCCACACAACCGTTAGAGGACGTTGCTTGTCACCCACACAACCGTTAGGAACCTTGTTTGTCACCCACACAACCGTTAGGGACGTTGTTTGTCACCCACACGACCGGTAGGGACGTTGTCACCCACACAACCGTTAGGGACGTTGTTTGTCACCCACACAACCGTTAGGGACGGTGCTTGTCACCCCCACAACCGTTAGGGACGTTGTTTGTCACCCCCAAGCAAACTATTGGGTGCCGCACACTACCAGATGCCACTAGGCCTACGGTATACATAGTGCGAGTATACTAAGCTTCATTAGTCTCCGGCTGGAGGGGCTGGGTGCCTCGTGGCACCTGTTGTGACGAAAGCCAGGAGAGATGGCACTATCAGGGTGTCAGGAAGGGGCCACTTCCGGTGTGGTGGTGGTGGGGGGGAGCCGGAGGAGGCAGGAGTCCTCCATTAGTGTGGCGCGGCTCTTGTGCCTCTCCTATTACCCGTCACGCCAAGCTAAGCAATTGTATATGGAGTTGATGAGTCACAATAACGTGGCTAAAGTATGATGACAAGACCACACACTAGAAGGTGAAGGGACGACGACGTTTCGGTCCGTTCTGGACCATTCTCAAGTTGATTGAGAATGGTCCAGGACGGACCGAAACGTCGTCGTCCCTTCACATTCTAGTGTGTGCTCTGGTCATCAATTGTATAAGGAGTTGCACCTACATGAAGCTGGGTCCTTGTACCTCAACTTGGTCGGTGATGGCAACACGGGGCTATACCTCAACTTGGTCGGTGATGGCAACACGGGGCTATACTGAGTTCAGCTAAACTTTCAGGCACTCGAAAATATTAGCGTTTGTAAATGTTATAATTTTAGGTTTTTGTTCACGCCAAATTATATTGTAAGTGTTGATGAGAGATGATTCAAAATTCATGTTTTAATCCAGTGGGCTTTGGCAGAGTAATTTATTTGTACTTTTATTTACTGATATATATACAAGAAGGTACATTGGGATTGTGAGGATACATAGCATAGTGATTACAATCTTGTAAAGCCACTAGTACGCGCAGCGTTTCGGGCAGTTAGTTTGCTAATTAATGACCGTTATTGACTTGTAATAAGTCAAGTACAATTTGATATTAAGCCTGTTGCAATGTGTGTGGATATATTGTGGGTTAATAATTAGTTACAGCGTGTCGGGGTACAATGTGACAGGCAACGTGTGACAGGCAGCACAGTGTGAAAGTCACTGCTGACCGTTGTATTGTGCCTGCGGCTACACCTTGTCACCGGGAGCGTGACGCAGTTGGTGCTTGTGGGGGGGGGGGTAGGAAGGGGGTTATACTTCCTGTCATGACCTCTTGCCACACTAACCACCCTAATAAGTCTGGTCTGTGTGTCCTCTCTCACCCCCTCCGCTCCTTTCTCCATCTTGCTCCTGCCTCCCCATTCACATTGTTATTAGTGGTATTGAACTCTGTATCCCTGGAAACACAAACCGTAACTGTGTCTGTTTTCCGCTTGTTACAACTTGTAATAAAGTTGTTATATCTTGGCTTAACGTGTTTATGACGTATTTGAATGTTGTTACAACTTTCTATATTGGTTGTTATAACTGGTTAGGTGGTGTTAAAACTTGTTCGAACGTTGTACCAACGTCGTAATTTCAGGTGTGTGTGTGTTTGGCGGGTATATAGAACTATAGAATTCTGGACAGGATGGCCGTGACTAAAGGTTGGCAACTATGGCACTCTTGCTGTGCCTCCTGTAATGAATCTTATGATCTCGTTAGCGCAGCTCCCAGTTGCGTTGTATAGGTCAGTGAAGGGTAATTTGCTATTGTTTGAAGACTTCTTTCTGTGGAAATATTCGATAATGAAAGATGCAGAGACTACTTTTCACAGGATTAACACCTTGGAAACTAAAATCGAGGCCGAAGCTTCAGGACATCGTCCGTCATATAAAGAAAAGCCAAATGCTAGTTTATCAGATTTTGAGTACGCAATGCCTTAAACTTTTTGTTTTTGAGTTTGGCCGCCGCCTCAACAAGCCTAGTCTGAGGACTACATTGCATTTCTCACAACTGATGTTCGAACGTTTCTAGAATAGTACCTTGCTAACAACCTGTGTTAGAATCACAACTGTAAATGCTTCTACAACAAATAGTTGCTGACAGAACCTACGCCTAAACATGCACAAAATGTTAATGTTTAATAATAATAATAATAATAATAATAATAATTAATAATAATAATGTATAAGAAAAGCAGTTGGAGCCATGCTGAGGATGGGATGCATGTTACATGATACATCACGTTAATGTAATTTCTTAATACAATAATTTAAAATTAGAGAAAATTCCTATTTTGAATGGTTGCATATTTGGGGTCAGCCGGTGGATGGGAATGAACATAGCCTGAAGACGGGTTGTACAGAATTCTTCATCCACATACTACAAATAAAAGTAATTTCTAACAACTGAAATACCTAACCTACGCCTATGCACACAATTTTAATATTGGAAAATATTAGTTTATATTTGAGAAATTAGGATTGAAATAAATTTGAAAATTTATTTCCCGATGACGAGTTGCTGGGGCCTGGAGCATACGTGGCCTAAATAGACGTTCAGACATTCTTGAAAATTGAATGTGTTAGGTGGTCAATGTCCGAGAGCGTGTAGTAATGTGCATGAACAATTTTATGAACCGAGGGATTGTCAGCGATAAACGGTAGAACTAGAGGACGCGTGGAAACTAGATATAGTTAGATTTATGTATATATATATATAGAGAGAGAGATATATAGCTAGAGATGAGCGGAGAGGTTAAGGTGGTGGTCATAGTGTAAAGTAAGACCGTGGAAATATGACCATTACTATCCACGTGAAGTTTGGCGCCGTCAGTCACGTGTCATGCCGTGTAAATCTTGAGAGGATTTCGGGGCTCAGCGTCCCCGCGGCCCGGTCCTCGACCTGGCCTCCTTTTTATTACACATCCCCAGGATGTGCCCGTAGCAGCTGTCTAACTCCCAGGTACCTTATTTACTGCTAGGTAACAGGAGCATCAGGGTGAATTATATCACTACGGGCTCACCATAGCCCGTGCTACTTGGAACTTTGTTCCAGGTAGCGAATCTTAAACAACAACAACAACAATCAGGAGTGGAAAACATTTTTGCCCATTTGTCTCCGCCTCCACCGGGGATCGAACCCGGAACCTCAGAACTACGAATCCGAAGCCCTGTCAACCCAGCTGGCAAGCGTGTAAACAATGATTACAACATCGCTTAATAATATATTGGCCTCGTAATTGTTCGCGGTGCTCAACAAAACTATCGCCAATAAAAGAAATCTATATATAGAGAGAGAGAGAAACCGAGGAAACTGTGTAAGGTGAAGAAGCCTACGGTAAGTGGTGGTTTGCGGGGAGTGGTTGGAGACAGTTGTGTGTTGGGGAGCAGTTGGACTCCTGAACACCGGCTCCCTCAGTCCTCTCTCGTCTACCAGCCATGGAGGAAGTCTCGGTCTGTTCTCGTCTAGCTTTTTCAGCGTTACGGCTCGTGTTGGTCTAGCTTAGTGTTGCGTGGAAGATTACGCATTTGTTTGGCGGCACTGGTATTATGATCGGGCTATAATTTGGAAATGGCTTTAGTGCGTGATAAACCGCCAACAGTGAGGGGTTTTTTAATGAAGTGGGTGGAGCAACTTTGCTGTTGGGGCTGCAGATGTGTGTAGCATTTCTTGAAGTTGGTTGTGTTTGTGTTGCTGGAGGTGCAACATTTCAGTTTAGTTTTAATTGGTAAAGGAAAAATAAGTAAGAGTAACACTGTACCCCCCATTCTAGTTTATCGTATTCTAACAGTTTAAGACCGTTGCTTACTTAAGTGGTTGTTCCTAGTATTTAATTGCACGTTATATTTTTAATTCATTTCAGACTAATTATCAAATATATTGGCTTTTCCTAGTTGTGTATTTTTATTGGTTATGGATTTTCATTGTTGTACGTTCAGTTGGGAAGATTTTAATGTTAGCAGAAGACACTTCATTTTGGAAGTAGTAAGATTAATAGACTATAATTTTATTTTTTACCACAATTAAACTTCACTAATTATAACTGCAGACAGAGTTCCTGCTCTCAAACCAACCAGGCCTCATTAGTGAAGACTAAATGTTCATTCCATGCTCCCGCCAACCCCCATTGTTCAAGAGCACTTTACACAACTTTACCGTTCGAATTTCTCAGTGCTTCGCTGATCTGTATCACCATACGTCAAATATACAAATAATTTCCAACAGACCTACGCCTGAATTTGCATTTTTTTATTAGAAAAGTTTAAAATTTATAAATGCAGTCTTTGAGCCGGTGGATGGAATGAGCATGGCCTGAGGGCGGGTTGCTCAAAGACCTGTCTCCCTGTGACCCTGTAGTGGGTAGAGCAGAGCCTGGATGAGGTTCAGTGTTTTCCCAATACCCAGCTCAGGGCCTGGCTTTGCTTCAGAGCTTTGCCAAACAGGCTGTTGCTTGGAGCGGCCCGCTGGCCCACCTACCCGTTCTCGCTTAGTGCCACTTAATATTTGACGACCTTGGTTGTAACCGACTTGTGTACGGTGAGACTTAATAATTTGTTGTATTTTAAATGGCATTATCCTATAAGCGCGCGCTTATTACAGCTCCTAGGGCCTATTAGAAGACTGTTTAACAAGCATTTTTTGAACTGCATTTCCATTTTCTTGGTGTGAAAAGAATTAAACATTTACCTTTTATAGGTATTTTGAGAATTGGAAATTGAATTAGTGAGCCAGTGTGGTATTCTGTAATGTCTTGAAGAAAACTTGTTAAACTAGGTAACGAGTCCCTGCGAGAATACCGATTTAATTTGTTTCACGAAGATCATTGAGGAGCGTCAACGACTAAAGGCCTTCCTGTCGTTTGGAGTTCCTGGCGGACAGCTCCAGGCTTGGTTCACATTACTTCTATGCATTATAGAAATCATTCAAAGAGCTTGAATATAACTGTTGTTAAAAAATCAATCGATATAAATTTAAATGCTTTTAACTCGTCGGGAGTGATACTTTTTAGCAAAGAATTCACAGTACAAATTAAACGCGTAAAAAACTTTAGTACTGTATATGAATGACTTTTAGTTCAGTATTAGTTTGGGTAGTCTAATTTAATGTTTGTATAACAACGCTGTAATGACCTGTACTAATAAAGTACAGCATCCAAACGTGTATTAAAACGTTGAGTTTGGTGAAAGTTCTGAAGGGTTCATAGCTATCTTGAGGATATCTTGAGATGATTTTGGGGCTTAGCGTTCCCGCGGCGCGGTCCTCGACCAGGACTCCTTTTTGTTACCCCCCCCCCCCTCCCCAGGAAGCAGCCAGTAGCAGCGGTCTGAGCTCCCAGGTACCTATTTACTGCTAGGGTAACAGGGGCATCAGGTTGAAAGAAACATTTTGCCAATTTGCCTCCACCGGGGATCGAACCCGGTGGAGGACTAAGAATCCGAAGCGCTGTCCACCCAGCTGTCAGGCTTTGCTACGTCAGTTATTTGATAAATTTGCAACAATTTTGCCACAACTGGTTGATTTGGAAGTGCGACGTAACTAAACCAAAAATATAGTTTAATCTAACGTCCTGAATCATTTGGAAGCAAAACCAGCAAAAAATAAAGGATGCACTTTTTACACGCAAGATAGTGGTGGCTTACCCTGTGCTCGTAATTATAACAAACGCGTACACAAAGCGGTAAAATATTTACGCCTTTTGCAGGGAATCTCTTGTATATTGGTGACCAGACCACACACTAGGTGAAGGGACGACGACGTTTCGGTCCGTCCTGGACCATTCTCAAGTCGATTGAGAATGGTCCAGGACGGACCGAAACGTCGTCGTCCCTTCACCTTCTAGTGTGTGTGGTCTGGTCAACATAAAATTTTATATTGCATGGAACTAAAGTTCTGAAAGTTTCCAGTTAGATAATTTGAATTTAATAGGAATAAGTAACAAACTATATAATGTTGGGCTCTTCACTAGGCGACGAGAGCAGTGATTCTAGAATTAAACAACTTGTTTTCAGATACATGTAAGTGGTCTCAAAAATGCAAGAAAGAGGTAAATGGTATTCGAAGCTTGATTGTTTGCGAATTGTTCCAGCAACATCGATGGTTGCCTTGTTGGAAAAGGTTTATAGATCTGTCGTGTAAAACTAATACTGTACTCGGTTTCCCTACGTTATTGGCACGGTTCTTATTGCAAGTCTGAACTCGCGGCAAAAATCTACCATAAATTGTTCTTTAAGTTCCGTGTTAAGGTTAAGACATTTGAACACTTCCACAAAGGTTGATAAAGAAAGCATGAAGCCCTTCACATTAGGAGCAAAATGTTCAATTGGCTTATCGACACGTTACAAAAATATGGATACATGTGGAGTACCTTGGTAATACTTGACGGGTAAGTTTGTACACAACCCAAGTCTGCGTATTAACTAAAGAGGAGGCAACTTGAGCACCTCCTGAAACTTCAACATTGGGCATAAAGTGGGTAAATGTTAGCTTTTATCAATCTTAAAAATATAGACATTACAAAATCTGATTACACCTGGGCGTAATTAGTAAAAGCTTACACGCATGCTAAACCCTATTTTTCTGTGCCGGGTTGCCACGTAAGATATATTAACGGCGAAGAACAGGCTTATTTTATACTGGCAACGGCGAGATGCAGGAAAATACTAGATACCGATTCCAAATTTGCACACTGAAATCTCCAGACCAGGTCGTCTGGTAGGGAGTGCAAGATAGCCACGTTTTAAAATGAGGTTCCATAGATACGTTTAGGTACACATACACATTTATTCATACGTTTAGGTAATTAACAAATATTAAACGACCAAGACTCGTCACTTCCTGTAAACATAAGGGGAACAACTAGCAGACCTCTCAGGAGGTTATGAACTAAAGGCAGGCAAGAGATACCTGTTAATGGTCCAACAGCGTTTGTTGCCCAGACTACCAACTAGACCTGGTCAGACCTGGCTGCAGGAGACGTCAATCTCCCGAAACCAACACAGTTAAACATAGGCGTGACACACTACACTACATTGGATTTGTTCAAACATGGGCGTGCTTGTTACTTCCAGATGAATAAAAACAAATTATATACAAATCAATTTCAGAATTTACTTGTTCAGTTCGTACATTTATGGTTTACACAGTTACGGCACATTACCAGGGGCAAGAGTACCTACTCTACATTTGTAACAACTGGAAATGCCCGGTATATTTGTGCTGATTGAAGCAGTCGCCGTACTTTTTTTTTTAGACCTGATTCCTAAATTCTATTCGAATATTTGAAGACATTACTTGCTTTTGAAGAGCATGTTGACGCAGTGTATGAAAGCGTTTACGTCGCGTCTGTCAATATTGTGATTATGCGAGGCTAGCTGTGGTATGGATCTTGCAGCAGCAGATTCATATCTTGAGACTCCTTCCCAGGTAGTTTTTCACCGTTGTGTAACATTTGTGATCAAAGTCTTTTATGTTGCTATATAGCATTTATTAGTTTCCTAATGTCGTAAAAGGGGACATAAAATGTTTATGCAAGAATGAATGATTAACAAATGTTAAAACTAACTTCCTTTGACTCGTATCAGTGTTGCCCAACCACTTGGACTGGACGGTAGAGCAACGGTCTCGGTTTCATGCAGGTCGGCGTTCAATCCCCGACAGTCCAGATGGTTGGATACCATTCTTTTCCCTGTCCCATCCCAAATCCTTATACTGACCCTATTAAAGTGCTATGTAGTCGTAATGACTTGGTGCTTTCCCCTGATAATTCCTTCCTTCGTCTTAGTGCTAGGAATGTCGTCTTGCAAGCGCGTAATAAAGGAGGGGGGGAACTAGGTAACTTTGGGAGATTGCATAAACAACGTAGTGTAATCTTGCAAGTAACGCGAGACGTGGAGAGGTGAGAGTGATTAATGTGGGAGCTTTCAAACTAAGGCGCCTTTGGGGCCTAAGGCGCTAGAACAGTTGTATAATTTGCCATATGAATAGGCCGTAGTCATCTTCGAAATGGTAGAAACCATATTGTATTATATGTAATGTATGTATTACATACATGGATGCGAGGATAGACGTAATGTAGCCTCCTTGAAATACAGCATAAATGGGCGGGGGTGAAACTGCTGTGAATATAGCACATGACGATATACGATGGCCTTGGGATATATATTGTGGCAATTTAGCTGTAATGTGTATAAGCATATACTGCAGTTTTTATCCAAAGTTTTGTATTGGGTGCCTAATAGTTTCAGCTATTGCAGCGTCATTGACGTTTAAATTGACTTTGCGAGTCGTGGGGTTATTGGTCATGACTTGCATAAATTGTTGCATCGATGAAACTTTAGGATTATTGAAATATTTTTTTGACTCCTGGGGTAACCCCTATGGCCTGGTGTGCAGCTTTGAGCGTTTTATAGTAGTGATTCATGTTTATTGATCTTAGGTGCACAGAACCAGGTGCTTAAGAATGCTTGTTATAGTGTTTAGTGCCAGCAACAGTTAAAACTAGCTTTGATATTGTTGTTACAGATTCAGCTACTCGGAACAAGTTCTAAGTAGCACGGGCTATGGTGAGTCCGTAACTTACCTGGCACAGGAGCGGGGAAAGTAGCACGGGCTATGGTTAGCCTCGAGCTTTGATACCAATGTGTCATATTATATATTTGTTTGAGTCATGTGGTAGTGCGAGTCTGGTCTAATAGTTGATTGTTGTTTGCCGGCAGATGTCTCGTCTGAACGGCGTGAACGGCTTCAACGGGTGCGGGGAGCTGAACGGCACCTCTAACGGCTCTGGCTGCTGGACCATCGGCCTCATCAACGCCAAGGCCAAGTACCTCACCGCCGAGACCTTTGGCTTCAAGATCAATGCTAATGGTAAGTTTATACAGGTTTGAATCCACAAGAATTCAAGTTTAAGAATTGAATTAAAGAATTCAATTCAAGAATGATCAAGTTTATAACAATGGAAAGTACATTATCGCGAGACCTTGCTCTATTTTAGGTTGCCTACAGAGTTAATACATTGTAATACACTTTGTAAACCAATTTGCAAGTCTCGTTAAACTAATTTTAGTGTACCGTAAAAAATTTAAAACGCCTTAACCTGTTTTATCTAGCCTAATGTGAATTGGAAATATCGTCTTTATCGTCACAATGAAGTTACATAATTTGGCTGAAATGCGAAATGAGACATTTGAAAGTCTCGTCACCTGCTTCACAAAACAAAAACCAGACACTCTGAACTGTGGCTCTGATTACTGAGCCTAGATTAGTTTCAACTTGTGGTAAGCCTTGTGGATATAGTTGTGATGCGCTGCCCTTTTTTGTCCTTCAGGTGTGTCGCTCAAAAAGAAACAGTTGTGGACCTTGGAACCCGCCGAGAAAGATCTCATTGCCTTCAAGTCTCACCTCGATAAATACATCTCCGTCGACCAGGTGCGATTCTAGATTGAAATAATTTTATTGAGGTATAAATACGCACAAGGGGATGAGGTAGCTCAAGCTCTTCTCATCCCGTTCGGTACAACGTGTTCATACATATATATACACAGTCGCAAATATGCTTATTAGAGATCATCTCGATTGATATGTGCGGTCTGTATATTGTTAAAAGTTTATAACCATGTTATCAGAGTTAATATGTGGTATGGTTGGATTGTGCAGTACGGGAACGTGACATGTGAGAGTGAAGAGCGGGACATGTCGTGCATGTTTGAGGTGTCGGTGACGGACGACGAACATGGCCGCTGGGCTCTGCGTAACGTCACCCGAGGCTACTTCCTGGGCGCCGGAGGTGACAAGCTTATCTGCAGCGCCAAGGTGCCCACCGACGCAGAGCTCTGGAGTATCCACCTCGCTGCCAGGCCACAGGTAACTAGTCTACAGTACATCTAACTTTTGCTTTTTCTGTTTTAATTGGTACCGTTTTCAGTTTGTCGTAGGTTAAGCTAGATAGTTTTTAGCTTTGATTTGGTTTAAGGCTTTTGGCCTATAAACCACACAAATGGGACACCTGTCTACATACAAAGTGGTTGTGCAGGTACAAATTGTAATAACTTCGATAGAGAGCATCAGTCTGTAAAATGATTAATAAAGTTTTAGTGTGGCACATGCAGTATATTTAATCTCTAGGAACACAGTAAATATGTTCATCATTATTACAGACAAAATTGAAGAAATGCATTGTTCATTAGTCACGGGTGACATTAGTCACAACAGTTTAGTACGAAGGTTGTCACGAAGTTAGGTTTTGACGAGTAAATGAGTTTTATCACTGAACTTGGGGAAAAAGTCCGGTGGGGACGGATCCAGTGAGCATACTGGCAAAGGGATTAGCTGTCATTCTATTTGTGGGAAAATGTAGTCCAGAAATTTCCCTGCATTACTAGCAGGGTGCAGTCTTGACCACAAAATTCTCCTTTTTAGAACAGTTTTTTTATTTATAAACTGCACAAAGACCCTGTACAGTATATCCTTGCGATCCCTTAACGGTTGTAGTTTTCATTATAGTTATTGGCGTGTTATAGGTAAACCTGCGGTCGCTAGGCCGCAAGCGGTACGCCCATCTGAACGAGGAGGGTACAGAGATTGAGGTGGACGCTAATGTACCGTGGGGCGAGGACACACTCTTCACTCTAGAGTTCAGAGATAATAAGTACGCCATCCACACCACTAACAACAAGTACTTGGCCATGGACGGCAAGCTGGTGGCAAACTGCAGCCGGGAGTGTCTCTTCTGCCTCGAGTACCACCACGGCTCCCTCGCCCTCAGAGATTACCAGGTCAGTCCCTCAACACTAACGACCAGTAACATGGTTTTGACTCTTAATTCTTTATTAAACTGATGTCAAATGACATTGTTGGAACTTATTTTAATAAAGTGAGTTAAGAATGCGTATGATTTGCCGTTTTCTTTTGTTGCCATAAACAGGGTCAGTATTTGAGTCCCATCGGGTCCCGTGCTGTGCTCAAAACTCGCTCCAACACAGTCACTAAAGACGAGCTGTTTGCACTTGAAGACTCTCTCCCCCAAGCCTCCTTCGGTGCTCTCCTAAACGCCAGATACGTCTCGGTCAAGCAGGGTGAGTATTCAGAGACTGTTCTTACTTTGCACAGGTGCGGTATCTTGACTGGATGATTATTGCAAATAGCCTTCATGCTGGCGAGTTGCATAATATTCAAAATTGTTTAGGATAATACAAAATGAGCCTGGTTTGTGTGACGTCCGTTGAGGTGTTGGGAGGCGGGTCATGCAGCGCCAACACTGACAAGGGCTCAAGATGCTAACGTCTGTACAAAAACTACCTCCACTACTAGTTACTACCAGTGCCAGGTGGCCCAGGCTTTCTTCCTCCAAACTCTGCCCCCAATTCATGGCCAGCCTAATCTGATAAATGTGGGAGATTGGTAGCAATCTTGGAGCTCGGCTGGAAGTTACCGAAGGGATTGTCACATTATTAGTTTGGGTTACTAACACTTGTCAGCCATTCAGTCCCCGCAACCCATCACCTACCCCCAACCCCCCACAGAATTAGAGAGGAATGTGCAGTGGCTGGCTGCTATTTTTGCATTTGATTGTGCAGTGTTTTTCACTTGTTTAAAAGTGTCTGAGGGGGGACTGGTGAGTGTTTAGTAATTTTCTCGCTCGCACCATTTCGGTCGCTGCCACCGCCTTTTGTGTCGTGACTGTCTGGCTTTGGACGGGTGGTGTTTTTTCTTTTACTAGACAGGTGTTTTCATGTAACCACTGGACAGTATGATAATTGAACAATCGCCAAACTCGTTACAATTTATGACAACAGCACTGGAGTTATGGACGCGCTTGGAGGGGGTTGGGTATTTGCTCTGGCAGTTAATGCTACCAATATTTGGGATGTGGTTACCTCACTGTGGTAATTGTCTTAATTTAAATTAAATATATGCATGTTCTGTAGTAATGAATGGGTTGTGATCAACTACCTAGATCACTTAAGGCTTTTGTTAGCATGGTTAACTGTTGTGAAGGGAAGCCTACAAACAAGGCAGCCAGCCAGCACAGTATAGTACGCGGATGGCCGACCTAGCGGAATGAGAGCATATCCTAGCGGCCAGTCTCCTTCATGCTAGGCATGCGCAAGATTCCCGCCCACTCATGCCACACTACCAGCTTACGGGTGGAACCATTTCGAAGGATCCATGGGACTAATCTTGCACAATACATTGTCTGGCCCCACATGAGTGTTGAACCAAGTGTCTTTGATATTTTACATGGTTTTAACAAATGCACAACTGTATTTGCCGTGACAAATACACAAATGTGTCGCAGCAATGACCACGGTCAATTTTTGCTACATCTGTATTGGTTGGGGGGGGGGGGTTATATGTAGGTGGTGATCCACCGTCTTGTGACAGTAATGCACAAATTAACTTGTATTCTAGTATAACATGTAATTTGTAACTAGATAATAATTTAAAATTTGCACACTACTTGTTAGAGGTAGATATTAGGGAAATTAATAATAGTACATAATGTTTTAAAGGAGCAAAGAATATTGTACCAAAAGTAGCGATGTGGAAATAGCCTCTTGAATTTTATGCCGGAGTTCGGAAGCTTTCATTACCCAGTTCCTGGAATACCGAACCTTTTCAGATATGATAATCATGTGAACAAAGGCCCTCCTCCCTCCATGACAATGGTCAGGTCTGCAATTTATCATTCTATTTTTACGGGCAATTTGGTAGACATAATCATGGATAGAATGTATTCGGGTGGAAAATTGGCCTGAAAATGGGTGAAGGCAGAATATAGCCGGGAGGAGCGGAATATATCCGGTAGCAGCGAAATAGGCTACTTCCCTTGAAGACTAGGTCACGCTTGAGGCCGGGTCTTGCTAGTTTTAATTTTATGTCGACTTGGGAATGAAAAATTTAGGTGCGTATTTTAGCAGTGTGGTTAAATAAATTCTTGATAGTTTAAACAAATAAGATTTAAGTAAATTATTAAATAAAAATACGGTTTGGAACAATAATTCTGTAGCTTCAGGATGATATAGATTGCACATGGCTAAATAGCCAGTTAGAAGAAGGTAGTAGATGGGAGGGGTGTCGGTTGGGGGGTAGAAATAGCCTAAGCTACTCTATCCCTTTGAGATGTATTTATCTCAATAAACATACTTGGGGAGTCGGTTATGGCAGAGTCGTGGTTCCAGAAAGAGGAAATATCAGCATTGTAGATATGCCAAACAGATCACTGGAAGATTATCTTGCCTTGTCGTTAAAAACGAAACCAGATTGTCACACACATTGGACATAACCTTACTGAAGCCAACATTGTCATAAATACTGGGTCCACCCACTAAGATAAAAATGACTCAAAGGTCCAGTCAAAGCCTTGGGGCCCCGCACAGGAAAATGTAAACAACAAATTATGAATTGGTGGGGGGGTTAAGGGACAGGCAGATGAATGTTGGAGACGGACTACAGTGTAAGCTGGATACCACACTGTGAGGATATTCTGGTACCCTGTTCGGGTTGTCGGCAAGTGGAAATGCGTTAAAAATTTGATCACTTCCATCCACTGCTTAAAAGGAAAAGTACGACACAACTTTAGCATATAGGTAATAAACGCAGCAGGTAATTGGATCTTCTACCTTTGTAAATTTATCATAAATTTGTCTATAAAACGTTTGATCTACACAACAGATGTCCATTTCTTTGTCTATAGAACATCAGTGTTCAGTGCTTGAACCCATTGTTATTGTAACCTTAATATAGAGCAGGAAATAGGTAGTAGGAAATGTTTGTTTAGAAGGTACTTGATTTCCCCATAACAAAGCTAGAAAAAAAAACTATCGGGTGCCATATGGAACATTGAATTATCCTGTAAGGGCAGTGGTAAAATGTGCGCTAGATGGTGATACACAATAAATATACTTTCATATTGATAAATGAAGTCATTGCAAAGCGTGCTCTCCTACGACTGTTAAATGTGTTCGTATTCCATTTAAAATGTGCTACCAGTAATTTTAGCAAAGTATCAGTTCGTGTGCTATATTTAGTCTATGCATATGACTTTAGTTCCACAGCTGTTGTCCATTGGAAGGGTGTGTATAGCATTAGTAAGTAATTGGCTCATCACTGTAAATTGCTGTGTAAACTGTTGTGGATCACTTCTTGAACCACATGCTGTGAAGGACTATAGATGTATAGAGATTAATTTGCTAAATAAAAAAAGTTCAGTTCCCGAGTCCATTATGTGCCTCAGTTAAAATACAGCCCGGGGGGTAGGTATGGGGTGCATAATGAACCTTATGCAGCTAAAGGGTAAAGCCGAAACCGCCTCGGATATTTACGTGACCCATATGGTAGTGTTTGGGTGGGCGTGTCTATTAATAAATTAACGTGTCTGATGGAGTTTCACGGCGAGTGCCTGCCATCACCCGCCATTGTCTCGACACCTCTCTCCACTTAAAAAAATCAAATTCCCTCTCAAAAGACCACCCGTGTGGCAAGAAAAGAGACAAACTGCTTTTGTGTTGCCCCAAGTCAAGCAGAAACGTCCATTCTTAGCCATGATGACCGTACACATTGTTGCGAGGGACTGGTGATGAAATTCGGGATTGTGGTATTGCGATGTTGTGGCGGTGCGGATCGCGTGTCCTGGTGGCGGTGGTGTTCCTGTGGTGGGTTCAAAGATACGAGTCATTTTCTATGGCATGGCTTTAATATTTAGGGACTTTAATATTGCATTTGCGAGGGATGAGTGCCGGCTCTTGGATCCCACCTCCCGTACGTTAAACTGGTATATAAGTTACAGACTTTTAGGCTCTGGCATTAGTTAAACCTGTGTGAGAAGCTCGCCTTTGCCACTTCATTTGTTCGCTTTCCCGACACAACAAATTCTGTGGCTCATTAGTTTACATGGGTCCCCCCCCATATGTGTTACCCCTGCTACAATAGTCTACTATATTTGTTTTTATGGTGATCATGTCTACAGTCGCTTGCAAATGAGGTGGTTTAACTTGTTTAATCTTTCCTCTTGGCTCTGGAATTGACGTTCAAAATGGTTCTTAAACTTTCTGTATGCTGCAGGTATACGTTTTTGGGCTTCTGACATCTTCGGTGTAGTATCAACCCCCTAACCCCCCCCCCCATTCTGTCAAATTCCAGGTGGATTTCCTCTCTGGTGTGATATCGTGTATCCGGCCTCCTGTTCAAAGGGACCAGCTTCATTACTTTGCACTTGTCAGTTCTCTAAATCCGTCAGCTGTAGGTCCCAGGACCCACGTATAATTTAATTCTTGACAAGGTTTCCCCGTTTCTTTATTATTGATGAAAAAGTTTTGTCAATAGCGTGTTACTGTGGTCCCTTGTGTAACGTCCATTGCCGTAGTTCATTGAACCCTAACTTTGTTAAATTGTAGTGTACCTATACGTTCACCAGGACAATTAGTGACGGTTTAGATGCCAGAAGACGTGGAGAGGGATCTAATATACAACCCCTCCCTCGTTCCTCAGCCATTAATACATTCACGGGAGACATCTCCCGTCACGCAGGGTGCAGTCGCACCTCCACAGATCTCCAGTATCAGCTCTTGATACTGGTAATGGCTCAACAGGACCTCCACTTACGGGCTATTCATGCCCGTGCCACCTTTTGGGTGGCTTAATCTTCATCAATCAATCACCTCAGCCTCATTGGGATGGAGCCCTTCCAGTGGTGGGAGATGAGTAATCAGAGCGCCCAGAGAGCAGGTGTTGAAAAGCGGTTTAAAACCCAAGAGGACGGGTCCATCCTTTCGGAATGACATTAAGGGCCCTGTGGTTTGTTCACCTTAATTTAATACTTCCTTGTCGCGCCAAGTTTCTAGCTCTAATAATTTGGATGTGTTCACATGGCACCAATGACCTTGTCACGCAGAAAGTTAGTGCCTATGAAAAAAAGAAAAACAGGAAAAGTCATGCATACGGTTGAAGTGTTTACTTGCCTGTTCTTGGCTTTATCTGCACAAGTGCAGCTACCCTACCCTAGACTATAGGAAGGTGGAGTACAGTGTGCCAAAAAGCTAGCTACGTGGTGCTGAAATCCCCATCTCGCAGGATGGTTAGTCATACAGGGCCATATGTTCAGTAGCCTGCACTGGCAAATTCTGGGTGCAATATGAGGATATCTTCAAGAACACGAGAGTGAATAAAGTAATTGCAAAGCTCCAGGTACCTCATGCCAACGGGTCTGAAAGGTCTAATAACTGGACATTCGGTGATGTAGTGTGGGAGATCATGCCGCAGTTCCTGCTCACAAAGTTTGCACCTGGAGTGCTCAGGATTGGGAGATTCGTCAACTCTAGCCACCTGCCACAGGTAACGGTAACCCAACCTGATCCTGGCAACCACTGTGTCGCACAGTCTGGTGAACGTTTTATGCTGCCCATAAACATAGGTTTCAGATCTGATCAAATCATAGCTTTTTATACTGGAGTTTTCAGGTCGTTGGGAGTCGGTGATTTCTCTTATCAGACCCGAGTGATTGGAAGGGAACTCGGGGAAAACCACAAAGCCATTGCGACTATATAGCACTGGGAAGGGTTAGGAATAAGGATTTGGGATGGGACGGGGGGGGGGGGAAGGAAACAATATCGTTTTTCTGGCAGCAGAGATGGAGGATATCTAGATCTAATTCAACTTTATCTTTGCTGCCAAATTAGCGTGTAACAATGTCTGTAATTGATGTCTGTTAAATAATGTGATCCTATGCTACTTCCCGGCCCAGATCTATCCCGTCACCTCTTGCTCGTACTTCCCCCCCCCCCCCCCCCTGTTGTATGTTCGGCTTCGGAACGTGTACATTTTGCGGTGTGTTCAAAGTAAGAGTTGGGAATTAGAAGCAAAGTGGTTGGGGAAAGCTGGAGGGTGACTATGTATGGCCTGCCAGGCGAACCTGTCCTGTCTTCATTATCCACTTGGTCTTCCTTAAAGCAATATGAAGAACACTTCCTTCAAACATTGGGGTGTTTTGATAGCGTTGAAATTTGTGCCTTATTAACATTCTCATATTTTTTTCCTTGTAATTTCCTTGAAATGCTTTGGCATAGTTGATTAGCCTGTTAAATGTTTACTTTAGCGATCTCAGCACGTTACAGTAAGTTGCCAGGAAGCTCGGCAGGTCACACATTGACCTGCATAGATTTAGGTAAACGTTGCTAGTAAGAAAAGGTTGGTTAGTTGTCGGTTAGTTTGACGGCTACCTTCATGTCCTCGGTTTGAGGAGGGCATGGACCTCTGGTTTCTAGATTGGTACTTGATCCTTAACCCCCCCCCCCATGTGACAACGTACTGTGTGATTGGGGACATGGGAGATCTAGCGAAGTGATGAAAATTAACGAGCGACCTAGTTCTGCATTAAGGCCAGTGACTGGTCTGGTGGCGGTTTTTACGAGGGATAACCATTCTGCCGCTGCCGCCTCCCTGTAAAAACATGTGGTGTTGGTTGTCCTCCCCTCGCATGTGGTGGTGCCAGATTATTGGTTGTGGTGTCGACCATGGTCTTTGTAGCAGCTGTAGATGGGAAGGGTTCGTGGTTACGCACCTGTTTTGTAATTGAAGTTTTATTGCATCGCAACTTTCCCGTATAGTAGAGGGGGATGTATTCACAGGTAGTCCTTCCCCTTCCCCATTGGTAAATATAATCTACTCATTAATGTTTGTACTCACGATGTATTAAAATACTTCCCATTGTATAGGAATACTCATCTCTGGCCTTTCTGAGCATTTTATTATTCGTATAGAACGTGTTCAGTGTCAATTATGGTTCCATACTCACGAAAGTGTCCAGTGGAGAGTGTGTACGTCACACCCTGTATACCACTTTCAGCATGCCAGGGCTGTATCAAAGTATTTGCAATAAAACTATCTGAAATAGTCTAATGCCATCATAATTCTTACCACTATTGAGAAACTGTAAATATTAGGCAGGCTCGTGAAAATTAGCATTATCTAAATTTTAGCACGGTGATTCGGTTTGTGTAAAGGTTAAAATCTCGTTTGGTGATTTCAGAAAGATAGGATAGTTCTGTGATCGGGTTGCTATGTACGTTTGAGGTCTCTGCAAGTTTCTAGCCCCTTTCCTGGACATGCTCACCCACTGCCACCCTCCAGTAGACGATTCGCTCCTTTCCTCCTGACAAATTTTGTTTTATGAGAATATTCAGATGCAGGCGATGAATCACAATAACGTGGCTAAAGTATGTTGACCAGACCCCACACTAGGTGAAGGGACGACGACGTTTCGGTCCTTCCTGGACCATTCTCAAGTCGATTGTGAATGGTCCAGGACGGACCGAAACGTCGTCGTCCCTTCACGTTCTAGTGTGTGGTCTGGTCAACATTCAGATGTAGCCACCGTTATTTGGTATATTGGGAGGTACCCAATCTCTATGCTTGTGTGTGTGTTGTGCGAACTTGATGCCGATGGTAGGGTAATGTTGGAGGGAAATTGCGGGTAGGGCAGCGAGGCGAGTAACCCGACCCCAGGGTCGTGTCCCAGCCGCCATAACCCCCCAGGCCAGCTGACGATGATCTCACTACTCCCCCCTTACTTCCTCCCCCTCTTCTCCACCCTCGTCCCTCGCCTGCTCCCTGAAGTATTTTCTTGCAGGGAAGGAAGTGGCGTATTTGTGCTGGTTATGGAGGGGCGTCACTGGTGCTGGTAGTGGGCGGGACACAGGCTAGCAGGACACTGTTATAAGTTCGGCTCCTTCAACCCCCATCGGCTATTTATCGTCAAAAATACACATTAAATGTGTGAATTTTGTGTACATGGATAGGTTAAAGAAATTACAATTTGTAAAGTTTTCAAGTGTTGCGTTTAAATTGAAGAGTTTTTGTAGTTTAAATTTACCTTGGACAGTTGAGCAAGTTTATAGATGTACTCGGTCAAGTTCAAGTATGTTTATTGAGAAGAAATACATCTCAAAGGGATAGAGTAGCTTAGGCTATTTCTACCCCCCACTCGGTCATCATAATTGTTACACTGACAGGAATGAGTAGTGAATGAGAGGAATGAGTTACACGGACACACCATTCACAACCCAGGTGAATGGGACAGTAATGTGTTAGTGCCTCTGCAGGAATAAAGCATTTAATCGCCGAAGTAGGTATTTTCACAACCTATTGTTCCTTTTATGTATAAAGAATAAACAAAGCAATTGTAAATTTCTTGTCATGCCAATATTTACCAAGCTAAAAATTTTGGTTAAATGTTATACACAAAGCATATTGCATTCTTGTAAAGCCACCAACACTCGTAGCATTTCGGGCAGGTCCTCAATCTTAATTTTCCCTGGAATACGACCCATCAAATCGGTTTAACCACCAGGTACCCATTCACTGCTGGGTGAACAGAGGCGTACAGTTAAGGATTGGCGCCCCGTCAATCCTCCTCGGCCAGGGTACGAACCCAGGCCAAATCGCTCGCGGGGATAGTGTTACCACTGCGCCACAGGGACTGCAATTAAGTGTTCTCCTTTGTTAAAAAGTTCTACCCCATTATTCTCGTTTATCTGTAAATAAAGAATATGGCCTAATTCTAAACTTTTTAAAACGCAGTATTACCTTATTGCCTTTAATATTTGAGACATTCTTCGTTCTGAGTATTTTGCGATCTGAAGTCACTATAGCGCCGGACTGGTGACAATTGTAAATGGGTTTGTTTACACGTCATTGCTATTGGTTTAATAGTATAGTATATATGTCCTTGTTCATTTTCAGCTTGGGAAATGATTGATAATAGTACTAACGGTATCTTGAATATGTAAAGCTATTGTTAGCAGTTACATCTGCATAAGGCAGTGCATTTGCAAATATTAAGTTAGCGTACTGGAAGAGCAAAGCATGAGTCAGCGCAACAGGTGGTCAGTGGAGACGGTGGGTGTGGGAAACCCACGTGGTTGGCTTGGGCCAGTCCGCGTGTCTGCTGCTGCACCTGGTCCACGCCTTCATGGCTGTGCGAGTCTGCCCTGGCTCAAGCCCTTCAAAGCGTAGCGGAAAACATTCATGGCGGTAACCCAGCCAAGGCCTCTCGGTGTGCATATTGGTGTGCAAATCATGTGCCGCACTTAGTATATATATATAACTGAACTCTTTATGGGCCAGAAGGGTTAGTGGAATCTTGCTTTGTGAGCTATAGAAACAAGATACGGTTGATCGCAAGGTATTAGTTTGTGTAGTGTCTTATTGCAGGAAAGTGAATCTTGGTATTGAAGAACAGTGACGTATTCACGATATTGACTATCTTTGATGTAGTCATCCCTCGTAGAATTTCCTGTTTGGTGGCTTCCTTGAAATCAGGCTCACCCGTCGGGTCTAACGCCGGGGGAAATAACGCTGGCTTTGTTAGCTGCTGAGGGCCAACACTGCCCTAACCAATTTGTTTTAATCTGTGACGTTAGTTTCAAGTATGTCGTTCCAGATGGTTAATAGACTTGGCGGTACAAGTGTTTATAGAGAAATTAGGTCACCCTCTTGCTTGTGTACACAACCACTAGTTGTGCGCGCGCGCATTGTAAATAGTAGCATTTTTTTCCCCAGACAAGTTCAGGTGTAATCATGCACCTGAATGCTTCAGGTATAATCATGCACCTGAATGCTTCAGGTATAATCATGCACCTGAATGCTTCAGGGGTAAGCATACGCTGGTGCTATGGCTTCAGTTTATCATGCCAGTCTCTACCATAATGATTAACGGGGACAGGAGCTAGTGTGCTTAGGTTTGTTACAATGCCCTTATTTGATCACATACAGCCAGCTTAAGATAGGGAGAGAAGTTTGTGGTGGTGGTGCATGCGTTGAATGGGAGCGTCGGGAAGACATCTTGCTGGATGGGAAGGTGCACGCTGCTCAGCAACTGGTTTTGTTAGAATGTTCTGGGGAAACACGCCGGAAGTTGGTTCACTCTCACCCAGGTAAACACGGGCTGCCAGGGGCCTTTCACTTGACCTACTCAACTATTGGCGTTTTTTATTTTATGTAGTATTGCAAAGTTTGCAAGGTGGCTATAGCAGCGAAAGCCTGTAGCAGTAAATACACTTGTCAGCGTCTATTCCCACCCTAGGACTAGTGGTGACGTAGTTAACCAAAATTTCTGCAGTATATTAAAATTTGGTGCAATACTATAAGTCAGAGAAAAAGGAGCACACTTTAGCGGCGTGTTCCTTTGCGACCCATTCAAAGGTGTTAATGTATTTCGGAACTATTGATTAGCAAGGTTTTTAATGTTTTAAGAAGTGGTAAGCTTACGGCAAATCTTTTGAAGTGCGTTTTGCAGAGACTTGTTCCGTAGGTGAGGGGCTACACACTACAAAGAAAAATAACCTTGTTATAATTATACTAACCCCCCCCCCTCCCCTAGAGGGGCTAGTTTACTGGGCAGCGTCCCCTTCATACAGGATGTCCCCTTGTCCTGCATGTATTAATATTACACCCTGTTGCTCCCAAGATACCTTAAGAACTGTAAATGTTCTCCCATGTAGCAGTTTCCAGTTTGGTTGCAGTGTCCAGAGGCTATGAAGGTCTCTTCAGTGTCAAGAACTGGTTTCCCTCCTAAGATAATTGTCGGGAGAAAACGCCAAGGCAGTATAACTGTATAGCACATGAAGATGACGGGACAAAAGCAGGGATAAAAGGGTTAGGTTAGGTTCCCAGCCACTTACACCGTCGTGGCCCGAACGGTGACCCGCAAGAACCAGGCCGTTGTTGAAATTGAAAGAAGTTTATTGAGGTAAAATACACACAAAGGGATAAGGTAGCTCAAACTATTCTCACCCCGTTAAGTACATAGTGTTAATACATACATACACACATCACAAGCAATAAACATATTGCCAAACATTCTGAGAGATAAACATATACATTTCCTCCTTTACACTAGTATGGTAAGGCCGTTGTTGTACCATCAATGGTTGGGTTCTTAGTTTATATAACCGTAGGTTATGTAGCATCATGATTTTAGGAAGGCATTTATTTGGATTTAGTATTGCAAGTTCTCTAACCCCCGGGGAAAAAAAGTGCACCTAAATCTCACGAAAAATGTACAAATTGCAATACTGTCTTTAAAAGCGCGTGTCGGCACTTCTCAAGACCCAACTTTAAAGGGTGATATATTCAACGAAAATGAAGTGTACCAAAGAATGAAATTGAAGCAGATTTGTTCATACTTAAAGTATTCGTATTATTGAGTTAGACTGCTCAAGTGATAGACTTCAGTTTTTTTTTTCTACCACAGACGTGGCCACACATTCACAATGCTAACGAGCACATGTACATTTTCTTCTGTCCTCCATGGACAGGGTGAGAGATCTGTTAAACATATAGTTCAGGGATTTATTGAACAATCAACCACAGAAGGTGATTCGGTGCTTTTTAAAATGCTAAGCTAACCTACATACGTAAATAAATACATGTTCGAAGTGTCATTAATGTGCATTTACAAAGGTGAAATGCAATTCTGATCAGCTTCCATATGTATATATACATATAGACTTTAGTGTGAGTGTTGAGGGGGAGGATGGGAGCAGCTGGCGGCTTATCGACATGTATTTCCTGTCACGGCGTCTTGTGTCAGGGTTCAGGACGCGCGTCTCGCCTCCCTCGGTAATAAAACATATTGTATCTCCGGGGCTGATCTTTGCTGCTGACTATTTATAACAAATGGTAGTCTACTACTTACCAAGTATGGGAGGGGGGGGGGGAACGGCACTTTACAGGAGAAACCTAACTGTAGTATACCGGAGTTGGTTAATAGTATTTGTATAGTTAAGTGATTGTAAAAAAATAGGCCTCTACATGAAACTAAAGGAAATAGGAGTTGGTTATGAAATTGATGCTAGATTGTCAACTTTCAATTAAAGATTGTTCAATTTTTTTAAAGTTTAAACTTTGAACATCTTCACAATGTCGTAAGGGAAACGGAGAAAATCCTATACATTTTTAGCAAATAGGATAATTAAGGAAATAAATCGTGTGGGCATAACATAATTCATGCCATAATTTATCACTACAGCCTCGGTAATTAGCACAAGGTCTTGAGTGCAGTCACAACCTGACTATACCAGAGCAGGTGTAACCTGGTTGTCGGGCATCACAGCTAGACCTGAAGGGGGTCGTAGCTGCTTTTTAAAAAGTGCATCCTCACGTTTGTGGTGTTCATCTATGACCTTGAAAAGTTTCCAAATAAACAGTTGGCTCTAAAAAAATGAATTTACTAAAACTAATCTGTAAACCCTAACCTAGGCCTAACATGGCATAAATTCGGCCTGAAGTTATTATTAAATTTAAAAAAAAAAATCCCAAATTAGTTTGTTCTAGATTTAGCTACAAAACTAATTTTAATTTTGCGATAGATTGGTATTTTAGCATTATAGAGATGGACTTGCTAGACAGTGTTAATCTGCAGGTGTTGACGTGACGGCCAACCAGGAGGAGATCTCTGACCACGAGAAGTTCCAGCTGGAGTATGACGGAGCCACCAAGAGGTGGTATGTACGCACCATGCAGGACAAGTACTGGACGCTAGAGGCCGGTGGCGGTATTCAGGCTAATGCCACTAAACCGTAAGTATTATTGCAGTACAGTACTATAATTCATAATAAACATTAATTACCTTTACAATCACTTCATAGTGTTGACCAGACCACACACTAGAAAGTGAAGGGACGACGACGTTTCGGTCCGTCCTGGACCAATCTCAAGTCGATTGTGAAATCGATCTCACAATAAACTTGAGTGGTCCGGGACGGACCGAAACGTCATCGTCCCTTTACTTTCTAGTGTGGTCTGCTCAACATGCTTCAGCCACGTTATTGTGACTCATCACCTGCACTATTCATAGTAATTTTCTTCCCCATCTTTGTTAGTCATGTGATTAGCATAATTATTAGCATACTTATGCTGCAGTTTCCTTACTGGTGTTCAGGCATGTACATTTATAGTATAGTAGTATTATAATACTGTGTAAAGTAGATTAATATTTATGCTCTCCCTTTTGAAAGTAGGGGGGGGGGGGGCGATGACAAGTGTTGAGAAATATGGTTTTATACATTGCCTTAGTTCCTTAAATTGAAATGTTAAGTACAGTATCTCCTTCCCCTTACCTTTTGTATGTGCTCTTTAGTAAAAGTCCACTTATAATTGGCTTTCGTGTCTCTCACTTTTTAGGCTTAACACTTGAAGTAAATATTGCAATCTTGTCACTTTTCATTAAGCATGTAAAATATCATTGTACTCTCCATTTAGGTGGTAGGGAGACTTGCTAGGAATCCAACTACACAAAACGAACACTTTTGCCCACTACTGACGAAGTATGGAGTCAAAAATATAAAATAAAATTTGGCCTGCTTTCGGCTAGGATGCGGGAGAGGCGCGCCGCGGTTTTGGACATTATATGCATATACTCCTGTAGGAAATTTCATTGCGAATACATTGATACCAAAAGGAAAGACCTAGGACGAGAATTGAGGTAACAAAGTTGAAAAGAGTAAACACATTTTATTGATCTTGAGCGTTCATGGGGGTAACGCGCTGTCACACTTTTTGCTGTACTCGCCTAATTGTGCTTGCGGGGGTTGAGCTTTGGCTCTTTGGTCCCGCCTCTCAACTGTCAATCAACTGGTGTACAGATTCCTGAGCCTACTGGGCTCTATCATATCTACATTTGAAACTGTGTATGGAGTCAGCCTCCACCACATCACTTCCTAGTGCATTCCATTTATTAACTACTGACACTGAAAAAATTCTTTCTAACGTCTCTGTGGCTCATCTGGGTACTAAGTTTCCACCTGTGTCCCCTTGTTCGTGTCCCACCCGTGCTGAAGAGTTTGTCTTTGTCCACCCTGTCAATTCCCCTGAGAATTTTGTAGGTGATTATCATGTCTCCCCTTACTCTTCTGTTTTCCAGGGATGTGAGGTTCAGCTCCTTTAGCCTTTCCTCGTAGCTCAATCCTCTCAGTTCCGGCGGCTGTGGGTGGTACGCCGGGCTTTTGGACTATATATATGCATATACTCCTGTAGAGAATTCTATTGCAAACCGTGATACCAAAATGAGACCTAGTAAGAGAATTGAGGTGACCAAAGTGAAGTGTGTACACATTTCATTGCTCTTTAGTGCTCCGGGTAACATCCTCTCGCTGTTTTGTGCGGGTGGTACATGTATTTAATCGCGTAGACAATTCTATTGCGAACACATTGATATCAAATTGAAAAACCTAGGACGAGAATTAAAATAAAGTTGAAAAGAGTACACACTTCAGTATTGCCACGCTCTCTAATGGAAGGCCGGCGCGCCTCCCTACTCTTCAGGGTACCCGCGGCCTGCTTTCATCATGTTGGCGGGTGGAGCGCGCCACGGTTTGACATTATATGCATATACTCCTGCTGGGAATTTTATTGCGAACCCATTGATACCAAAATGAGACCTAGGACGAAAATTGAGGTGACCAAAGTGAAACGTGTTCACATTTTATCGATCCTGTGCGCTTCCGGGTAACTCGCTCTCACTTTGTGTTTGCTGCGGGTGGTACGCCGGACTTTTGGGGTGTACATGCTTTTAGTCCTATAGAGCATTCTATTGCGAACACATTGATACAAAATTGAAAAACCTAGGAAGAGAATTAAGGTGACAAAGTTTAAAAAAGTATACACTTTCAGTATTACCACACGCTCCCATGGAACGTCCAAAATTACTTACAGTACTAGGAAAGGTGGAGCGCTCGCTCTGGAAGAGCAAGTGTTTTATCAAAGAATTCATAAACATGTAGCTGCATCCATTTCACACGATGAATGTTTATACTGTGGATTCTGTGATATGTCCTTTCCTTGCTCAAGTTTTGAGTCACTCTTAATTTAGGAACTTTGTCATTTGTCCCCCCTATCCACCTTTGGATCAATTATCATAACCTCAACCAGTATGCATATTTAGATATTTTTGTTGAATGAACATCTTAATTCTGGCTGGGGAGGATCAACTGGGTGCCAATCCTTTACTGTAGCCTCTGTTCACCCAGCAGTGAATGGGTACCTGGTGAAATGATTTGGCAAGTTGTATTCCAGGGGAAAATTAGGATTAAGGACCTGCCCCCCTTAAAGACAAGCATATTTTTCCTGATTATGGAAAAAAAATTGCGTGAACAAATGATTTTGCTAGATATTTGGTAAAGGGAAGGTTGTTCTATTTAGAATAGGTTTATTGTACTTTGTGGTGTTCATTTTTTTTTTCCCCGCACCCTCCCTAGGACATCCAATGCACTCTTCAACTTCCAGTGGCAGCCAGATGGGTCTGTTGCCTTCCAAGCAAACAATGGAAAGTACATTGCTACCAAGAAGTCGGGTCACTTGTTTGCCAATGCCGATTCTCCAGATGAAGGAAGTGCTCGTTTCTACTTTTATTTGATAAACAGGTATGCGTGTAGTTTTAATCTATCGTGACTCAAAGCTTTATTGGTGCCTTGTTAATATAGAATCTTTGGTATTATTGGAAGGTAATCCCAAGACAGTATTAGAAATAAAAAAAAAAAAAAATAGATTTCGTGACACCAATAAGAAGTGATATACAGTACCTGCAGACACTAACAAGAAAAGATTAATCATTAACTGGAACAAATACAGGGCATATTCCTAATGTACAATATTAATTAATTTGATACTGCATCAGTATCACTGCCAATTAAGTGCCAATTATTAAAAAGTACAGTATTAAATCCCCAGAGGCTTAATTAATAGAAGAGGTTTAGATGTCAGACCAGTGACCAAGTTGAGCTATAGTATTCGGGCACAATTCAAAAAGGTGTGCCTGCAATTAAGATTTTAAAAGCATTTCAGCATAAAATTTCCGAAGCACAATAGTGTTCCCCATACATTAAACACCCAGTGGGTACGTGTGCATCAAAAGTCAATCTTTATCTAATGTATTGGTGGTATGATTTGTGATTTGACTTGGCTTTATTTTTTACATAATCAGCACTGTAAATTGACAATATACTTCTCATTTCAGGCCAGTGTTGGTATTAAAGTGTGAACAAGGCTTTGTAGGTTACAAGACATCAAACAGTCTTAAAATGGAATCCAACAAGGCAAACTATGAAACCATCAAAGTAGAAAGAGGAGAGCAGGGTCAAGTCTTCTTCAGAGGTATGTTTATACTTCACTAATGGTAGTACTGTAGTTGATTAGTTCATAAGATTAAGAATATCTGCTAACAAATCAGGTTTGGTAAATGGTACTTATTCAGTTGGCCAAGTCATTGGATTAGTTAACCTTTGCATCTGGGAGGTGATAATCCACCTTTATACGAGATACTGAATAGAGAACATATCAATGCAGTCTGTTTTGTAATCCAAACTACAGTAGCGCCAAAAAAGTGTACCATGTACATGTGTGCCGACGTTTGCCTGTAGTTATAATTTAATCGGTTTAGTCATCTTACTCCTAAAGCCCAGCCTGGGGTCCAGACTTGTTTGGGAATAACATGTTCGATAAAGTTGTTCGTTGTAGCAGCTCTCGGGCCCACATGCTGTTATGAACCTCAGGCCAATCATAACCTCCATCCTAACCTGGTATTTTACCTGATATACTACAGGGCCACAAACCCTAGTGGCCTCGACAAAGACAGGAAGCCGGCTGCTTGTTGAAGGCCCCCCCCCCCCATTCCCATTCTTGAACACACTGTACCATCACAAGAGGTATGGCATGGTTTCAAGGTAAACTGAAGGTTATATTGTGATGATACCAGGTTTGAGTCATTTCTGGTGCAGGGCTAAATCAGAGTTTGGGGGAAAATGGAGACGGCAGAAGGCAGTCTGATCAAGGTGGATGACAAAAGTTAACCAATAAGGAGGAAGCAGGACTTTGATGTGGGAGGTGGTGAAGGCCTGTGATTGGCTGAAGGTTCACTCGTTGGCTCAAAATAATGGTAAATTGTCTTCAAGGCTCCTATCATACAGGACTAGCAGCAAAGTGAAGGAGGGTAATGTAGTTCTTGGCAGATGTTGTAATTAATCACTTCTATAGTGTGGATGCATTGTTCATTTTGTGCCAAAACACTTCCCTTGTCAAGGCTAAAGCCTAGATATTTTAATGTTGTACTTGGTAAGGTAAAGAGGCATGATGCAATAAGTTGGAATGGCTGTTCATAGGAAAATAAAGGGCATTACATAATTATTGTTCATATAGTGAGGGGTGGTTTATGTACTTTGCACTGCCATGGCATTAAATATGAACTAAGCAGGGAGAAGTGTTGACACATTTTCAGTGGAGAAATTATAATTGACTATAACATGTTTAAAACTAATTACACCAATAATACTGCTTATGTGGGAAGTCTGTCCCAACATTTCCACTTGACAAGTGCTGGTACTGTGTTTAAAGTAAAATGTATCTTGAAGTGTAATGCAGCTTTCTGGAAACCTGAGATTTATACACACTTTCATGTTATTAAAGAGTTTCTTGGGCCATGATCAAAGTTTTTATGACTTGGTATAACCTCTGGACTGTAGTAATAAATTTAATGTCTTCTCCTTTGTTTCAGGTCAGCAAGGTGGGTACTGGCATGCCTGCGGTGATGGCATCATGGCTGATTCAGAGGTTCCTGAAGGATTTTTCATAGAGCTTCGTGAGGCTACTCGAATGTGTTTGAAGAATTCTTCAGGTCAATACATTGTCACAGAAAAGAATGGAGGGTTTAAGCTAGGTGACACTGATCCTTCAAATGCCACACTGTGGGAATTTTAAGGTGTGATTATCCTAATGGGTAAAAAGAAAACCAACTTGGGTAAAAACCCATTAAACCCCATTCTTATCTTGCTGAGTTTCGATACTTTAAAACGTGAATCGATCATCGGCAACAAATTTGTCTGTAATAGTAAGGTTGTAGGTTAGGTATGCTAAGATACACCGAAAGTTACGAGCCAGATTGGAGATACCCCATCCAATATTATTATTAAGTGTCCTGAATGGTATCGCTCACTAGTTAGTAAGATGGATTTTTTCATTCATTGATGTGTAAGAGTTTCTTCATTATGGAATGCCCAATTAATATATTATTAATTCAATTTTTTTACTTGTATTCCTATTAACTAGTTTTTTTATCACTTGAAAGTATTGACAGTCGAATATTAGGTAGAATGTGTAGTCTTATTCAGTGTTTAATGGAGGTCACTATAATAATAGGAAATACTCGGATGAAATATATACCCGTGGCAAAAAAACATTTACATAGCTTTTGCCAAACGTTATTGGAGATGTATGTTCATACAATTATCATTGTGCACAACCAAAGTATTTTCTTCTGTATAATTTTTGTACAATTAGCTCTGCTGATAGTGATGCTGTATGTAGATACAAAAATTTATATTGCTTCCACATGTCTCTAGGCTAAGTCAGATAACTTGTACTTAATTCTACTTTTTTACCATTTCTACTTGTGACTGTCAGTGTTGATTTCTAAAAGTAAAGCGTAAGGAGACAAATTAGATGCATAGATATTAACTTAAATATTAGTACTTTATGATTTTATAAATAATTGCGATAGATCCACTCCAGCATTATACACAAGTTTGCCCAGTCAGTAACTTGGAAAAAATTCTTGATTAGTCATTGGCTGCTGGTGGCCTGATTTTTCAGATTGATTGTACAGGTGGATCTTGGTTTAATTGATGTCCTGTTTAATGTGAATTTTTGTATTGGTTAAAACTGGATATTGAACCGAATCATTTGCGATAAGCCGCACATTAGTGCCTGGTGTTAACGTGGCGTGTAACACGTCATGGGTCAGTTACTTGAAAAAATTTTCTGCTTGTGCTTTCACTAGCTTGGCACAGATGTACATTCTCACCTGTTATTTTCCTGCTGCTTTGTTAACCATGAGTTTTAAATTTGCTCTTAAAATTGAAAGTTCACTGTTCTTAAATGCAAGGGCCTTTTTATACATTTAGGTTAACTTTGGTGCTCCTAAAGTTCAATTGTGTATGTGAACGTGAAAGATTATCGTGAAGTTTTACAATATACTATCTGTTGTATCTTGTGGATTATGCCCTAAAGGTAATTCCAGCAGCCTCTTTGCTCTTGGTGTTATACCCGCGGCTTCAGGCAGCGGTAACCAGCCAATGCATTTATGGAAGGAGAACCCGGCCCAGGACAGCCCGAGGCTTGTCCTTCCTGTGGGAGCCCCAGCTGTGCCCACCTATGCCAGTCTTACCCATGCCCTCCTGCATCTTGCACCGATAAAAATATTTAATCGAAATAAGTGTAAATGTAAGGATTAGTTACATAGTTGAATAAGATTTCTTGGCTTTCATTTGTAAACCGTTCCAAATAGCATGTTTACTGCATATTGTAACTATAGCTAGACATAAGTAAAACTTTAATAGTTTTTTAATCCCAATTTCTGTATGACTCATAATGAGAACATTGGGTAACTTGCTGGCAGCAGTAATCTTGCTATAAAATGCCAATGAAAGGTATCACAGGGCATTGTAATTATTTAAGTGCATATGTTTGCACAGCTGGTTGCTAATGCCTCTGTTCCTTTTAAATGTTCTTGTCAGTCGTAGTTAATGCGTATTATTGTTTGATAGCCCTTTGTATTATGTGCTTTAGATAGGGCAAACAATTTATTTATTGCAATATTGTATAACATATCCTTATAAACAGCTTCTTAATAAAATTAAGCAATTACCAGCTTTTTAATTTACATGAATATTGAATTGATGACATACTGTACCTATTTAAAGCAGTTTAAGTATTAAATTGTTGGATATAGCTTGCCACTTGGACTTTCTGGACTAAAACATTACTATATTTGACCAATTTAAAACAGAACTAATGACTTGGGAAAATTAACAATGACTATATTTTAAAATGTGCTCACTAGTTTTCTTAAAAGCTGGAGGCATGAAGGAATGATTTGGGATACAACGAGGGCAGTCTTTGGTGAACATGAGCAATTGGGAATGTTGACCCCATTGCCCCTAACACTTTTTGTATAATAGGGGATTGCCTACAGACCTCTAACCTGACACTGCCTTGAAGATGCTTGGGTAATCTGGAGGGTTGTGTGTGCGTATATGTATATATATATATATACATATAGATATAGTGTGTGTATATATATATATATATATATATATATGTATACAATACTACTGCAGAGCTTTGTAATTTTATATGCTGCAAGAGGGTTACTTTTCATATGCATAGTTTGATATTGTGGTTGACTTGTAATTACCTGTGTAATTACAGGATGAGAGGTATGCTTGTGGTGCCTTGTCTTCTGGTGCACTCCTCGTATAACGCTTTAAAACTATGGTAAGGCTATTGTGCTGTATTAGTCTTCTCGGCTTGGTGCCTTCTTTTGATAATTATTTATGGTAAAGCTAGAAACAAATACGGAACCCTTCCATAACAATCTGCATAAACTCTACAAATAAGACTGGCAAATTCTTTTAAAATAAAAACATGATGACCTTGTATGTCGGGCATTATACACCATTACCATATCAAAAAAACATGCAGTAGTGATAAATTGATAGTCCAGTCACTGAAAGTTGCTCTGCAAGTATCTAGGATTAAAAAAAAATGCACAAATATAGTGATAGAGATCAATATCAAACCTACTAACCTTACAAAAAATATTTGTAAACATTGTTGTAAACATTGTGCTAACAGCTGTACTCTTGTTTGGTAAAATTCAACATGCTACATTCCAGCCAGCTCAGCTTCAGATAACAAAGAATACACTTGACAAATGAATTTTTAATTGGGCTCCATATTGATTGATAAAAAGCCTTTCATACCATAAAGCTCAATAACCTTTACTTAAACTTCAGCACTATGAAATCTAGCCCTGTCTCTCAACTATATCTGGTCATATCTCCATTCCTTGACAACTAAACTAAACTTTTCATGTGCATAGTTTCATGTTGCCCGAAACGCTATGCGTACTAGTGGCTTTAGGTATCATATGTACTACCGCTATCTTTAAATCAAACAATGTTTGTACTGTAACTCTGCAACTATGTATGTACTTTGATGACACAAAGATCGACTTGAGAATGGTCCAGGACGGACCAAAACGTCGTCGTCCCTTCACCTTCTAGTGTGTGGTCTGGTCAACATACTTTAGCCACGTTATTGTGACTCATCGCCTGCATATGTATGTACTTTTCCTAAATAAATTATTATTATTATTATTATTATTATTATACTATTACAGTAGGGAGTCAAAAATGATGTACTGTAATACTGTATATTTTCAATCCTTCCCCCCCCCCCTCCCTCCCTCCCTCTCTCTCTCTCCTCTCTCTCTCTCTCTCTCTCTCTCTCTCTCTCTCTCTCTCTCTCTGTACACTACAGTAGTGCCACAAGACAGCATTCTAAGATTTCTCCTACTTTTTGTTTACGTAGGTATTGCAGTGGTGACTGTCAAGAAATCCAGCAGCAAAAACAAAATGCTCATCATTATCTCCTCTGAATATGACATTTCCTTTCTCTTTAAAGTGAATTAAATTAATACAGGATTTGTATCATGCTTGTGGCACAAACCATGGTAGAATATTGACATAAAATTTTATATTGGAAAAATTTGGGGCTCTAATTATATAAAATATTAAAAAAACGATAAGATGTTGAATGCAAACACGTACTAAATATTGCGTGAGAAATTTGCATTACTGCATTCAAACAATTAAATTGAACTTAAATATACTGTAATTTAAATAGTTGGCATAATAATAGGGGGACAATTACATTTATATTATGCATAGTGGTCTATATTTGAACACATGTCCTATAATATATATGAATGTATGTGTGTATATATATATATATATATATATATATATATATATATATATATATATATATATATATATATATATATATATATATATATATATATATATATAATAGTGAGTGAGTTAGTTTTTACTTGTAAAGCCACTAGCATGCATAGCATTTCGATCAGGTCAGAGAAGCACAAACGTTCACTCCCGTCTTCATAAAACAGGGAAGAAGAAAAGTATTGCCCTAAGAGCTCAACCCCCACACCTGCAAGGTCCTGTAAGTTCAATCCCACACCTGCAAAGTCCTGTGAGCTCAACCCCCCCCCCACCTGCAAGGTCATGCAACCTCAATCCCCACACTTGCAAGGTCCTGTGAGTTCAACCCCTACACCTGGAAGATCCTGTGAGCTCAAACCCCACACCTGCAGTCCTGTGAGCTTAACCCCCCACACCTACAAGGTCCTGTGACCTCAAACCCCCACACCTACAAGGTCCTGTGACCTCAACCCCCCACACCTACAAGGACTCCTGGTTCAACCTTGACGCCGAGCGGACGTCTGGACACCACCTCCGCCTGGGAGTCGCCTGATCACGTCTTGATTTCGCGTTTTGGCTTTGCTACTGCCGTTTGGCATCCCTCTTCAACGGTCCGGTTGTACGACGCCTGGCGCACATATCGTCTTGGATCACGGGACTGTTCATAGATTTTTTGTTTTGGCGTGTTGTGGCTGGTTCTCCCAGTGGGGTGACGGGGTTCAGGGGGCCGGCTTGGCCGAGAGGTGCCGGGGGTTGGTGGGTCTTGGTGGGCTTCTGGTGTGCCCTCAGGCGCGATGATTGATGAAGATTAAGCCACTCAAAAGGTGGCACGGGCATGAATAGCCCGTAAGTGGTGGCCCTTTTGAGCCATTACCAGTATCAAGAGCTGATACTGGAGATCTGTGGAGGTGCGACTGCACCCTGCGTGACGGGAGATGTCTCCCGTGTCAGTCGTGGTTTTTGGTCTGCCGGAGGACACTGGATGACTTTTTTGCGTTTTAGTTGGGGGCAGAGTTTTGGTTTTGCTACCTGGTGTTCTCTGTGTGGGGCGGGGCCGGTGCTTGTCACCCCTGAGGGACTCCTGGGACTCCCCAATCATCTGCCCGTCTGTGCGTTTATTTGCCGTGTGGCATATTAGTTTATAGTGATTGGCGTCACTCGTTTCGCGATTTGGCTTGGCGTTCCTGGCCTCGAGATTAACCCATCACGGGTACGCCGGGGCGCATCCCATCCCACGACGAATCAACAACACACCTACAAGGTCCTGTGACCCCAACCCCCACACCTGCAAGGTCGTGTGAGCTCAACCCTCACACCTGCAAGGTCGTGTGAGCTCAACCCTCACACCTGCAAGGTCCTGTGAGCTCAACCCCCACACCTGCAAGGTCCTGTGAGCTCGTCCCCTACACCTGCAAGGGGTCATAAAGACCTATGGCGTTACTTTGCATATATGCAAAGTAATTATAAAATTGATTGGCTTGTGTGGAGGCCTTCACACTCCCTGAGCGAGCCATCAAGTAACTATAAAAAGGCATATATCTTAACTTTCAATTCAGTTATATTTATGCCAAATTATTAACATGCAGCTTATATTTATGTCTTTATGATGACATAGAAAACTTCGTTTATTACAATATCTAGATTAAATTAACATTGATCTTCGGAAGGTCATAGTTCCCATATCGGTAAGGAGAGCGTTGGCCATGAAGCCTTGTTTAAAGTATGAATATTTTTCCTCTCTAATAAGGTATAATCTCTGTGATGGATTCACAAAAACTATTTTATATCTGCCTTTCTGATAACATATACAAATATAATCTTTATTTGTGAATATTTGTTAATTAAGCAATATATCAGAGGGCGTGTAGGGTTCGGTGTTCAATGAACGAAAAGGACTGGATCACTGTGTACAGGAGGCTGATATGGCAGCAAACACTCTCCAGGCGACCATATATCTTGGATAAGTCGCTCCACACAATTGTCGCTTGGACCGTCGACTTCCTATTTCGTCACCTCTCACATATTTACGTCTAATTTCGTTATGAAATTAGATTATTTCAGAGTAAAAATAGGTTTGATCATGTTCTATGTGTAGCACCAACATTATAGTAAGTAAATATACCATATTTCTTCATTACTTACGTAATGCTAGGACGATTTGGGTAGTTTTGGGCTGATTTGGGTCGATTTGGGTAATTCTATGGACCGTACTGAACTATACTGTCCCCTACACTTGCCTCACCTCCATGAGAACTAAAGATTTTGGTTCTGCGGGTTTTGTAGGTCTTTAAAATTATCTAAATACCTAATTGTTAGTGACTAATGAATGAAAGCTTACAATGGATCCATTGATGGGATTCTATACAGAAGTGTTGTTGTGTTGATTTAGGGGCGACGACGATCATGGGATCGGATGCGCCCCGAGTCTATACAGAAGTGGAGTTTCATTTCAGGCACTGCTCTATTTTCATTGTAAATAGTGCATTTCATCGACTTTTATTTTATTATTTTTTTTCAATGCAGAGAGACCAATATGACAATAGGTTACATGTACTATAGTATTAAGTTTAATGCATTCTCTTCAGAATTTGTTTCACCATTTTATTTTTGATTCCAGATGTTACAAATATGTCTGGGTTTGTAGTTATACATGCAAGCATTGATGGAGTTCAGGACAGTTCCAACGAGGGAACAGTAGCTACAATTGTTTCTCTTGGGTAAATTTACAAATGGAATTGTTTATTCTTTTCAGAATCTAAAGATACAATATTGCCAGAGCTATTATACAATGGGTACATTTGAGAACACGCCAGAGGATGCCTGTTTCATCTGCTGTAAGAGTCTTGAAGTGGTGGGTGCAGCTTCATACACCAACCATCATGTACTCGAGTTTACCAAGGTATGCCAGCAAATAGTGTACGTAATGCAGAAATAAAATCATCATAAACGGCAACACTTTATCAGTAATAATGAATATGCTTGTGATTATTTTTTCTAGATTTTCAAGAAAAGCTTAAAATTCAGAATTAAAGTTTCATAGTACTGTACGATTAACTTCATTCTCTACTTACAATCAGGGATCCCAGGTTCAATTCCTAGGCAGGACAAAAATGGATGGGCACATTCGCTTTCACCTAATGCCCCTGTTTATTTTGCAGTAAATAGGTACCAGGGAGATACACAAGTGTTATGGGTTTGCATCTTGGGGAGGGTCAATAATTCGACACCGTGGGGGACGTCGATACAAGGCTAAAGTAGGTGTGTGTGTGTGTGGGGGGGGGGGTGGGGGGGAGGACAGCATGCACATACATACACACACTCACAGGCTTCCTGTCACTGTTAAAATGATTTAAAATTATTATTATATCCGGAGTAAAAGTAAAAGAAAATGTGCCAAAATCCTACCATGTGAATTGAATCCTGGACCTTTTGGGTTGATTCAACTTCACTAATGACTGTGCTACAGGACCCCTCCATGGGTACCACTCCATGGGTAATGAATGTGCAAGGGATGGGAACAAATAGGGATTGAGCTCCAAAAATATTAATAACAATGCATAAAGTGTATTTTATTTAACCACTAGGGAAACTACTGAGGTAGCATTCAGACAGGAACATTCCATTTAACTCTACACTTAATTTCTTCTTTTGCAGATGACAATGGTTAATTTCCTCAGAAAAGCTTTAAGCAGTTGCTTACAAAAATACCAAAATGGCCAGTGGTATCTAAAACTGTGTTTGGAATGTGACAATGTCATCAAAGATTTGGATCATTTGCTGCACCAGTACACCGAAATTCAAGCACAGCTGCGAATTGTCTATACTGAAGCTCATTCTCATTTATATGTAGGTAGCACTGTATTAATTACTTTATGAAAATCAACAAATAATATACAAGTTTCTTCTCGGAATACATATACAGTACAGTATATAAAAAATTCTCACTGATATAGGTTTATCTTTGTAAATTACTATGGGGTAAAAAATGTATCTGCATTACTTTCAGAGCATTGAGACCATTTCAGCTCCTCTGCCAATATTATTTAAATTGCCATATTTAATTTAGCACAAGAAATGGATTTAAATTTAAGTATTGTACTTACTTTGGCTAGTGTCGTCTGGCTTCATAATGCAGTACAATATTCATTTTGCTCACTTACATTTGACTTGCTTTATGCAACCTTTCTTGAATTGTAATTAAGTTTAGCTAAATCTTTCATTCTATGCTCCATCAACATTTGGTGCCTGTACCATTTCCCTAATTATGTCAGTTTTAAAAATGTTCATTTAATAATCTGTAATAAATATAATTACACTACCATGAAGAGGTAACCACAGCCAATTGTTCTATTTTTTGATAACCTCACACAGTTCATAAATTTTGTTTCAAGCTGTTCCAGTCTCACCATTACCTTCTCTCTAGGATACATGTCTTCTATTTTATTTGTGCAAATTACAGTATTTCAATCATAAGCACTCTAGAACAATTCACTATTGCTGAATGGGTATATTTTGAGTATGCAACTCTTCGGTGGTTTGGAATTGATAACAAAATCTCAACCAACACACAACAACTATAACTGTTGCCCTTGGAATTAGCATATAATAATAGTAATAATAATAATAATGTTAATGCAATATTCTTGTTTCAATCCTTTCTTTAACAGACTGAGAGGAACTCAGAGTGCTTAGAAGATACAGCAGAATCGGAGAAATCAAATCATGGTAAATATCATGATGCAGAATCAAAATTCCTGCAGAAATTATCAGATAGGTGCAGTTCAAAAAGGACGATAAAGTGTAACCCTCGTTATGCTGATGTGCCTCAGTCTAATGGGTGCTATAGTAATCATAATGTATGTTCCCTCTGTAATCAAGAGCACCTAACTAAAGGGGCTTTAGAAGCACATATGGAAGGAGTCCATAGTCAGAAGAAACCCAAAAGGAGCCGTGGTCGTCCTCGAAAGCATGATAAGAAGCAAAATGAATGTGGAACTGGTGATGCATTAATTTTAAACAAAAAGGAACATGATAAATTGGAAGGAGCCCAGGGCTGCTCAGGTGTTAGTGTCACACGATGTTTAGATACTGAATCATCTTCCTTAGAGTGTGTTAGCCAAGATATGTTAGTGGGAGGTGTTGATATTGACAAAAGTAAATCGGTAACGACAAGGCAAAAGGTGTCCTTAATTATCATGGATAACAAGAATGAAGAGAGTGATTCAGGTGCTGGAGCAGTTCTCGATAATAATACAGAAGACAAACCTTCAGACTGTACTAACATTGATAAGACAAATACTTTAGTAAAGAATACATATTCACATTTTAAAGGAAAAATGAAACATACAAAGTCCAGTGAAAAAAAGTACATGCGTCAAGAGAAATGTCCAAAGTGTGGGAAAGTCGTCATTGGACGGATGAAACTAAGACGACATTTGCTGGTGCACTCAGCATCTCGGGAGCAAAAGGTAGGCAAAGGGTAATTTTATATTATTTATCAAGTGATCTTTATATATACAGTAGTAGATTGATAAGATACCCACACTTTGATTGTATTAAGCTTTGAATTTTATGTAGGCTTACTGCAATTCTATAACATTAGGCAAATCCAAAAATTTTGAGCCTTTGCTTGTGTTCATACATTATTCTCTTTGTTTTGATTTAGGATATAAAATGGTGTGAAGTAGGAAGTGAGAGGGGAGGTAGATATTCACCTTATTGATAGACATTTTTCATTGGTTCTGTTGCTCATTTTCTCTACTTCGACATAGACTTTCTTTGCTTGTTCTTAACCCTTCCACTGTGTGACACAGCTGGAGTTGATCATGCTAATTATCCGTAAACCGTGTGACGCAGTTGGGGCTATTTTCAAGTACTGTACCTCATAAAATGTAAAAGTTCCATATGTGCATGGGGCTTACAGCTGCCTCCTCATGCCTCAAGTAAACAGACGCCATCTTTGAAAAAAATGTGGGCACCCGTCTTGGGCTTAAGAGCCTCAGTACTGAGAGAGCAACCATGAGCAGTACATGCGGCAGCAGCTCACAGCCCTGCCATGCAACATGTGCCCACAATATCATTTAATAATGATAAAATAAATAACATTGAAATAAATATGTAAAAATATCTTTGGGGCAACTCCCTTCCCAACCACTTGGGCTGGATGGTAAAGCAATGGTCTCGCTTCATGCAGGTCGACATTCAATCCCCGACCGTCCAAGTAGTTGGGCACCATTCCTTACCCCATGTCCCATCCCAAATCTTTATCCTAATCCTTACCCCTTCCCAAGTGCTATAGTCAAGATGGCTTGGTGCTTTCCCCTGATAATTCCCTCCCTCCCTAACACATGGTCTGGGGTGACCACTCAGGGGGAGATTGCTTCATGAACACTCGTGTATTGTGACGGCATCACAAGATTTCCATGCTTCACCATGACCCAAGTAATTCACGTACATTTTTTTTCCTGTGATCAGGTAATGCATTTTAATATTAGTTTTTTTTTTCTGTGTACCAGGGTATTACATCACAAAAACATTGTTGCAGCCCTGTTGTAGATTAAACATAACTTTGTGTGAATATTTCCTAAGGTAACTATAAATTAGAGATTCACTTGTAAAGAAAAAATTCTTTGATTTACTTAATGAACATTTAATTTAGACTATCAATATGATTGTATTTGAAATCCTTGTTATTAGGCTAACTTTGCCAGATGTGTGAGGTGTGTGGACGCCTGCTTCAAAATGCCACGGCATACAAAGTGCACCTGCAGCGACTTCACGCTCAAGTCTCAAAATCCCCGACTCCAGACAAGAAACAGAAGAGTTGTCACATATGTGGGAAAATGTACCGTGGAGCTTCAGGACTTTCATATCACCTGGCAGCCAAGCACAATGAAGGTAAAAACTTACTGCTTTATAATAACAATTTTGTGTACATTTGCTAAATAAAGCAATGTATGGAAGAGTGGATGAAGAGACATGTCTTACGGTTATTTAGAAGAATGTTAAGCATGGGATTAGAGTAGTTGATAGATATCTTGCATTTAACTATAAGGTAATTTGGGTTAATTAAGGTTGCAATATCAAAAAAGGAAAATCCTGACATTAAACATTTGTTTGTGATATGCCTTTGGTTATTACCTCCTCAGTTCTCAGCCCAAGGTACTGGTAACTCCTTGACCTCTGCAACTATTTTTGTTGCTATTTACCAGTTTAGCTCCTAATTCCTAATATTTTCATCCAAATTTTTAATTTCCTTCTAAACCTCGCCAGATGCTATTTTCTAAATAATGTACTGGTTATTGTTGCAATATTTAAAAAGAGGATATTTTTAAAATTAAACACTGCTATTCCCTCAGATATTACTGCCTTAGCTTTTGGGATGGAGTCTTATTCATTCTCCAGCACTTTACACCCTTGCTTTTATTTCAGATTCATAATGTAAAGATGAAATTGTGGAGTTACCATATGACTTGCAATTTTTTTTTATTTTCACAATAATATAAAATATTTTATGCCTGAAGCATAGAAATTGGTCAGTTCTCAAGAAAATCAATTGATAACATGTTTCTTTTAGTTTATACAATTTAATGTACATGTCTAAGCCCTGTCAGTTTCAAAATGATCTAGAAAGGAAATAACTGACTGACTTGAGGAACAATGAAAATTGATATATTCAAATTTCTCTTTAAAGAAATACAATTGCTTCCAAATTAATGAAATTGTTTTCATTTAGTTCTGTAACAGATCATTATACGAAGTAGAAATTACAAATAACTATAAAAACTCCAAAATGCCAAACACAAAATTGCCAAAATCGCAAAAACAAAAATTCTCTAATGCTCAACCAAATGTCAAATACTAAATGGCATTTGGTTCAAATGTATCAAATGCCATTTAATTATGTGGTACTGTATTTTAGTTTAATAACTTCAATTTATATTTGTCCATACAGGTCCTCGCTATCCGTGTGACAAGTGCACAAGAGTATTTCCCCATGCTCGTAACTTTTCCTCTCACAAGGCTCAGGTAATATAATAATGTAGATTACTGGGTATTCTTAAGCTGTCCTTGGGGTAGTGTGTGTTATGAGGGTAAGCCTCTACACTTGTGTATATCAAGTTTGTTAATAAGCTGCAGAGCATATTAGGCTATTTTGTAACAGCAAGTTTCTGATCTTTTTATTTTGATAAATGAAAAATAAATATGAAGCATAATACAAAATTAAATCAGATTGGACCATATAGCAGAATGGAAACGTAAAAGGCCTCGAATCAATCATGCTGGAACTTGCTTTGAGTAAGACAACTTAAACTTTGCTCCTGTTGGCAGGATGACAAGAGCTTTACGAACAAGATTGGCCAAGCTAATGATAATTGTTAATTCTTTGCTGTGTAATGTAGAGTTCATGTAAAGCCATTTGATGGAGTAGTTACAGCATTTGTCCTATGATGACCAGGGCATTTACTGCCTCAGTCTTAACATGTAATATTTTGTTTCATTTGTAAAATATGTGATAAACATGTCATTCACTTTGGAAAAGCAGCAGCCTCAGTTGATGAGCCAGGCAGAGCAGGTAAAAAGGTGGCAGACTTACTTGATGAGCCAGGTACAACAGTTAGAGAAAGGTGTGAGGATTTTTGAAGGCCTTGTAAAATAATAATTTAAATAAGTTGTTTTTCCAAGTGTTCATATACATAATTTGCATCTTTACAGGTTGTACATACTGTAGTACAAAATACAGAAATATATTTGCTTCTGGACTCCATAAAAGCAACCCATCCTCCTATTTAGTACTTTTTGTAACTATGTGTACCATAATACAAACATTGACATACTAAGCAATTAGATTGCTTAGTATGTCAATAGAATAGAATTTGGTACTACTCTCCTTATTCATTTTATGAGTCCAAAAAAATGAAGCCAAAAAACAAACTTAAACATTTCTAGGCCTAGTATAGCACACATGTGTGTACTATATTAGGCCTCAGATAGCATTTATTAGGCCTGGGAAGGTTAAGTTAGGTTAGTTTTGTCTTTGCATCATAAGTAGAAAATTGTTTTCCGGTTTGTCGAAATTCAGTAGTACCGATTTCTAATTGCGTTGTATGTCAATATATGTACTATGGTCCTCATCCTTTCAATAAGTTCTACCAAAACAGGAGGATAGGCTGCATAAAAGATATAATATTCAGAAAATATTTCTTAACACAAAGCCAGTATGATGAGAGGTTATGTGATTAATCATCATAATCTTTCTGTTCTTGATTTTCAGTTTGTTACCAAGTCAATAGTCTCAAGGTTGGTTATGGTAGGTCCAGTAGGGATTTCGGTCTCAAGCCACTCATCTACAACCTCTTCAAGTGTGTTTATCAATACCTTTTGCAATTCATCTGACTGAAGCCCTAAGATAGCCAAGGATTTTCCATCTCATTAGATGGGAAGTACATTTTCTCATTCTACATACATACATTACTCATTCAAAGTCCATTTTCTAGCGGGAACCTTCAAAATATTCATCACTTGTTTGGCAAAAAAGAGCAGAGGTAGGGCAAAGTTTTCCCAGTCTATTCATCATTCAAGTTTTCTTTGACAATGCACCAGCCTGAAGGTACAATTCATACAGCTGTTTTACCTTGGTGAAAATCCTTCAGGTTACCCTCAGGATCTGCAATAATCCAGGAAAAGACTGGTAGAGGTGTGTAATATTTTGAATGATGCTTTGGAACAATGTGGTGGTATTAGAAGGCAAACATAAACAAGTACTGTAATACTGTAGTCTTGTCACTCATTAACTCAAAACATTAATAGTATTTACTATTAAAAGTACAAGATAAGCAAAAATTGATGATAACATACGAGATGCTGGAAAAAACTTTACTGAATACCTGTACCGCACATAATCACCATAATTTCACTTTAGATATTAAAAAAATCTGGCTCAGTATTTTTGTAAAATTACTCCATTATTTAGATACGATATACGTTTTCATTGTATGATGGTCTGTATTTTGGAATTTTCTCTGTGTATACATACATGTTCATACACACACATCTATCTGTACAGTACATCAAATACATCACTTTATTTTTCAGGCACATGGAAGCTACTCTATGATTTGTGAGTTTTGTGGTGAAACATTTAAACTACAAACTCAGCTGAATTCTCATGTAAACTCGGTGCATCGAGGAATCACATCCTGGATGTGCAGTCTTTGCCCAACCAAATTTTCCTCTCATATTGCCTACAAGTAAGTGGTGTTTTATTTTTATTATTATACCTTGAGAGGCATGTCAAATTTCTATATTGTATGTAAATGTTAAGTTTGCTAATACAAGTACATCAGTGCTTGAGTGTACTAAGATTACATTTCACGTGCAAGGACTAAACTACTTTGAAGGCACTGAACTAAACTCTCCATCATTCAATTACCTGTACACCTTAACCCTTGCACCTTTCCAGCCATCAACATGCAATAATGTAGGGGCTTGTACTTGCACTAGTCATTCACAACTGATTTTATCTAGAGCAGGCTGTTTGTAAGCTGTGACAGGTAAATGGTTACATATTAAATCTCTAGATGGCTCCTGGTGATTGCAGCTATTTATTTTGTTGTTAAGTGATGCTGTAGGCAGAAGCTGCACAGCAGTGCTGTGAGCTGCTGCAACATGCACTACCCATGGTCGCCATCTCAACTATGAGGCTCTCGCACCCAGGAGAGGTGCCTATGATTTTTTTCCAAGAGGACGTCTGTTTACTAGGTACCTGAGGAAATGGATAGAATATACGCACAGGAGTTTTAAATCTCGTGTTAGACCTAAACGCGACCCTGGTTGCTGTGCGAGTTGAAGGCTAAAGGTTCCTAAACTGTACGACAAAAGATACTGTGGGCTTCTTATTGCCTGTCTCAAACACAGTAAAAGGATAAGAGATAAAAGATCAAGGAGCACAAATGTAAAATGAATATCAGAAAATTCCTCTTCAGTAATATATTGGGAAATTGAACAACCATCAGGAAAAAGTTTTGTCAAAGGTACCATTAGTTTTAAGACTGCCTTTGATCAAATTTATGAAGACAGGACACCTTGAGCATGAGTCTTTTCCCATAACTACAGCACCATTAAGTAATTATAATATATAATTATACATATATATACTGTATTATATATATCTATATTTTGCAGGGTACATGTTAATAAACACAAGAGATTAACATATAAATGTGATGATTGTGGTAAGCAATATTCAGCACGGGAAGCGCTGAAGAAGCATAGACGTACAAAGCATGAATGTTACCCATCATCCATGTCTTACGACAACACGGTTGTGACGCCATCAATCATATCTGGTAATACTTCATTATTTGTTGAAGGCAGACATAGTGCACCAGGACTTTCTGAAGAGAATGCTAAACTTTCTGTGGAGAAAGTAGAAGCAAAGTGTGTGTCTTCATCAGGGAGGTTGCTGGTAAAACCTGAGAATGTAGACAAGAGCATCCACACTGAAGCTGCTCTAGAACCAGGTCAACTGCATGCTAGTCATAAGGCCATGGACAGCGGATCTCTCTTAATGTCCACTGCCAACTTAAGAATTACTGAGAAAGAAATTAGGTCTGACATTCCTAACTGTGATTCACCTGATAAAGTAATGAATACTAATCCTGTTAGTATGTCAGTAATGGCAGGAGATTGTGACAGTAACTATGAGAGAGTAGTGACCAATAATTTATCTTTGATAATATCTGACAAAGAAAGACAAATGGAGGAAAGAATTACAAGCCAAGAAGGGGTTGCCAAGACATGTGAAGCTATATTTCCATGTGCTGAACAAAAAGCCATCACAAGAGGCCATGTGGAAGAAGTGGTCATTGTAGAAACTGATGCTAATGTTAATTATGACTATATTGTGTACCATGTATCTAATTAATTTGTTGTTAAACCTGTGATTTTCTGTAGTAATTTATCTATTTTTGACCTTGCACTGATAATTCATAAATAATAAATTCATACAAACAAATAATATTTTTGTGATTAAAATTACACGAAAAGTTGATTTGCAGTTTACGGGATTCTGCATAAGGTTACTCTCATCCTCGGCACCTTGTATTTATATATCAGCCCGTCCTCCAAAAATGGGGAGGTAAATGTAACAGCCCCATAAGTGCAATTATGTACTATGAATGACAGGAAATGTACTTATTACACTTAGTATTAAAATGTACTGTCAATTCAGAGGATGGGGTTGTATATACCTGTATACAGGGTACAGTATTAAAAAAAAAAAAAAAAAAAAAATCTGGTGAATTAAAAGAACAGCAGTTTACCTGTTCAGTAGTACCACACCCAAGCTTGTAGATGCAATGTCTTGAAGTAGGTTCCTGCAGCACAGTCTACACCCTTACCTCTGGTGTCTGTCCTGATGACATGCAGAATTTGTAACTCCCACAAAGGCAGTCACCAGCATGGCGTATGCGTGGAAAGCATATTCACCATGGGTGAACTGTTCCCCCCCCCCCCCTCAAATATATGTAAACAACTGTCCTAGTTCATATATAAACAGTCTCAAGTACCTTTTGTAATTGTAAAAATTATTAAAATATAAGTGTAAAGTGAAGAAATCCAGTCCATGCTTCTATGAGGAGTTATAAAGTTAAACTCTATAATTTGACGACTATCCACATATGATCAGACTGACTGTTTAGTCTGATCATATTACATATGATTTCATGTCTGCCATATTTGTAGTGTGTGAGTGCATCAGTCAATCAATCAGTGAGTGGCTGTCAGTCAGTCAGTCAGTGTTGCAGTTTAAGCAGTCAGTCAGTCAGTGGCACAGTGAGTGCAACAGTCAGTGGGTCAATCAGTGAGTAAGTCAGTGAGTGGGTCAGTCAATCAATGGGTCCGTCAGTGGGTGAGTCAATCAGTAAGTCAGTCAATCATTGAGTCAGTGAGTGAATCAGTCAGCGAGTGCGTCTTTTACTCTATTGGTATCCTTGGATATTTAATGCCTTTTGCAACTTTGATGGTGCTACATGGTCTTCCTGGCTTGGTGCATTCTTTTGATAATTACTTTCTAAGGGCGAATTATTGTAAAAACTTCACTTTAACCATTGAAAGAAGAGACTAAGAAAAAATTGAATGTAATCAATGGCACTTCACACACTTAGCCGAGGACAGGTGAAATTCTCTAGGAATATCTACATGTATTAAAACTACAACTGTTTTGAATATTGTAGAACTTTGCAGCCAGAGTCGATTCCTGTTTGGACAGGGGACATTGCCCACACCAAATGACATTTTGTATTTCTTATTCATCTCTCAACCTGTAGATAGGACAAAATAAGATTGCAAAATGTCACAAAAATGTTTAGAAACAATAGACTTTATTTACAAAGGTAACAATAGAATGTTTTTACATGTATACAAAATAACCTACACAATATTTACAGTTCGGAAGAATAAAATTTTAACTCTCCAACAACTCCACGTGCTGTATATAATTTTAAATATAGGGAGAATACAAACTACTAAAATTATAAATTTGGGGGAAGTAGATAATTTACAGAATTGTTTGAACATTTTGTAACTCGAAAAATAAAGCAATATTTATGGACATGTTAGTAGTGCAATAGTAACCTAGAATTTTAAGATTGAGTAATTGGAGAGAATTCTTTTGAAGACCAGCTAAGCTGAATGTTATCAATGTGTGCACAATAATCCCATTTTCTCTATCTGTTCCACAAGATAATGGGAAATGTATAATTAGATTAATCACACAGGTCTGCAATGAATTAGCTTCTGGCACTAACTCAAAACAAGATAATTCCCCATGAGATTATTACTGTATGGTATATATATGGTGCCAAGGGTGCTCAATAAGAAAAATAAATAATTTTTTGAAATTGTGTGCCTATTCAGTCTCATTTGCACAGTCGTGTTCTCATTCACATCAGGAAGTTCTAAGTTAAAGCTTATTAATGACAATTAAATCTTGAGTATTATCCATCCAATACACTCGTGCCCCACATACATACACAATTTACAAAATTAAGTGAATAACTTTCATAACACACTCATTCAAAAGTACTTTAAATCAGAACATAAATATCACTTCAGATCATATATCCTTAATGAAACATTTTATACAGATATAGACAACACTGAAGAAATGGTTTCACAGCACTAATGAAATGAGAGCCAAGTTTAAGTTATGCAACCCAGATATTACTGGAGAACATTAGTTTTTTCAGTGTATTTTCCAAATTGAATACCACAGCAATATGTATTTCAAATGCCAATAGCCTCAAATAGCATATTGTATAATTAGAACTTCAGTCTCAAAGTCTTAATATCATGGGCCATAACTTTCTTCCATTATTTTTGGTACACTGCACTGAAAATGGCTTTCACACTTCCTTTGGTGTCTATTGGTTCCACAGTATTCTGAAATGGATACTTCTCGCTGCAGAGGGCGAGATGCATCGAGTTGCCACAGGTATATGTTCCTAGCTTTAGAGCTATGTAACCAGGAGTTTTTTGCGAACTTTATGGTCCTTATTTGGATTTCTTCTTATGATTGTGTTTTCATCACCATGTCGTCTTCTCCTCAACACAAAATTAAGGTCATGTTGAGTGTTAATTGCGTAATACACATTTGCAGATGCAGGTAATAGCATCTCTGTTCAAAAGGGGAAAAAATGCAAGATTTAATAGATACAATTGACCAGGCTCAATTTTATTACACACTTGTAAAACTAAATTATATTAGAAATAAGACCAAAATATAATGATTAGACAACTTGAGTAGAAACATTGAAATCCATAGATTCATTAGTAATATCAATCTATTAATAATCTCGACTCACCACCATCAGGAAGGAACTGTGCCAATGTGTAGTCTTCAGGGTTTCCCTCAAATCCATGTTTCTCCATGGCTTTTCGAATGACCGACACAGTCCTTTCTGAATTGCTTAGCATGATACTCTTGTAGAGGTTTACACCTGAAAAAAGTAAAAAAAAAAAGTGCTTGATACATCAAAATGCTACTTTGCAAATGTATATTAATGAACATTGATCATGATTAAATATTTAGGCCATAAAATAGAGCCAAACCCATGCCCCTGAACTCCCAAGGTGTGGGGCAGACATGTACACTCGACTAGGCTTAAAATCATCTCTACCACAAGTACTGTTTGCATGAAGTTAGAATGGAACCATTCGGTATCACAATCCAAACTTTTACAAGAAATCCACAAACATTCACCCTGGTCTTTATAGACATTTTCATTCCTATAACAATTATTCTTGACAGAAACAATTAATTTTATTATGTATGATACCTGCTTGATGGGGTTCTTGGAGTAGTTCTACTCCCCAAGCCTGGCTTGAGGCCAGGCTTAACTTGAGAGTATATGCTATACTCTTCCTGTGAATGGAGGTCCAAAAGGACTGCAGAGGTGGCCATAGCATTAGTACTTCCAGAAACCTCTTCACTCTTTCAAGCTCTTGCCCTTTTAAATTTTGTTCTACTCTTGCCATTAAGATCTGGTCACCTGTGTTGTGCTTTACCAACTCTGTACAGTACAGTACAGTATTTCATTACCTCGCCCATTTCACTCGTATATCTCAACAGTCCTCGTTGCTATAATCATCTCGCACTTTTTTTTCAAAAAACACTCCACTGCCTGTATTCTTGAGCACTGCTTCCTTCCACACACAGGTTTTACTTCATATGTTATGGGTGGTAGTATAAATATGTCCTTTCTTGGCATCTAAACTAACTTTTTTTCCCACTATACTCCTCAGCTCTCGTATTATCACTTCTCATGCTCCAATTTTTTACTCCCTAACTAATTAAACACTACCTCTTACAACATCATCATCTTCATTTTATCTTGTAGTCCATGCCACTCTTAAGGAATTTACAAAATCTACATCATCCCATTCCCTTCTTTCAAACCCCATAACCTTATTTTCTGAAGGGAAAATAAAGTTATTTTACCCCCCGATGACTGTCTGAAGCTATCTTGGTGAAGTTGCTCCATACTAAATAGTCACATCAGTCAAGGATGTTCTGTTTGGCCTGATGAGGACCAAAGCCAGAACCTAGCCCCCCCCTACCTCACAGAGGTGCAAAGAGCGAGTTACAATCAGTCACCCCACTGAAAAATAAGCCTCCAGATGATCCGAAAAGCTTTATAGACAACTGGAGGGTTAAGTTTTGAAACCACCAAACAACCCTGCAAACAATTCTCACAGAACAAGGGATTCACTCAAACTCCAGAAGAGCTCCAGAACTGACCTGGGGAACTGGTTCAGGGTTGGGCCTGGGTGGTGGTAATCGGTAATAATAAGTTGTGAGAAATGAGCGAGTGAATCCCTTCTTCAGTGTCAATCACTTGCAGAGTCGTTTTGTGGTTCAAGGCTTCGTTTTCTGTGAACCCTCCAGTTGTCTGTAAAGCTTAACCGACTTTCTGGAGGCTTTTTCCAGGTGGTGGCAGATTTTCACTCGCTATTTGCACCTCTGAGGGAGCCATGTTCTGGCTCTGGTACCAAGTAGGCCAGACACAGCTTCTGCAACTAATGTAACTTTTTGGTATGAAGCAATCTTGGCAAGATAGCTTCAGAGAGCTGCCAGAGCTCCTCCAGAAAAAGGAGTTTCATTGCATTCAGCACTTTTTTTTAATACACTGACTATTTTATTTTCTTGCACACACTATTAAACTCTCACAAATTTTTGCAATTCCTCCTCACTCTCAGCAAAGAACATTGCATCATCTGCATGCAGACAACATTAATTTATCCCCATTACAATTACTTTTATTCCCACTAACTTCAAAATCCATTCTTAGTCTTTGCCCTATTGACATACATGCTTTTCATATAAAAAATATTTACTGCTCTTAATAAGCTCCATTCCACTACATAGATCTTTAAAACACCACCCACGATGCTTCGTGATCAATCATACAATTTTGGTCTATAAATGCTACATACAACCTTCTTCCATTTGGTAAAACTTTTCAATACCATTCTCATGGTAAACTGCCCACGTGTTAGCCTCTAACCAACCAACCTCCCCAACCCTTATAATAGTAATATAGCAATTGTTCCATCTCTTGTTCTCTTAATTTGCACCCTTGCATACACTTTACTTAGCATCCCAGAAACTAATTTTATCATTTCTGCAATCTTCCCAACTGTAACTACAGTCCCTCTTCCTATATATATAGGTACTACCACAATGGCCTTTGTTCAATCAGCAGTATCTTACACACATACCATGCATTTAACATTATGTCCATCACCTCACCCTAATAGGGTATCATGGAATTTCCTAACCATTAAAGTTGTAAAAACCAACACAGCGCTCCAGTTCAAAATGCAACATGGAAAAAACCTCTGGAATAGGGGGGGTGGGGGGGAAGGACCATTCCATCAAGGCAATTAGAGATGGTGGGCCTCTGGTAAATATCTGCAATTATTCCATTTATACTAGGAAATCTTGCCTCTATTCATATCTGCTTTAATTTACCCCCAACCCTTATTCATATCTACTGTACTTCCATCTATTCTCTGATCTACCAGTCGTGTCCATGAACTCTATTCATTACAAAATATGTTGATTGCAAATGGGGGAAGAAAAAGTAACTAACATACTTAAAATATGCACTCCTTCATTAGTATTATTATGCACACCGATCAACAAACTGCTGAAAAAACATTAGAAAATTCACTTTTGCAAACAGTGATAGATGATTGGAACAAGCGAGAAAGTGGGAGAGGCCAAAAACCATCAGTAGTTTCAAAGTATGACAGAGTACTGGAAAGATAGTACACCACTAACCTACCTCTCATCCTGTATCTACACTTAGGTAATTATAGTCACCCCTCCTTCCCATCATCACTGCCCACTTCAATTAGTTTACCTTCCCTTTTCCCATCACAACTTGAACGTTTATGTAAATTAATCCCTTATATCATACAAAGTTCTCACACTACTCTCCCAAACTGCCACTTTACCCCTTTTTCATCACTCACTCATTTTCTTGTAATCTTTTTACAATTATTATATTCAATATTTATCTGTCTCATTGCTTGGCACATTTTTCTAGGGCAATATTTTCAATGTATACTTTCTCCTCGATAGCCTTTTTTTATTGTTGATGAGCCATACAGTATCTCTCTCTCACTCTTCATTTCTAATACAGTATATATATATTCTTAAATTATATATATACCTAATACATATACAGGAATACTGGTATTTCATTCACATTCTCAATTATTTCTTCTCTACACAGGGTAATATTTTACCTGGGTGTTTCATGAAATTTTAGACTTTTCTCCTATATTCTCCAACTTATGTATATTTAGACATTTGCCATACAGTTCATCCCACTTACCTTGATTTTATCCAGCACTACATAATGATCTAACCCTTTAAACATCCCTCTCACAATACTTGCATCTTTCACATAACCTTTTCATAATCAAATTATTTTCCATTTGCATCCATGGATACCTTGTGATGGTATCTGACAAAACAAAAAGAATACTGAATACATATCTACTAAAAATTAACACCCGACACCTTTATACCCGACATGCCTCAGTATGCAACAACTTCTCTGCATTCATACCTCACTCTAGTATTCATATTTCCCAGCACAATAGCTTTCCTATCATTGCTTTAAACTATCATTCAACTGATTCATAAAAACTCCATCTCAGTCTTTTTTTTATAACAATCTCCTTACACATATGCTCTTAAAAATACCTCTCGTACACTTTCCTATGTTTTACCCATGCAAGTTTCATCCACTCCAGGCCACACAATTATCCCCTCAAATGCTGCCACCACTTTATTTTTCAAAATTTTTAGATTTTCCCTTCCAGTTAGATGTGTTTGGGGTAAGTGAGAGGCATTTACATTTATAAAATTTACTTTCAATTCTTTCCCATTGACCTCTGCATCTTTTCCAGACCACTACCATAAAAGGGCCAACATGACTAACCAAGGCAAGTATTTCAAACTAGACAATCTATAATATAGGACAGGAAATATAAGCTTTTTCACTCTGAGCAATGAAGATCAAGACAGTGGTGCAACTACAAATATAGTTTTTAAATCACGTAAAAAAAAAATGGAGAACCTTCCACAAGTAACGTGTCTTCACATTCCTACCACTGGAGACAATATCCATCAGTTTAGGAAAAAAGTATATACCATAATTTACAAACCTTCAATTTCATGTGCACTGCTTTCAATTGACACTCTGATGATGTAGAAATCAGGAGTGATGTATGGAGAAGGTGTTGTCTGCTGTTGAAGAATTTGCTGCTGTTGAGAGCTTGAAGAACGCTCAGGGGTACGACCTGATGCAGATGTACCACCCGAGTGCACAGAGACATCTAGTGATGGTAGCGATGAGCTACTGGAGGATGTTGACATCTGGAGATATATAATAATTTAATGTTTTTGTGCACATGAACTTTTAAAAATATAATTGTGCAAGATTTTCCATAAACTGCAGAAATAATTTCATATGACAAAAAAAAGCACCAATGAATGCCATTTCTGCTTTTTTTTTTGTTGAAAAGCAGAAACAAAGCATTTTAAAAAAGAGAATAGAAATAACAGTAAATGGATTTAACTTATAAAACACACCAAGGAAAAGTGTAGAGAAATTACTAATGAGAAGGGTAAAGGAATTAGGAGAATGAACAATAGGTAAAGGGCATGAATGTGTCATGAAAGGTTATGGATGGGTATGCAGCTCCGATATATTCTCTTAAGACTTGCATCAAAATATATAGGCCTAGTAAACTATATTACCATATTAAGTTCCATGAAACCTGGAAAACTGCATGACAGCTTGAGCTGGCATGTCAGCCAGGTGCAATATTTAGTGAATGGGATATAAAAACATGTCCCATTACCATTTAATCTTGTCACAGGACTCAATCAGCTGGGAACAATACTGCACTCTACTTGGATCAGATGTTATAAGTGTGACTTTCAGTCACATAATTCATACAATTCTGAAAATTAAATCTTAAAAGTTCCACATTAGCCTCAGATCTCCTTAGGATAACATTACCATTATGAAAAGCAAATATATACCTGTAGTTATTTAATTTAGTAAAGGATGCAGTATCATCTTCACTGGCTTGACTTCAAAAAGTCTTTGTATAACCTGTTCAGGATGAGGTTTGTACTTTTGTTTTTGACTATAGCTTATTACAGAGGGTTGGCCTCCACAATGGGACTTTAATTATACCAGTATTGTACCCGATACTGTTCGCCACTTAGAATTATCCACCGTTTCATTCAAGGTTGTATCACTTATTAAGGCTTGAACATATGGTAAGGATGGTGAATGAGAGGATTGGAAGGATTGTGGATGACAGATGGAAAGATTGAAAAGGGCGGGAATAATGGATGAGTGGACTGCTAAAAGAAGAATATACTATGTTGTACAATGAGTGAAAAGTAATGCATTAGTGACTAGCAGGCAACTATTATCTACAATGACAGCAAGAGGAGTATATACAAAGGACACTCAATGAGAGCATAAAGATAAAAGGTGCAGGGTCCAGAAAATTTAGATATTGCATTCTGGATGCTGGTAGATTGACAAATTATATAAAGTAATTATAAACAAGCATATAGAGTAGGCCTACATGTAAAATTGTTTTAATTTAGACTACCATTATTCCTGAATTTAATCACAATATTCAATGTTTTGTGTCTTAACATTACAAATATTTCACAAAAATGGAAAAATATCTATAACAGCTTCAACCAATAACTTGCCTTTCTTTCTAGAGAGCATGTATCATTGTGACTGGTGTGAGTGTTCAGCGAGTCATTGTCAAAGAAAAACTGACTACTGGACGATCCACTTGAGGTGCTTGCAATACTGTCATTTTTTCTATGACCAAATCTGAAACATAAAAGTAATTATTTAAGGGGAATTTTATGGACCTATTAATCTGTGTTTTAAGAGGCTGAGATTCTATGCTGAAGCTACATATTTTAATACTGGCATAGATTGCCTAATACACTATAAGGATTCTTGCTACCAATAGCAAGATTCTTGGACTCGCTTTCCAACCTGTTCATTTCCTTGAATGACAAAGTGGTTGCTTTTTATCACGGACTGCGTTCAGTTAGGATCACATGTAATGAGGATGAACAATGTTGACAACTGTATGTTAAGCTGTAACGTAAATTTTGGGCTATGTGAATGTAGGGGGTCCTGGAAGTTGGCCTCAGATTTGCACCCTTGGCTCGAATACTCTTGGTAGTCACTGTCTAAGCAATATTTTTAATACCCGAGCATGTAGTAACTAACTGTGTGTGTTTATATGAAATTACAAATTACCTGTATTGTATTATCATTTACAATTGGTATATTTCCTACTTTAGCTTGAGTGCTTATTCATTTTCTTACTTCACCCAAATCAAACTTTGTTATGTCTGTTTGTATTAGACCTGCCCAAAATATTCAGTGTGTAAAAGTACAGTATTGTATCTCATTGTTTAGCTACTGGTTTATATATTTCACTAATATGTATACAGTACTGAGTAATGTACACATTCATCCAAACTTTGTACACTTTCATAATAACTATCTTAATGTGTAATCAAGTGTGATTACTTTGTCATACCAAATTCTTCATGAATGTGACACCAACATCAAATTACATAACAATGTCACCTTAACCCCAGTGGACTTTGAAGTAGCATGTCGATGCACTCTGCACCAACCCCAGACTTTTAATTCTATGTTCATCAAGAAATGCAAAAACACCACTATCACAGTCCCTAAACATCTTTTGGAAACAGAACCTAGATACTGGTGTCAATGACATTGAAAACAGAGATGATCATGCCACTACACAAAGGAGGTAGTAAAGCATCTCTAACTTTAGATCTCTAACTTCACACATCAAAATTTTTGAACGAGTGCTCAGAAGTAAGGTCACGTGGAATCACAACATCTACACAACCCCAGGCAACACGGGTTCAGAACAGGGCGCTCCTGCCTCTCACAATTGCTAGATCACTATGACATGACCTTATTGTGCCTTGGAAGATGAGCAAAACACACACATACTATACATCGACTTTGCAAAAGCTTTCAACAAATGGGACCATGGAGATATTGCACACAAAATGCGCTCAAAAGAAATTACTGGCAAAGTAGGGAGGTGGATCTTTACCTTCTTAACGAATAGAACCCAGAGTGTAATAGTCAACAAAGTAAAATCCGGATCATTCACCGCGAAAGCTCAGTCCCCAAAGGTACTGTCCTTGCTCCGGTACTTTTTCTCATTTTTCATACCAGACATACAAGGATACAAGCTTATAGTACTCTATAATCATCTGCAGAAGACACTAGGATTTTCATGTGCAATATATTGGTCACAGCAAACTTCCAATCTGATGTTAATTTTGTCTTTCAATGGACCACATATGATGTTTAATGAAGACAAGTTCTAGCTGTATGCAAATGTAGGGGCATCCTGGAAGTTGGCCTCAAATTTTATGGCCAACTACTAGCTGTACAATTAGGGGTGCACAATAAGTTAGGTGAGAAGGTGATGGAGGCCAAAACCGTCAGAAGTTTCAAAGCGTTATATGACAGTGCTGGGAAGACGGGACACCACGAGCGTAGCTCTCATCCTATAACTACACTTAGGTAATTACAGTAAGCCTCGTTTCACAAAGTAGCTGGAAGACTAGTTCCAGCTCCTGTGTTATGGGAAAAAACGAAAATATAAAAATAGAAACCATATACAAAATGCAATCAAATTACACTATAGAAAAAAAAAAAAGCAATATAAAGGATCTTTGAGAAATTGTGTCATCCTGACCTTCAAAGAACACAAAGTATCTGTCACGACCAAGAAAATTTACAGGCTGGATAACGAGGACCTTGCAAACAAGGAATGCCTTACCAATGATGATACTTTTAAAGATATTGGTGCTCTCTAGGGTGGAATATTGTTGCATACTAACAGCCCCATTCAGAGCTGGAGAAATTGCTGACCAGGAGAGCATGCAAAGATCCTTTATTGATAGAATCCACTCTATAAAACATTAAATTAATGGGACTGTTTAGAAGTTCTAAATCTGTATTCTCTAGAACATATGCGAGAGAAATGCATAATAATCTACAAGTGGAAAATATTCGAGGGACCGATTCCAAATCTGCACACTGCTCCGAGAGAACTATCAACACACTCCTGTTACTCATGGGGGGGGGGATAACTAGCCAGCCTCTCAACAGAACTCGACAAATACTTCCTCCAAAGGATACCTGATCAAGCAGGTTGTAACTTTTATGTCAGGCTGCAAGCAGCTGCATCCAACAGCCTGGTTGACCAGAAAGCTAACTGGGAGGCCTGGTTGGAGACCGGGCCATGGGGACATTGATCCCCAGAACTTCCACACGGTAGCCACAAGGAAAGTGCCTTTTAAATAAAAACTGAATGAAAGTGACTACTTACTGTGCTCTTTTCCTTATGCGTCCCTCTCTGGTAGATGATGGAGCTGAAGATCCCTGTGGTTCAATCTGACATGATAGCCTCCATGCCTCCTTATCATCTAATACAAGCACAGAGTCCCACCATCTTTCAAACATTTCATCTCTTTCCATTTGATATGCATTAGCTGCACCTTGGAGCAATCTAATCTGAAAGCAGAGAAAGGATTAAAAAATAAAAAACATGCTTAATAAAGAAACTCCTGTATATATTTTTTACTGTATCTGAACAAGAGGAGTATGCTAGGATCATATCTTGGAAAACAAAGTGGTATTCATCATGAGCACAAAGGTTTAATGACTACAGGGTATTGTTGAAAGTACATGGTGTCGATGGTGGTGAAGGCTCCATCTATACCAACAGTGATAGACAAGTATAAAAAGTGCTGACTTGGAGTACTGTGACTGGAAGGTCATTCAGCATGAGTGACTGGGAAGGTAGAGAAGGAGTACATGAAAGAATATTAGAGTCAAGAAGTGGAGTTTATAGATGTAAAAGGTCACTGTCCTTAAGATAATGACTTAAAACTGCTGATACCTATGTTGTCTTTCAGTAAGTCTAGCAGTAGGGATCTAAAGAGCCTATACAACTGACTCACAACTCACTCACGAGTTGCGAGAGCCACTCACAACTGAGCATGTCCCTGGCAGATCATGACACATGCCCAACAGTGACATCAGGCCATAAATAATACAATAGGGCTGGGGTACAAACCAAAAGATGTACTATACAGTAATTTTTTTATGTGAAGGTTGCTGTGCAGAAGTCTAAATTTGCACATAAATTGGATAAGAATCGTGTTGAATTAATTATTTATGCGATACATACCTGTGCCAGAACTTCAAACTCCTTGCGTTTTTTGTCGAAGTTGATTAGGCCATTTGTAACCGTGTCAGGGATGGCTGTATCAATCATGGTGAGATCAGTTAAAAATGTGCCAAGATAAGGAATTGTTCCATAACTGGTTGCCTGAAACAAGAAATTTCATTATACAAAAATATAAAAATTAAAATCTCATAATTACCTACTTCTCTATCCAATACACTACTATATATTACTTAAAAGTGTACTGTGGTCTCCTTCAGACATTCCTTATCTTGCACAATACCAACGCCTCTGTAAACCACACACACACACTTCCTCACATTATCTTCCCACCCTTTTCTGCACCTCCCTTTCACTGCAGTTGTGACATGCAGTTGTGACATAATAGCAATTTTTTTGGAACCCTAAGTACTGCATATGTAACTCATTACCATCTCAAAACAAAAAAATAGTCATTTGAGATAAAAGAAACTTACCAATGGATTTATTGCCAACTTCTCAAGAGCTTTAGGAAGATGTCTGTCATTTGCATGAGCAGTCTGAGCATGTTTCGCAGTTCCTTCCTTCATGAGTAACTCTCGCTGATTTAACTGGTTGTTTTCTTCACTGAAGATCCTTGCCAATTCTTCATACAGTTCCGCCTAAATTTAAGTATTCACATAATGGTGCATAAGCTTTCAGACAGATATGTACAGTACAATATTCCCAAAGCAATATTTTAGCAATAATTGTCATAAGTTGCTTACACAAAATATTACAATAATATTTAATGATTAATATCTATAATACAGTATAACTTAATTTGGATAAACTTGAATCATACCTTATCTTTTATGACAGCACCCCAAGTTTTTTTCAGTCTATAAATTGGATTTGACTGCAGACCTGAGATAATGGCTTTCAAAGAAGAAAAGTTCTTGTGCATTCTTAACTCCTGTAAAGACAAACATTACAAATTAATAAAAAGGCAAGAACAACAAAATTCAGTTTAATCAGTGTCTGTACATTTAATTTACCGTGTAATGTTTAGTTTTTAACCATACCTGTGCAATGTCTATCCACTTGACAATAAGCCTGGCACGCTGCGAAGGCTTAAGTTCAGTATCAACAAGGATAGTAGACTGAACACGGAAGCTGACAGCATTAAACTGCTCAACTGTAGCTGTAACACTTGCTGCTGTGTCTCCACGACCGCGATCTCTTCGAGACCAAACAGAGCCTAAGCACTGATGAGCAATCACACCCTTAAAAAGAACCTGCAAAGAAATGCAAAAATAAATAGAAATTCTTATGCTATTTATGAATTAAATCTTCAATATTTATCTGCACATAATTTAATGTAAACAACTCATATGATTATGTATTAAAAAAAGATTATTATTCAGCTATAAATGAAGTGTATGAAAATATTATGTAATAAAACATCTTTATGAATCATCCTTGAACTGTCAGCATTACACTTAACACTTACAGTGTCCATTCGAGTTAGCTGCTGAGCAAAGGTAGATTCTGGTATGTCAAGGAACTCGTATGGTTGATGGTTTCCATTACTCATCGGTGAAGAGCAGTGTATGCGCATCTCCTCACAAGACAAAATTCTTTCTAACATAGGTGAGCCTGTAAATTGTGAAACAATCTAGTATGTATACTTAAGTTGGAGTAAATGACAATTAACAATTCTGTATGATTTTGTTTATGGAAGTGATAGACTAAAAAACAAAGTATATAACTATGATACTATACTGTATATGCCAACACAATAAATGTAAATATGTACTATACTTTTTAAAGTACGGTATAAAGAATACCAGAACCACTGCTACAAATACTGTACTAACTTTTTATGTCTTCCTCTCTCTTCATTTTCTCCAGTTTGTAGCCAACTTTGATGTTTAAATCTGAGTCTGGAAGATGAGTTTTGGTGAATTCCCATAGCTGGTGTAGGCATGCAAATGTTGGGGGGTCCCTGAAGTCCTCGGGATAAGCGTCCAGCCATACTTGGAGTGTTAATCTCAGAGCCCTTAAAAACAAGACATTTGTACATAAATATTCAGCTATGATCTTGTCTTCTCAACCACATTAACAATGAAATGTATAATGACTGCCAATAATTTTGGTCAACAGGTAACATATCACAAAACTTTTGTCTTTTATCCATGGTTTCAAAATTGCCTAAATATTTGAATAATGATATTGTAGGAAATTTTCAGACATATGTAAACGCAAGAAAAATGTAGTCGAAACTTACTTTTTGTGGTCCTCTCGAAGATGTGATGGAACATTAATCTTATTATTACTGGAATTGAGGGCGAGGTAGCGATCAAGGATGAGGTTTAAGACTTGTCTCGTTGAGGAGAAGGTGCGATATGTAGCAAGGAACACGTTAACAAAGGTGGATTCTAATTCCCCAGAATCTGATGCCAAAGATTCTATCAATTTTTCAAGAGTGCCAGCTTTCAGGAACCGCACTCTAACTGTTTCCCACTCCAGGTGGGAGATTTCGTCATCATCAGACTCCTGTCAAATTTTCTATATTAGAATACTGCACATGTTTGAAAAAAGGACTTTAGACAAAATAAACTTAGTAAGTATAATCCCTACTTATAACATTTTGATTTATATCTAATATACTGAATATGTATGCAAAATAATTAACAATAATAATCACTGTCAGGGGGGGACAGGTAGCCAGTGTATATATTCACATGTTTGGCTTTTAGAGAGGGTGCCCCCCTCCCCTCCCCAAAGTCGAAGTACTGACCCTCCCCTGGATACAACCCTATTACAAGCTGACTAACTCCTGGGTACGTATTAACTGCTACGCGAACAAAGGCATTAAGTGATAGGAAACGTGCCCAACCATTTCTGTCCCGCCCAGAATTGCATATTGTTAGTCGAGAACGAACTTGTCTGGAATCTATGGTTGACAATAAGTTTGGTAATTTGACATGTACAAGTTTTCCTATAATTTACACAGGTAAACTCTTATTTGTCAGCAAATAACTTGGTGACTAATGTCACCAAGTTATTTACTATGAGATGTAGAGTTACATGTGTTCAGTGACCATCACTATAGGCAACCTGGTCCAAAGGTCGTCATCCACGACTTGTAACAAGAGGGTTAGTGCAATGTCTCTCTCAGATGAGGAAAGGTTTCCAGCTACTTTTCGTACCTTTAGTTTCTTCCTAAACTCTTTTTCGAAACTACATTTTACTGAGAGTATTTTATCACTAGGATCTAAACTAAAAACTATCGAGTACCACCATAGGCTAGACATCAAAAATTATATATATACAGTATTAAATATACAATATAATAAAGTAATCAATCCTGGAAGAACATTATACAATATCTTGATAATGACTAAAAGAAAAATACAAACTTGGGTTCATTCTTAACTGTAACAATCTATAATTACTTCTTACAATTAAGGCATACGTTTTGTTATTCTGTAGATTACAAGACGACACACGTTTTCAGTGTTATATATACTGCTGGAGAGGATGGTGTGTACAGTACCTGCGTAATGCTCCTTGATGGGTGGTGATAACGGACCTTCTTCAGGTACACTGTGTAGATGGCACCTTCGCATTTTTCCTCGCCCCATAGTCGCCACGTCGGCGCCTGCAAACATAAGGAAACTTTGTTTAATTTAGTTATTTTATAAAGGACCCCCATACCCATATCCTGTGGGTGGTAGCGCAAAGCTGATAGTTACAGGATTGGTTCAAGTACCGAAATGTCATTAAGTTAAGCAATTTATTTTTCTGCGAGTTACGATTTCAGCCCGTCCTCCTAAGGTTTTCCAATGTTAATTAAGAAACTGCTGTACTAAAGTGCCCTTATCCTAACACACAAGAGGACCCAAAACAGAAAACGGGACAGTATATCAATTTCGCGAGCCGCTACCATTTTCTAGCACAATTTTTTACTTTAGGTATAAGGCCATGGGTCAAAATGCGACGTTCTATTAGAAGGACGGCTTGACGATTTATGTTGCAAGTTGGAATGAGTCTAGACATGCATACATGTGCGGGTCTATAATGTGTGTGTGTGTGTTGGTGAATCCATAACTATGTCCCAATACCTGGATTATATTTGACAGATTCTAGATGATTTAGAGATGTGTGTAGGAGAGTAAGACTGAATTTTGTTTAAGTAAAGAAACCTATACAGATGTAAAGCAATATTCAAGTTTAGGAAACATCAATCTCCTAGAGATTAAAATTTCCTAAGGTATGGTTTATACGTTTTATTCTTGTATGATGTGCTAGACGCTTAATTAAAGGTAGCATGCTTGCCAGTAAGAACCGAGATTGGAATAAAAGTAAGGCATAATTTGTAATATAATGCGAGGGTAAAATTGTTCATCACCATACAGCATGATGAACATTTATAATGCCAGATCGAATCTCACAATACTATCTGTGGGTCATATTTTTCACGCACATGTGTAAATTTAATAGTATGCAAATGATATTGTAGTTTCTTGAATATAAATATACATGTTTAGGTTATTGGAGAACTTGGAATTTCTCTGCTAGAGGTGTCAAGATTAATTGTCTGAGCACTGCTAAGCGTTGTAGAAATACCTTGCCACCTCAAAAGTTCTCCCTCGCAATATAAAGAAATACTTATCCTCTGAATGTGTAATTTTAATTAGGACCTATAGATCGTTACAGATTGCAAGAAGATGAAGTTTACCAAATGTAAACCACAAGAGTTTGCTTAAATGGTAAAATGTGTTGTTTTAACAACTAACCGTGTCACAGTCTAGTGAATCAGTACACACAATTACTATCTTAATACTAAGATAGTAAGGATACTATTTGCATATATAGGTAAGGATACTATTTGCATATATAGGTAAGGACACTATTTGCATATATAGGTAAGGATACTATTTGTATATAATTTTGTATAGGACTGGCGACTGGGTGAACAGAGGCATATAATTTAGGACTGGCGCCTAGTCAATCTTCCCCGGCCAGGATACGAACCCAGGCCAAATGCTTGCGACGCGCGGGGAGAGTATCTTGCCACTGCGCCACGGGGGCTGCTAGATGAAGATGAGATCTCTATGCTTGGCTTACAGTAATCCAGATGGGGACGCACTAGGGATTTTTATACAGCTGAATAATCACTTTTGTTTTCCCAAAAATTAGTTTTTAGTCGCAAATTGAGTAAATTTCAACAGTTATGCATCATATGGGTTCTTTTCCGTTTCAATGTGCTGCTGGGTCCTGATATTTTAGTAAATGTAAAAATTTAGTAAATTCTTGATATTTTAGCTACATACAAGGTTCTACATTTTTCATTATTGAAAAGCATCTGCTGGCCATTTAGAGTTCATATGAACCGTTATGCGAGGCATCTATATAGTTTTAAAATACCTCCAACTTAATTTTAACACTTAAATGCCTAAATGATATAGAATGCTGTAAGGCCCACGCCACTGTAGAAGATTCCAGCAACCTTCCTCAAAGCCAATTAGCACCCCCCCCCCCCCACTCCCCAACATGCATGCACGCTATTCCCAGGGTCACAGACCAAGGTGACGCATCCACCGTGAATCACTTTATCGACCAAACCATTCTTTACAACTCTCTTCACACCACACTTACCTCTGTTCAATCAATAAATAATGTCCATATAATAGATAACAGCCATTTAAGAACATAAAATTATGATAAACATCAGGAGGCCTATCAGCCAATGCAAGACAGTTTCCAACCACACCCACTTTCTATACACCTAACATTAACACAATTTTGAAACGGCAACGTCGTCTATCAGCCTATTGGAGCAAATTACCAACCATAATGAGACCTGGGCCAGAGAACTGACCTTGGAGGACATTGATCCACCTTACCATCTCAAGGTAACCCCACGTCTACCATATGGTCCCCGATATCCCACTCAACCCCTATTTGCAAAGCATTATCCACCCCAGTTCATTTACTAAGAACGAATGAACCCAAGCAACTATATACAACACAGGAACCTCAACAACAGTCGATCAGCACCACTGGACAGACAGGGAGAAGAACTGCCGAGTAGTCTACCTTGAAAACTTTTGTCTCGAAGGCCAGCTGGCATGCATTAACTACACGCCTAGAGCCCCATCCATGCAGGGTTATCTTGAGACGATTTCGGGTCTTTTTTTAGTGTCCCCGCGGCCCGGTCCTCGACCAGGCCTCCACCCCCAGGAAGCAGCCCGTGACAGCCGACTAACACCTAGGTACCTATTTTACTGCTAGGTAACAGGGGCATAGGGTGAAAGAAACTCTGCCCATTGTTTCTCGCCGGCGCCCGGGATCGAACCCGGGACCACAGGATCACAAGCCCAGCGTGCTGTCCGCTCGGCCGACCGGCTCCAACAGGGTCAACAAAGTGGCGAGAGGTAATGTAGGAAGATTTTTTTTTGGTAAGTAGGAAGATAATAGCAGGAAAACACAAGCTACACTCAAAGTTGGCACATAGGAAGCACAGTTCACGTCACTTAGCTTCACTTAGGTAATTGCACTGCAGAAGAACCGCAAAACAGTCAATTTAAATATAGGGTGACCAAACACTTCATCAGTTATTGCAAGCTCTCTTTTCTTACCGACGTAAATCCCTACTAGATACAAATTTTAATTAGACCCTTTAATATTTTGATACATCACTTATGTTTTGTTATTATTTAGATATATAATAATAATGGGTCGATTACAGTGTTAGAATGACAGAACCGAGGAAATTTCTTTCAAGTCTGGCGGCATGTAAAATTGGCTTAACATAAGTAGTCTACACTCACCAGACCACAAAACAATACAAACCACACTAACCAACGATGTTATAAGAAACACCAATTGGAACACGAAACACAGCTGACTATGGAACAAGAAGCGGCCGCCTCACGCTAACTCAACACCACCAATTAAATTACATTTTGTTTGCAAAACAACGGATTACATGAACGATTAAAAAGTTTAATTCAGTTCAGTGACATACTGAATGCCATCACCTAAGTCATAAATATATTTATATTATGTGCTTTAAAACATATGTTGTAGCCTATTAAGTAACACTAGCCTATCAAGTAAAACTCATGCATGACCTTGAGGAAATTGACAAGGGTTGGTGAATAGTTGGAGGGGAGTGGTTGTATGATGAATGTGAAGGGGTGTAGTTGTAGGGGAGTGGTTGTATGATGAATGTGAAGGGGTGTAGTTGTAGGGGAGTGGTTGTATGATGAATGTGAAGGAGTGTAGTTGTAGCGTAGAGGGACCAGAGGATAAATCCCTCGGTAGAGAATATGTAAAACTATTTTATGTAAACAAAGCTCGTTAATATGGATCGGTTGTATCGAGCGCAATAAATTTGTCCTTTCACACACTACCACATGTGGAGAGGACGGCCGTAGGATTTCACAATTTTGTTGAAATCTACACGCTCTCGCACGCTTTTTTGGATGAGGGGGTCGGCTGTTGGGTCCTATTTTTGGGAGGGGCAATGTAATAAATGCAACCCCCCATCCCTCTGACGCTTGCCCCCTAGGCGATAATGACGTGTGCGCGGCCAAGGATACCTCTGGTGACCAAAGGGAGGGGGGGGGGGAGGAAGGAATTGGAGGGCCTGTCTTTGAAGGCGATGGGTGACGTAACAAAGGATTGCTATGTAGATTCAAAATTCTAACTTCTATAAAAAATGTTTTTAGCAAAGCCCGGGAACGTAGTATACCTCAGAAATTGATTAGATAAAAAAATAATGACCCCAAATGAATCATGACTAGTCTAAAGAAAATTATATGTAACAAAGTTTTGTACAAAAGATTAAGAATGGTAAAGTCAATCTAGAACAAGAAGTTGTCAACCTAGTTAGAAATGTTAAAAAAAAGGAAGGCTAAAAGAAACTATGAAGTTCGTATAGCAGGGCAAGCAAAAACAAATCATAAAAGGTTTTTCAGTTATATCGAACAAAGATTAGGGAAAAGACAGGCCCATTACTGAGACGGGTCAAATAACTGATATTGACAAAGATGAGTATTGTAAATATTTTGATTCTGTGTTTACTAAAGACCTCAACATTATGCCTTCAACCGAACAAGTCTATATTGGTGGTGAAGAGAACACGTTGACTAGTTCAGTGGTTTCCAGGGAGTGGCGTTATTAAAAAAATAAGAAAAACTCAAGCCAAACAAATCCCCAGGACCAGACGAAGTGTTTGCAGGATGCTTAAAGAACGCAAAGAGTGTTATGAGCCCTTCACGTAGGGTGCAGTCGCACCTCCTCAGATCTCCAGTATCATCTATTGATACTGGTAATGGCTCAAAAGGGCCACCACTTACGGGCTATTCATGCCCGTGCCACCTTTTGGGTGGCTTAATCTTCATCAATCAATCAATCTATGAGCCCTTATACCTGCTTGATGGGGTTCTACGAATAAGGAGGTCTTCTACTAGCGCTTCTCTAGCTTTTTCAATAAATCATTAGTCAGGCAGAGTACCGGAGTACTGGGGGGTAGAAATAGCCGAAGCTACTCAAAGGGATCTTTGAGATGTATTTTTTCATTGTCTCAATAAACATACTTGAACTTGAGTACCGGATTCTTGAAGGGCTGCTAATGGGATGCCAATTTATAATAAAAGCAACAGACCGCTTGCGTCGAATAATCGGTCAATTAGCTTAACGTTTATTGTCGGAAAATTGCTTGGATCAATAAATGCAAAAGCAATTCGTCTATATCTTGAAAAACAGATTAATAAATTATTCACAACATGGTTTTACTAAAGGCCGCTCCGGTTTGACAAATTTGCTCATTCTATTCCAACACAATTGAGGCAGTTGATAGTTTATAACGTTGTGTACCTTGACTTTAGCAAAGCTTTTGATACAGTGCCACAGGAAAGATTGATTAAAAAGATAACAGGTTCATGGTATTGGGGATGCTATCTTAAGTTGGATTTGGGTGGGAAACCGTTGTAAGGAGTGCTTCAAGGTTCTATCCTGAGCCCTCTGTTTACAATATAATGTGTATAAATTATTTAGTTCAGGACTGAGGATGATCATAATGTGTTTTTTCTCATTTACTGTGAATCCTACCCCCTATATAATATTAAATAGGTCTAATAATAGGTTTTTCTCCTTAACAGCTAGTTAAATACTTCATAAGTTAGTTCATCCTCCCCAGCATCTGTGAATTTCCTAACCTTTAATTGCCATTAATACTTCATCCCGGGTAATGTCTATGCAAGTGACTTCATTGTTTCCTGTTGTAAGTATCAAGTTCCGCCTTAGGTCTTAACAAGAATCTAATGACTCGTTATAGCTGGCAATGAACTAATTGTAATTTATCTACAGATCGTGTGCAAATTCTTGTGGGTGAGGATGCGCAATAAAATGAGGCTTTTTACCTGTTACTATATTTACGTCTTGACAAATTTCAAGTTTGTTCTTCTAAACCTTCTCTGCAAGCTCCTGCCAATACTTATTCGTAGTTTCTTTTTTGTTCCCCACACACAGCCTAGCTACTGCCAATAAAGTATCCTTCCCTTCCTCTGTCCTTCCATTCGTACTCAGTTCCCTGTGAGGTCTTCCCATTGTTAATGTTCACCTTTTAGAATCTTGGCTAGAATTTTCTTTCCTAGTGGGATTTTTTTTTGTAGTGGGTGTGCTTTTATTTAATGTGTTAAACGATTCTATCTCCTTAATTATTTCTTCGTAAAGTGCTTCTGCCGTTACTGGTGTGTAAGTATAAGGAGTTGAAGTGTGTGAAGCCACACCCGCAGCGGGCGTGTGGGGGTAGAGGACAGACGCCACATACCACCTCTGTGTCTGTCATTAGGTGAAGGTGGGTGCGACAACTCCTCCCCCCCAACTACCCCCTGGTCTCACTGGGTGAAGGTGGGTGCGACAACTCCTCCCCCCTCCTCTCCAACTACCCCCTGGTCTCACTGGGTGAAGGTGGGTGCGACAACTCCTCCCCCCTCCTCTCCAACTACCCCCTGGTCTCACTGGGTGAAGGTGGGTGCGACAACTCCTCCCCCCTTCCTCCCCAACTACCCCTTGGTCTCACTGGGTGAAGGTGGGTGCTATAACACCTGCCACCCCCCCCCCCCACCATCACAACCTGTGGGTCTGTAATAACGAAGTAACGTACTATTTAAGAAACCGAGCAAGCAGTGTACCTCACGGGAGACATCTCCCGTCACGCAGGGTGCAGTCGCACCTCCACAGATCTCCAGTATCAGCTCTTGATACTGGTAATGGCTCAAAAGGGCCACCACTTACGGGCTATTCATGCCCGTGCCACCTTTTGGGTGGCTTAATCTTCATCAATCAATCAATCAATCAGTGTACCTACCTACCTTACACGCAATGTAGTGAACTATAGCGTCCAACACTACATGATTCACTAGGCAACACCGAAGGATTTTGAGAAAATGTAAAAGCTGGGTCAAGTTTGAATTAAAATCGAGTGTTGGTTCTCTTGTCTATACTGTCTACAGTAGCATATCTACAGGATAGAATAAACTAGTCAGCAAGGAGACCCCCGGCTGAAAATGAGGGAACTACTGTCATAAAGACGGCTTAATCATAAGTCATTTTAAGTCGCATTGAAGTGAGACCTACGGTCTATGAGCCGAGTGCATAGAGTGATTTTGAGCTAGGCTACCCGCATAATCTGTTAATATGGAATGCTGAGGGTGGGCAAAGGTTTATAATTTCACGATACAGGATTACTTGATATCAGATTCTACTTCTAAATGTATTATCTTAATTCGGTGATATAAATTATGCCAATATGTCTTGCCACTCTAACGGTAAACTACAGTTTTTTTTCAATATCGCCTTTCAAATTGTAAGCCAAATGTCACTAACTTTATGCCAATAATATACGTTTAATTAGTTTGCGATACACCCGTTTACTTGTCATTATTGTAATTTGTGTAAGTTGCTACGACTAAAGTTTGATTCTGATAACGATAATTACATGTTAAACTTATTGCGACTTGTGTAATTAATATACTAATGTTATGTAAAATTTTCCAATTTTAAGTGTGTAACCGTTTATGAATAAAGATTAATTCGAGTTTGCAACATTTAATGCACAGAGGTATTTTTTTTTTGGTTAAGCTAGGCTAATGGTGGACATTACAGCGCGCGTTCATAGCCAACCCTAACTAACTTGTGGCCGATGATCATTAATCCGTTTTAGGAATGGAAAACAATTTACACAAGACTCGGCTGATGAAGTTAGAACTTTTCTCGAACAGTGGACCTTTACGTCCTCTGTTCGAATTTCTGTAAATGTTTCACCACACGGCAACGTATACGACAGCCCGTCCTTAAACAAAAACCAAAGTCCATTCCATGGATCCGCCAAACCTCCTGTTTATGAATGAAAAACGGTTTACACACGAGTCAACTGATACGTTCGAACACTTCCGGAAGAAGTGCTTCGCTGACGACTTTTGTTCGAACCACAACGTTGTAAATGCGTCACCCACTTAATACAAATAATCGCCAAAAGAACCTAAATACCTAACCTAACCAATGCCTAAATATGCTAATATAATAATTTATGAGAAAATTCCTGTTTTGAATGAACAGCATGTTAAAATTGATGAATGGGTCTTTGGGGTCGACCGCTGGATGGAATGAACTTCGTCTGAGGACGGGTTGTATGCCTAACTATATAATATAAATTTACATTAAATAAACACGATTTTTGGTCGGGCGAGAGGCGAGACGGGCAATCTACCTGACAAGCGCCAACTAACGCTGTGTACACTTGGTACTGTTTCTCTACATGTCGGAAATTACAGAATTCAATATAACAGTATACCATGATCATGTTAGTTCTAAGATATGGCCGACATACCGTTAATAATCAATGGCCATATGCAACACAATTGCTAATATGCATGAAAATTAAGATTCCGCAGCGTTTATATTTTAGTTTTATAAATAAACAAATTTTATGTACGCAGATCGCCCCCATTCTCCACTGTAGCTTTTATCTGGGTGAATGTATCTAATACACACTACTGGTGCCTGGCACAGTGTTACCACTGATAAGGTTTTATGATAATTCGGCGGGTCGATGCTTATCGTAGACTGTTGTGACCAGTGCCTGGCTGGCCCCGCCCCCGCTCCCAGTGTTGGCTACTCACCAACTGGGCCGCAGTTGTAACCAAATATCCTAGATATGTTGTTGTTATAGATTCAGCTACTCTGAACAAGTTCCAAGTAGCACGGGCTATGGTGAGCCCGTAGTGGGATTCTACATATGCTTCAATGTTCTTATGAACGGAGCTGGTGCGTGTCCTGCTGACCACAACACTCATATTCTACCGGACTAATGCTAAAAATTATAATTATCCTCATTGTCATCCCTTCAAATTATTTGAGGAACTTGTGTGCCTACCGTCGATGCTAGTTTGATGAGCAAAGATTTACCTGTGTATCTGAATATAACATGTTAATAACACTAGGAATAATAACTCACCTTGAAATTGACAGCACCAAACCTCCAGCCGGTAAGGTGCACCATTTGTCGTAGTTTCTCAGCCCAACAGGTCACCACTGTTCCGTTGCCTTCACTTTACACACGTAAAAACATTCTAACTACTTTTTAAAAATCTCAGTGATGATCATAACATGTTTTTTAGTTTGGTACGCGATAATCCTTGCATGTAATTAACACACCACGAACTGGTCATGCAACTAACAAGCATCATCACAGTTGGGTGTTGACAAACGTTACATCACCATACCACTGGTGATTACATCTTGTCGACGGAATATGACTAACAACACAAGTACTGGTAGTTTCATGTTGTTTTTCTGCGCGGTTATGTCCACCAGATAATTGAGCATCACAAACCTAGCGTTAGTTATAGGCCGAGTCTAAATCACACAGACTCCAAGTTAAACCTAGCACTTCCAAGTTCCAACTCGCTCTGACCTTAGGAGCAAGCAACACACATTATCCGTGGAAAGCACTGAGTGAGGATCCACCACACACACACACGAGGCTCCGCCTACACACGCCTCGTTAAAGAGTGTCCTGAGGAGCGAGCGCGTGCTGCCCCAAGCACGCCTGTGGACCAACTGAGGGGAGGCGGCACACACAGCCTGGCCCCGGGGTGCCACCGCCAGAGGGGAGGGCCAACCCATCGCGGGTTCACACTACAACACAGGAAAATGTTGCTGCTTACACACACGTCACTCGGCATCCATATTAGCTAGACCCCAGGACGTGAGTCACAACTCCCGCACTAGTTAGCGCTCGATGACGCCCGACGTTTCTTGTAATCCAGCCCAATTATACATTAATAAATTGATAAGAGTTAATACTGATAATCGTGTCTGAATTAGAACTAATAATTAACCCTTTTTTTATAATTACCTACCACGAGGCAACAAGCAGAACAAGTATTTTGGGTAACAATAATGTGCGTTAAGCGGGCTAACAGCCAGTCAGTTTCCCGAAGTGGTGACAGGTTTTAATGTCAGTTGTGGAGGCTCTTGTGAAGCATGACTTCATCAGGGCTTAGTGACTACACGATGATGACCTACGACTCATCTTTTGCTTCTCGGCCACTTAGGTTTAGCTCATTTATTATGCACCCTATACCCATTCTGTGCGCCTTTACGGGATCACCATAGCCCGTGCTACATGGACACTTCGTTTCCGAGTAGCTAAATCTAAAACAACAACAACAATCATTCTGTGAGCGGGAACAGAAAGCGCTTCAGATAGCTGTCACAGGAACTGAACTGCTATATTCCCTTACCCAAGCAAGTTACAGTCCTCATGATATAAATACACAGTTTCATAATACATTTATCGACAGTATTCAGAGTTTTGGTTAGTTTACTTTAATTTATAAGGCGAAAAAATGGATTCAGAAACTGAATCACAACGGTCTATTGACTAAGGCATTTACAATTGTAGATAACTACAGTTTTAATTTGCCACAAACGTGTTCATATTATAAATGTATTGATTTATTACAAATACATTATAAATGTATTTGATTTATTATTTATTACATTAACTTAGCTTAAGGTATGAGTACAATGACTGATGCTTTATATCACAACCGTGGAAAATACGTTACAATGCTAACCAGAATATAACAATGTTCGTGTGTGCTCCATGGTGAAGCCAGAGCTTCACCATGGATTGATGGATTGATTGATGAAGATTAAACCACTCAAAAGGTGGCACGGGCATGAATAGCCCGTAAGTGGTGGCCCTTTTGAGCCATTACCAGTATCAAGAGCTGATACTGGAGATCTGTGGAGGTGCGACTGCACCCTGCGTGACGGGAGATGTCTCCCGTGTTCACCATGGAGCTATTGGTCAGCCTGGGTAGCGGGGGTGAGTGTGTTTATCCCATGGTGAAGAGAGAGCAAGGTGGGCGTGATCCAGCTTATATCTATACCCAAAGCAGTTCTCATTCCTAACACGCTCCTGCATTAATATCAACACACAACCTCACATTCCTGGAAAACAGAAGAGTAAGGGGAGACATGATAACCACCTACAAAATTCTCAGGGGAATTGACAGGGTGGACAAAGACAAACTCTTCAGCACGGGTGGGACACGAACAAGGGGACACAGGTGGAAACTTAGTACCCAGATGAGCCACAGAGATGTTAGAAAGATTTTTTCAGTGTCAGAGTAGTTAATAAATGGAATGCACTAGGAAGTGATGTGGTGGAGGCTGACTCCATACACAGTTTCAAATGTAGATATGATAGAGCCCAGTAGGCTCAGGAATCTGTACACCAGTTGATTGACGGTTGAGAGGCGGGACCAAAGAGCCAAAGCTCAACACCCGCAAGCACAATTAGGTGAGTACAAGTCACACCACTAAATCTTATGACTCGATACTAAATCTCGCAAGTCAAATTTTTAGATATAAATAAATGTTGCGTCATTTTTTAACATTCGCAGCAAATTAACAAAAAATAATGACATTAAGACAGAAGTAAAGTTGAAACGCGATTAAAAGGAATAAAGTTGAATAAATGTCAACGCCGTAACTGAACGGCGGTTACACGTCAGATATTGACTTGCGGTTTGAAATTGTGTTTCAATAATCTGTTTATGGGATACAAGCGGGAGTTACCGTGTATGTTTTACTGTTCATATTTGTTTCACTGGCGCTCTATGGCAGTGTTGCACTTGTACACGACTCCTACATAAACACATAAGAATAAAATAAACAATAGAGACGCTACTGACCCACGCGAGGCAGCTCCCTCCATGCATTAATACCAACACACACTCGTATGTCTATATTATATTACCCAGTTAACCTCTTCCATAAAATATACATCTCTCTTCCCTAACCGAGATTTACCACATTCTGTTCTAATAGAATTTATAAACAAGTACAAAAGTTGTTTTCGCTGCTCCGAGTTTTATGTTGTGTTCATATTTGTTGCAGCCTCGTTGTTGTTATTTTAGATTCAGCTACTCGGAACGAAATGTCCATGTAGCACGGGCTATGGTGAGCCCGTAAACACTGCAGCCTAGATTGATGAGGATTATGCCCCCCAAGTTAACCAAAATACTGTGAGGGATAATATCAGATAATTCAGGCGATGAGTCACAATAACGTGGGTGAAGTATGTTGACCAGACCACACACTAGAAGGTGAAGGGACGACGACGTTTCGGTCCGTCCTGGATCATTCTCAAGTCGATTGTGGAGAATGGTCAATCGAATCGACAATCGACTTGAGAATGGCCCAAGACGGACAGAAACGTCGTCGTCCCTTCACTTTTTAGTATGTGGTCTGGTCAATATCAGATAATGTTTTGCGATCAAATTTTCAAAATACGTCTCACTAAGGTCAATGACAAAGAACACAACGTTATTTCTCTGGACTCAAATAAGACCTTTGATTGGCTACTCTACAATTTTGCCTATGAATTGAAATTTACCACTGATACGTAATTCAAACCCAGCGGGAATATCAGCTTTATCTCCGATAGCAAGACCACAGTTAGGTTACACATGTATTAATGTGTAACCAGGAGGCCTGGTCGACGACCGGGCCGCGGGGACGCTAAGCCCCGGAAGCACCTCAAGGTATGCGCTGAGAACAAGCAGAAACTAATGACTAATTCCAGGCACTGTGAAGAGGCACAGACGAATATACAATATAATAAGTGCATAAACGAATGAATGTTATTAATTAATGACGTAACCTATTATTCAATAGTTTTCAAAATAACAGGCTATAAGTTTTTTTCTACCACAGACGTTGCCACACATTTACAATGCTAACCAGCATATATACATTTTCTAGGCTATAAGTCTAGATTTAAGCTAGAGATGAATAGTTTTCTTGTAAGAATTGTAAAAAGGATCGGTATATATATTGCTCGAGTCGCTGGTACGTTGTGCACGTCACAAATGCAGCCCTCCTCATTGACTGATGGCCAGGCTCCGTTCCCCAAAGACCCATACATGCCAATTTTAATCTACTGTGTATTAAAAATAGGTTTTTCTCATATATATATATATAAATTAATATTATTATATATTAAAGTTCAATATATAATTAGACATGTTTAAGTTCGTTAGACTGTCCTTCCGTTCTTAGGGGCTACATATAGATTAGATTCCCCGGTTAAACACCCGTTTATATTAGATGTGTGTTGGTTTGTTTGTGTTTTTTTTATGCTACAGTTATTCTGCATAAACCTCACACCTGCAAACCTCTGGATGACAGAATATAATGTACGTAAGAGGCAAGAGAGTAAACAGGTCAAGTGAAGCATAACTGGCAGACGACTACATGTGTTGGTAAACTGTATACAACTTTTAGTTCACGTATGTAGGACGGGGATATTACCATAACATCCACCAGGGCCTCAACCGTGTCTGGGTTTCCGGTTTAAATGGCAGCATAATGCCCCTGTTGCACCGACACACACACACACGCAATACCTCAGTATTGTTAGTATTGGTATTATTAGAGATAACGATTCACACACACACACAGCACCGCTCCTGTGCCAGGTAAGTCCACTACGGGCTCACCATAGCCTGTGCTACTTGGAACTTGTTCCGAGTAGCTTAATCTATAACAACAACAACAAACGATACACACACAGGGGTATATGAGGTAAACTTTGCTTCTCTACGTACATACACAGTTTACTTTCTTGAGGTTATCTTGAGATGATTTCGGGGCTTTTTTAGTGTCCCCGCGGCCCGGTCCTCGACCAGGCCTCCACCCCCAGGAAGCAGCCCGTGACAGCTGACTAACACCCTGGTACCTATTTTACTGCTAGGTAACAGGGGCATAGGGTGAAAGAAACTCTGCCCATTGTTTCTCGCCGGCGCCCGGGATCGAACCCTGGACCACAGGATCACAAGACCAGCGTGCTGTCCGCTCGGCCGACCGGCTCCCACCGAGTAGCTAAATCTAAAACATCATCATTATTTACAATTGTAAACTATTTAATTAACTAGTATAACAATATTTAGTGACATTATATTTATTTAGAGATGAGGTGTGGTAGCGTGGTTGTAGCGAGGCCGAGCCACCAGCCCTGCACCCTGCTGTAATCTCTGGCCGTGCTGGTACACTGCACTTATCTCGGCTACTGTTCCCTGCTCTGAGCCATTCATTCACATGCAGCTTGAACTGTTGAAGTGAGGGCATCTTTTAGGGTTGCCAACCTCTTCACAAAACAAGTTCCACCATTTTGGATGAAACGATCCGTTGAAACTGATTGGTGTGTTGATGCAGAGAGAAGGTTTACCCGGGTGTGAGGTGGTATTACTGGTGTTAGTATTCTGGAAGGAGTTGTAGTAACAGTACGGTGTATACTTCGATACACCAGCCACCTCGATCTATGGTGTACTTCGATACACCAGCCACCTCGATTTATGGTGTACTTCGATACACCAGCCACAATCGACTTGAGAATGGTCCAGGACGGACCGAAACGTCGTCGTCCCTTCACCTTCTAGTGTGTGGTCTGGTCAACACCTCGATCTAGTTCTATTATTATTGTTTTTTTCAGCAATTTGGACTGGTCAGGCCCACGGCCTGGCTTCTTGTAGATCGGCGTTCGATCCCAGCGGTCCAAGAGGTTGGGCACCATTCGTTGGCCTATCCCAACTCCTTGTTCTCGCATCCCTTCTAAGCGCTATATAATTACAGTAGCTTAGCGCTTTCTGGGACGGGAGACATCTCCCGTCCACGAGGCTAACCATAGCTCGTGCTTCTTGCCCCGCTCCTGTGCCAGGTAAGTTACGGGCTCACCATAGCCCGTGCTACTTGGAACGTGTTCCGAGTAGCTGAATCTATAACAACAACAACAGCTCTTTCTGCACATCACGCACCGCTCCTGTGCCATGTAAGTCCACTACGGGCTCACTATAGCCCGTTCTACTTGACCCCGCTCCTGTGCCAGTTAAGTTACGGGCTCACCATAGCCCGTGCTACTTGACACCTGTTCCGGGTAGCTGAATCTATAACATACAACAACAACAGCGCTTTCTGTTCATCATTATCTTACCTTCTCTCACTGTACGTGTGGCCCTATCTTCTATTTTGCCTAGCAACTTCAGTTACCGCTGTGGACAAGACACTCAAATTAGCGACGAGTGTCCCACGAGTGCACTCTAACTGCGAGTGTTGAGTGTGTGTGTGTGAGTGGACACCACTTTGGAGCTACGGTATTAGGCGCTCTCCACAGGCACGCAGATCTGTGCCTACTTCCACACTCATTTTCATCAATGTGCGATTTTTGTTAATAAGGTGTTAGTGATTTACTATTGTTTCTATTATTTGAGTAGTGGATATTTATCATTACAGAACTCTTGAGAGAGAGAGAGAGAGAGAGAGAGAGAGAGAGAGAGAGAGAGAGAGAGAGAGAGAGAGAGAGAGAGAGAGAGAGAGAGAGAGAGAGAGAGAGAGAGAGAGAGAGAGAGAGAGAGAGAGAGAGAGAGAGAGAGAGAGAGAGAGAACTGGAAAGTGGTATAGCTGCCCAGCTCAGCCCCCCCCCCCACCCCCATTTCCCATGATATTGCTCGCTACACACGCAATTCAAGCGAAAACACACACGCAACACACGTAAAGAAAACCAACGAATGCACACGCAACCTAACACAAACATCGCAATACACGCAATACAATACAACACACGCAATGCAAGCAATACACACGCAATACAACCCCTCCACACAAACACAACAGCGCACACGCAACACCACACATGCGCAATCCAAGTTCACAATGAAACTAGAGGAAAGTCCAGTCACCGGAAGTCAAACAGAAACAGACTACTGGATCCAACCGAGAGGAACATAAAGGGGCTTCGCTGGATCTTTCAACTTGCCGGAAGTGGCGTGTTAGATTACATGCATTTACCTGAAGTTACCTGCGGACCACCCCCGTTCTCGAGTGGCCTCGGCGAAGGGCCGGAAGCCTGTGCAAGCTTCCACCAGTATACTTGAGAATATTCGTCAGTTTTATCTTGAACTGACGTATATATTCTTGGAGCATTTACGGCTTCGACGGGCAGGTAACACCCCCCAATGTTCTTGAAGATATCCACCTCCAATGTTCTTGAAGATATCCACCTCCAATGTTCTTGAAGATATCCACCCCCAATGTTCTTGAAGATATCCACCCCCAATGTTCTTGAAGATATCCACCTCCAATGTTCTTGAAGATATCCACCCCAGGGTTCTTGAAGATATCCACCTCCAATGTTCTTGAAGATATCCACCTCCAATGTTCTTGAAGATATCCACCTCCAATGTTCTTGAAGATATCCACCCCCAATGTTCTTGAAGATATCCACCTCCAATGTTCTTGAAGATATCCACCTCCAATGTTCTTGAAGATATCCACCCCCAGGGTTCTTGAAGATATCCACCTCCAATGTTCTTGAAGATATCCACCTCCAATGTTCTTGAAGATATCCAGCCCCAGGGTTCTTGAAGATATCCACCTCCAATGTTCTTGAAGATATCCAGCCCCAGGGTTCTTGAAGATATCCACCTCCAATGTTCTTGAGGATATCCACATAATACATCCAAAGTTTGCCAGTGTACTGTGCAGACTACTGATCACATGGGCCTGGTCGAGGACCGGGCCGCGGGGACGCTAAGCCCCGAAATTATCTCAAGATAACCTCAAGATAACCCATATATGTCTAACCATCCTGTAAGCTGGGAACAATGTTTAGTATCCCGTAGGCCTTACTATGTAATCCTTCACATAGCCTAGAGTAGCTGTATATACAAGCATATGTACCTAAGTCTATTTACAAAACAAATTAAAAATAAGGCGATCATATGTGGCCGATGGGAAGGTCCATTACACGTCCACACACACACACACACACACACACACACACACTTAGTAAGCGTTATATGCGCAAACAAAGCGTTGTATGACAAAGAGTGCTGGGAAGACGGGACACCACGAGCGTAGCTCTCATCCTGTAACTACACTTAGGTAATTACACACACACACACACACACACACACACACACACACACACACACACACACACACACACCAAAGAGCCAGAGCTCAACCCCCACAAGCACAAATAGGTGAGCAAATAGGTGAGTACACACACACACACTTAACATTCCTTCCTTCCTCTAACTTTCTGGCAGGTTTCCCCTTCCTTTGGGCCATATTAAAGGGCGTTGTAAAATGCTTCAGGGTCTCCGGAATAACCGCGGGCGTCTTGTGCTGTGGGCGTCGTGGGGTTTACACACTGGAATGATTGCAATCTCCTCAAATTCTCTTGTTTGTAACTCTGTGTAATGGTCACGGAATAGTTAGGGTTGAGGCCAGGAATGTATCCGCATGTGCTCAAACATGGTGTGAGAGAAAGAAAACGGGCAAACGGCCAAAAGCGACGTTCTTTTTAAGAGGACAGGTTGAATCAGAGAGGGGGGAAGTAGAGAGAGAGAGGGAGGAAGTAGGGAGAAAGGGGGGGGGGGGGAGAAGTGAGAGAGGGAGGAAGGAAAGCGGGAGGGAGAGAGGAGAGAAAGAGAGGGAGGGGGGAGAGAGAGAGAGAGAGAGAGAGAGAGAGAGAGAGAGAGAGAGAGAGAGAGAGAGAGAGAGAGAGAGAGAGAGAGAGAGAGAGAGAGAGAGAGAGAGAGAGAGAGACTGGGTAGCAGACACCATCCAGGGATGGCACCAGGCCTGGTCACTACTACTATTACACTCCCGCCCCTTCTACTTTCAACATAACAACATCCCTACCCCCTCCCACATGGGGAACCCCGCCCCCCACCTCTCTCCCCCGTCACGTGGGGAACCCCGCTCCCCCACCCCCCTTCATTTAGCTCCCCTTTCCCCCCCTCCCCCACCTCCCTCCTCTGCTACACACCCACACGAGTCAGACAGACAGCAGTAGGCTAGGAGGGATAATACCAGCTTTTTCAATGAACAGATTCATTAAAAAACATATTACAATATAACAGGAGAGTCGGGAGTCATGTAGCATTAGGTGACCGACAGCTGAAACGGCGGGGCTTAGGAGCTAGCTCTCCACCCTTCCAGCACATTTACATTTATTTATTCATTCATTTATTTATTTATTTACAAGAAGATACAATGCGTTTGTGAGAATACATAATATTGGTCTTTCTACACTCTTATCAAGCCACTAACACGCATAGCGTTTCAGGCATAGGCGCGGCAACATACATAACTATGTATGTTGTATGTTGCTACTCTAGGCTACATATACACAACTATGTATACTACATATATACACAACTATGTATACTACATATATACACAACTATGTATACTACATATACACAACTATGTATGACTACATATATACAACTATGTATACTACATATACACAACTATGTATGACTACATATATACAACTATGTATACTACATATACACAACTATGTATACTACATATATACACAACTATGTATACTACATATATACACAACTATGTATACTACACATACACAACTATGTATACTACATATACACAACTATGTATGACTACATATAACGATCAATTATGGAATAAGCAGTTCAAACGGGAACTATACTGTAGACACCTTTCTGTTTTGCGTTACTACGCACAACAGAAAGTCATTTCGTCGACGGCATGACTGAACTACAAAGACAGCTTCACAGACCAGACACTCACCAGGAGTGAGGCTGGCCTCGGGGTGAAGCTGGCCTCGGGTGAGACTGAGGTAGAAAGGACCCAAGGGACACCCAACACCAATGACAGATGACGCCTCCTGCCTCTTCTACCAGGGAGAAACAGGAGAGAGAGTCAGCCTCTCACCCGCGAGATGCCCCACAGGTGTTCTGGGCGGTGGGTGTTGCGGGTGTTGCGGCTGGCTGGCTGGCTGTCCCCCGCCACACCGTCGCTCAAGGAGGAGCTAGCTTGTCTAGCTTGTCTACGGGCTCACCATAGCCCGTGCTACTTGGAACTTTTCAAATCTTAACAACAAACATTGCCTGGCTCTCCACGCTGCCCTTGGCATCGCTTGTCGCCAAGTTTGAGTAACTGCCTCAAATCATTGACAAGGGAGTCACAGAAGGGGTTCTAATGTTTCCTTGTTAGAATTAGGGCACACGTGAGGCTATCTTGAGGTTATCTTGAGATGATTTCGGGGCTTTAGTGTCCCCGAGGCCTGGTCCTCGACCAGGCCTCCACCCCCAGGAAGCAGCTCGTGACAGCTGACTAACACCCAGGTACCTATTTTACTGCTAGGTAACAGGGGCATAGGGTGAAAGAAACTCTGCCCTATTGTTTCTCGCCGGCGTCCGGGATCGAACCCGGGACCACAGGATCACAAGTCCAGCGTGCTGTCCGCTCGGTCGACCGGGCGGACAGGAATAGTGTGCTAATCAGGAGGAGTGATTAGCACACTACGCCTTTCAGTGTGTTGATGAATAGACTTATGGCTGACACACAGATACACAAGCTGCTGATTCTGTTGTCTGCTGATTCTGTTGTCTGCTGATTCTGTTGTCTGCTGATTCTGTTGTCTGCTGATTCTGTTGTCTGCTGATTCTGTTGTCTGCTGATTTGTTGTCTGCTGAGTCTGTTGTCTGCCGTGCAGATAACAGCTGTGTCATCAGAAACAGTGGTAACCAGCTACCAGCTCTCCCTACGACAATTAGAACGTGTTGTTACTCTACCCACAGAAATAACTATGAAAATGTCCCCCATTTGTCCAAAATGTCACGAAAACTGCAGACAATACAGCTACCCTCGTGTGGGTATTAACAGTGAAACTGTGAGCGAATTACATCTTGAGCTCAAAGATTTAAAAATCTCTAAAAAAATCTACTTTCCGGTACAATGCTCATTGGTACTGATGTTAAATATGCCACAATGATCTATACGATGTTCATCACACATTACATCGACTACCCCCTGACCCTACACCCCCATAAATCCCCCCCCCCCCCGACATGAAAACATTAGAACTCGGCACCGCTCCTGTGCCAGGTAAGTCCACTACGGGCTCACCATAGTCGGTGCTACTTGACCTGCTTCTGTGCCAGGTAACTTCACTACAGGTTCACCATAGCCCGTGCTACTTGCTCCGCTCCTGTGCCAGGTAAGTCCACTACCGACTCACCATAGCCCGTGCTACTTGCCCCGCTTCTGTGCCAGGTAAGTTACGGGCTCACCATAGCCCGTGCTACTTGGAACTTGTTCCGAGTAGCTGAATCTATAACAACAACAACAACAAACATTACAAACAATACAAAATAAAGCCAAGAACATAATTCTTGAAGCTGCCAGATGTACAAGAATCGGCAACCCGAGATCTGAAACTCCCTACCTCGCTGTATACTAAAGAACTGTGCAGCTAAACGCGACCTTTTGTGCAAAGGTCATGAGAGATTCACCACTGTGCTTGGAGACAGTCTGACTGGAGCGGTTGTCACGCCAGCCACTGCTGTCAACGCACCAGCAGGCAACCTGTCAACAAGCTGACTGAGTAAAATTACTGCCAATCTCATTAAATTTAATATTCTATACTGTATACCATATAATGACATTTCATTATGTCTATATCTTGGTATACAAGTGTCCTATACACTTCCATCAGAAAAAACAGCAACGGAAATCCATTGGTTCTCAAAGCGACAATAATTGACACTATTAATTCCTTTGTAAATAATACACTGAATACACTGAAAAATACAGGAGTAATTTTTATGTGGTTAAAAGTCAGTTCTTCAAGCACTTGAAGAACTGTATGTGAAGAACTGTATGTCACCCTGTATGTGTAGTGGGTGGCCCCAGGCGGCCCTGTATGTGTAGTGGGTGGCCCCAGGCGGCCCTGTATGTGTAGTGGGTGGCCCCAGGCGGCCCTGTATGTGTAGTGGGTGGCCCCAGGCGGCCCTGTATGTGTAGTGGGTGGCCCCAGGCGGCCCTGTACGTGTAGTGGGTGGTCCCAGGCGGCCCTGTACGTGTAGTGGGTGGCCCCAGGCGGCCCTGTACGTGTAGTGAGTGGCCCCAAGCCACCCTATACGTAATGCACGTGCCGTCGGGGGCCAGTATTTACGGGCTAATCATGCCCGTGCCACCTCTTGGGGTGGCTTAATCTTCATCAATCAGGGCCAGTGTGAAGGCATACAGGTGCAGCCACAAGGTCATGGTTGCCGGGGGAGGGCGCTTGGCCAAGGGTTTGGAACGGGGGTAGGTAGGGAGGGAAGGGGAGGTAGGTAGGGGAAGGGGAGGTAGGTAGGGGAAGGGTAGGTAGGTAGGGGAAGGGGAGAGGAGGTGTCATGAGGTAGGGGAGATGCAAGGAAGTCCACCATGAGAAGCAGATGCTGGCACCTCTTCCTCTTCCTTCCTCAATGGCTCATTGGTTCAGTGACTCACTGACTCACACCACTTCCCAGTTCGTACCTCCGGTGGTGTCACCACCTCCACCACAACGACCACTTCCAACCCCCCCCCCCTGCCACAGGGAGCTGCTCTTCCTACCCATGAACAAATCCACAAGGGCCGTGACGAGGATTCTAACCTGCGTCCGGGAGCATCCCGGGCTTCCTACCCCCACTTCCCCAAAGAACTAAGTGGTGCTAACTGTTTGGGGAAGTGACTGTAAACACGGTCAGAGCACCAGGCGAGGGAGGAGAGATATCTAGGGCACCAGAAGAGAGGGGGGGGGGGTCGCCGTTTGGTATATAAACTGGAAGTGAAAGATTTACCTTAAGTGGGAGACAATGACAATGAGTATGATGATGATGATGATGATGATGATGATGATGATGATGATGATGATGATGACAGATGATGGTGTGTCAGTGATGATCGTCGCCGGGAAGCATCACATCCGGAGTGTGGGAGTTTCTTCCGGACGCTCGGCTCTCACACTTCGCATAACCTACTTACACCATCACTACTACCACTCTCACCATCACTACTACCACTCTCACCATCACTACTACCACTCCCACTATCACTACTACCACTCTCACCATCGCCACTACCACTCCCACTATCACTACCAGCCTCACTATCACCACTACCCCTTCCCTATCCCCCAGCAACACATCATCATATATACGGATTGGAGAACCGCCATTGAAACCACATCCACCTGACCCCAAATACAGCACTATGCAACAATGCTATAGCAATTATTACCCTCAAATGTCAAGGTCGTCCAATACGCATCAAGTGGGTGCCAAGTCATGCAGGAATACCAGGCAATGACACTGCAGGTGAAGCTGAACAAGGCGAGGCGTCAACAAAGTAATTAGATAGATCAACGCAGAAGCTGTACAGTGGACGGGGAAATTGAAATTGAAATTGAAATAAGTTTATTGATGTAAAATACACACAAAGGGATGAGGTAGCTCAAGCTATTCTCACCCCGTTCAGTACATCGTGTTAATACATACATATACTCACATCACCAACAATGAACATATTACCAAACATTCTGAGAGATAAACATATACATTTTCTCCTTTACACAAGTAGTGGACGGGGAAGACATCTCCCGTCACACAGGGTGCAGTCGCACCTCCACAGATCTCCAGTATCAGCTCTTGATACTGGTAATGGCTCAAAAGGGCCACCACTTACGGGCTATTCATGCCCGTGCCACCTCTTGGGTGGCTTAATCTTTATCAATCAATCAATCGAGTTACGAACAAAAACAACTTTGCACTGATATTTAGTACCGCAGACGTTGTTAAACATATTGGACATGATCTTACTGAAATGAGTAACACTTGATGGGCCAGTATGACCTAAAGAGACAATCCTGCTCGGGATTATGGCCCGCGCAGGAATTTCCCTAAAAAAACAAAGAACATAACCCCACATCCCTCAGGACCATCACCACTACACTACTGCTCAACATCTACACCACCGGAAGGGAACGATGAGGAGTATGAGTCCACTACGGGCTCACCATAGCCCGTGCTACTTGCCTCGCTCCTGTGCCAGGTAAGTCCACTACGGGCTCACCATAGCCCGTGCTACTTGGCCTGCTCCTGTGCCAGGTAAGTCCACTACGGGCTCACCATAGCCCGTGCTACTTGCCCCGCTCCTGTGCCAGGTAAGTCCACTACGGGCTCACCATAGCCCGTGCTACTTGCCCCGCTCCTGTGCCAGGTAAGTCCACTACGGGCTCACCATAGCCCGTCCTATCTGTAACTTGTTCCGAGTAGCTGAATCTATAACAACAACGATGAGGAGAAAGCGCCAAGCCATTACGACTGTATAGCACTTGGAAGGAGTCGGGATAAGGATTTCGGATAAGACAAGGGTGGAAAGGAAGTGCGCCCAACCACTTTGACAGTCGGGGATTCTTCCCCACTGGAGAGGGTAAGCTTGTTGTTGTTGTTTAAGATTCGCTACTTGGAACACAAAGTTCCAAGTAGCACGGGCTATGGTGAGCCCGCGGGTAAGCTTTTGTATCAAATGGACTGTATAAGGATTTACAAGAAGAAAGTCATGTCTGACAACTTAATCAAGTACTATGACAAGGTTGCTAAAATAAGACAGGAGAAAAAGATTGCTGGGTAGACCGTACTTTCTTAGACTGTCAAGAAGCATTTGATAGTGTTCCTAGTGAAAGGCTGCGGTGTACAAGATGGGGATAAATGGGAACACTTTACTAGAACACTTATTATTATGAGAGAGAGAGAGAGAGAGAGAGAGAGAGAGAGAGAGAGAGAGAGAGAGAGAGAGAGAGAGAGAGAGAGAGAGAGAGAGAGAGAGAGAGAGAGACAGGCAGACAGACAGAGGCAGACAGACAGAGGCAGACAGAGAGACAGACAGACAGACAGACAGAGACAGACAGACAGAGACAGACAGACAGACAGATCGTGCATGTCAATGTCTGCAGACGACACAGTTATTGAGGACCGTAACAACCGAAGAGGAATACAAGGAGACTTTGCCAAACTCCAGAAGGGAACAAACAAATGGTTGCTAGAATTCAATCCCAGAAAGTGTAAGACAATGAAGATGGGCACGACAAGAGACTAGGGCAGTATCTACACCATAAAGACAAGGCAACTACACGAATCAAAAAGATAAAAAGATTTGGGAGGTGGATAAAATTTCCACACTAACACACACACACAGGATAACATCAGGAGCATATGAGACGCTGACAAACATTAGACCTGATTGATTGATGAAGATTAAGCCACCCAAGAGATGGCACAGGCATGAATAACCCTAAGTTTTTTCATTTTTATTTTTTTGAGTGAATGTGATACTATTGTTTTTTTTCTGTTATAAGGTATACCTAAACAGCCTACTCCTGTCCGCTTTAAGATATACTGTATACCCCAGAATGACAGCAGACACTACCACCAACCTTGACAAGTGTTGATAAACAATTGACAGACATGCGTTACTCCGTCAACAGCTGAGACTTGACTAGTGGCACCCACCTCCCCCCCCCCACAGCCCAGGTTTCACTAGTGACCCCCCCCCTTCCCCCCCAAAAAAAAAAATACTAGAGAATGAATAAAAACAGAAAGAACAGTTTACATACCAGCCGTGAATATGTTAGAAAACAAAGAAGGTATATATCCCAGTCCTAATAAGTCAGGTATGGACGTACTAAAGACAGGGTACTATACCCACTTACCTCACAGCTCCAGGGGCACACACACACACACACACACACACACACACACACACACACACACACACACACACACACACACACACACACACGCACACACACACACACACACACACACCAATATAATCCACGAGCCCCTCGAGTGCATGTAAGTTTATTGAGATGATAAAATACATCCCAAAAGGATAGAGTGGCTTAGGCCGTTTCTATCCCTCCTTGGCGAGGGTGCGGGGGGCGGGGGGCTGAGGGCAGAAGGTAGGATAGGAGGGGGCTGCGCTCCCTGGGGCCCAGGAGTTAAGAGGCCTGGCCACCTTCCAACACCTGGTTGCTAAGACTTATATTCGTATAATTAGAGCCAAGGGTACACCACCCCCTGCTCCCGTGTGGGGGCTTGACAGCCTTCTGGCCTTGGGGGAATTGACTGCCAAATATCGTAAGCACCACCACCACCACCACCATCCCCCATCCCCCCAGCAGGAGGCCAGTGCCCTTGGACACGGGGGGGGGGGCACCGTGACCCCCTGGACACAAGAGGAATTCAAAACAAAAAGCAATTAGCCTCTCAGTAAGCTAGGCAGTCCTTATATGTTCAAAGGTACTCAGGGAACACATACCTCGTAGTTTCGAGGGTATGTGTAGCCCCCGTTGTTAGTGTGGTGGCTCAAATTGGCTTTGTTATGAGCTTGGAGATTGACACGGTAAGTCGTTAGCAAGGAGCCATCTTAGTCTTGACCTGAGATTTAATGGTGATGGTTGTACTAGGGTACTGAGCCTGGCAGCGCCCTCTACCGCCCTCCCACAGTCACTAAACTTTATTACTATTATTATGCAGCGTTCCAGGATAAACTGATAACAGCAGAATGTTACGGGGCTACTCATGCCCGTGCCACCTCTTGCGGTGGCTTAACCTTCATCAGTGAGGGAGAATGTTTGTGGTTAATGGACAATAAACGTCAGTAGATTTCTCCTTGACTTAGTAGTCCTCCTTTGTACAGTCTTACGCATGTATACTTTAACTCTACACTAGTATACATCGGGGGGGTATACCTGGGGGTGGCCCCGACCACCCCCCCCCCTTTACCTAACGAACATGTTGTGTTGTCTATATAAGAACATAAGAACATAAGAACAAAGGTAACTGCAGAAGGCCTGTTGGCCCATACGAGGCAGCTCCTATTTATAACCACCCAATCCCACTCATATACTTGTCCAACCCGCGCTTGAAACAATCGAGGGACCCCACCTCCACAATGTTACGCGGCAATTGGTTCCACAAATCAACAACCCTGTTACTGAACCAGTATTTACCCAAGTCTTTCCTAAATCTAAACTTATCCAATTTATACCCATTGTTTCGTGTTCTGTCCTGTGTTGATACTTTTAATACCCTATTAATATCCCCCCGGTTATGTCCATTCATCCACTTGTAAACCTCTATCATGTCACCCCTAACTCTTCGCCTTTCCAGTGAATGCAACTTAAGCTTTGTTAATCTTTCTTCATATGAAAGATTTCTAATTTGGGGAATTAACTTAGTCATCCTACGCTGGACACGTTCAAGTGAATTTATATACATTCTATAATATGGCGACCAAAACTGAACTGCATAATCTAAATGGGGCCTAACTAGAGCAAGATATAGCTTGAGAACCACACCAGGTGTCTTGTTACTAACGCTGCGATTAATAAATCCAAGTGTCCGATTTGCCTTATTACGAACATTTATGCATTGATCCTTTTGTTTTAAATTCTTACTAATCATAACTCCCAGATCCCTTTCGCAATCCGACTTCGCAATCACAACACCATCTAGCTCGTATCTTGTAACTCTATCATCATTACCTAACCTCAGAACTTTACATTTATCAGCATTAAACTGCATCTGCCAATCCTTTGACCATTTCAATACCCTATCTAGATCAACTTGAAGTGATAGTGAGTCCTCCTCCGAATTAATTTCCCTACCGATTTTCGTATCATCGGCAAATTTGCAAATGTTGCTACTCAAACCTGAATCTAAATCATTTATATATATTATAAACAACAGAGGTCCCAGGACAGAGCCTTGAGGCACTCCACTTACAACATTTTCCCACTCTGACTTGATTCCATTTATACTAACTCTCTGTTTCCTTTGGTATAGCCATGCCCTAATCCAGCTTAATATAGCACCCCCAATACCATGAGACTCTATCTTTTTAATCAGTCTTTCATGTGGCACTGTATCAAAAGCTTTGCTAAAGTCAAGGTATACAACATCGCAATCCTTACCACTATCAACTGCCTCAACAATGCTAGAATAAAAAGATAACAAATTTGTTAAACATGAACGGCCATTTATAAAACCATGTTGCGACTCAATTATTAATTTATGTTTTTCAAGATGAAGACGAATTTTATTTGCTATTATAGATTCGAGTAACTTTCCCACAATAGACGTTAGGCTAATTGGTCGATAGTTAGACGCAAGTGATCTATCTCCTTTCTTAAAAACTGGTATCACATTAGCAACTTTCCAAAACTCTGGCACTCTGCCTGACTCTATTGATTTATTAAATATGGTTGACAGTGGGTCACAAAGCTCCTCTTTGCATTCTTTAAGCACCCTAGCAAACACTTCATCCGGCCCTGGGGATTTGTTTGGTTTGAGTTTTACTATTTGTTTAAGAACATCCTCCCTGGTAACTGCTAAACTCGTCAACCTGTCCTCGTCCCCACCCACATAGACTTGTTCGGCTGAAGGCATATTGTTAAGTTCCTCTTTAGTAAATACAGATACAAAATATTTATTAAAAATACTACTCATCTCTTCATCACTATCTGTTATTTGACCAGTCTCAGTTTTTAATGGACCTATCCTTTCCCTAGTCTTAGTACGATATAACTGAAAAAACCCTTTAGGATTTGTCTTTGCTTGCCCTGCTATGCGAACTTCATAGTTTCTTTTTGCTTTCCTTATCTCTTTTTTAACATTTCTAACCAGTTGTACGGATTCCTGTTCTAAAGTGATCTCCCCATTTTTAATCCTTTTGTACCAAGCTCTCTTTTTACCTATAAGGTTCTTCAAATTCTTTGTTATCCACTTTGGGTCATTAGTATACGATCTATTCAATTTGTATGGTACACTACGTTCCTGTGCTTTGTTTAGAATATTCTTAAATAAGTTATATATTGAATCCACATCGAAATCCCCATTTAAGTCACCTATCGCTGGGTTCATGTCTCGCTCCAAGACCGGCCCACACCCCATACCCAAGCCTTTCCAATCAATTTGACCCAAAAAATTTCTTAGGCTATTAAAATCAGCTTTTCGAAAATCTGGCACTTTAACAGAATTTTCTCCTACTGGTCTATTCCATTCTATGCTAAATCTGATTTCTTTGTGATCACTGCTCCCTAGCTCACTCCCTATTTCGATGTCATTAATTTGCGTTTCCCTGTTAGTTAACACTAAATCTAAAATATTATTTTCCCGTGTTGGTTCCTTAATGTGTTGCGTAAGAAAGCAATCGTCAATTAATTCTAGAAAATCTTCTGCTTCACTATTCCCTGTTTTGTTCAACCAGTTTATTCCGCTAAAATTAAAGTCACCCATGACATAAATACTGTTAGATCTAGATGCTGTAGATATTTCATCCCATAGGTGCTTTGCTTCCATTCTGTCTAAATTTGGTGGCCTATATATTACTCCTATTATAATATTATTAGCTTTTTCGTTTAATTCAATCCAAATAGTTTCTGTGTGTGGCTCTGTTTTGATTCCCTCTTTGAGACTACATTTCAAATTGTCCCTAACATATATGGCTACTCCACCTCCTCGTCTAATATATCTATCTGTGTGAAATAGTTTAAATCCATATATTTGATATTCAGCTAATAGTTCTCTATTTTCTACATTCATCCACGTTTCGGTAAGTGCAATAATATCTATTTTTTCTGTGCAGACAAGAGCATTTAATTCGTTAATTTTATTTCTTAGACTTCTACTGTTAGTGTAATATACCCTAAGTGAATTGTTATTTTGCGGACCTTCTCTTTCCCTGGTCGTTTTGCCAATTCCTTTCTCCCACAAACACATACTTTTATTACCTCCTTCCTCCAAATCAATTCCCATACCTCTATCTACTAACAGTTTAAACCCAAACAAACACCTCTAACCACTTCTTCTAGCGAGTTCGCAACAGCAACAACCCCAGCTCTCGATATAGGGAGCACGAGGTGTGACGTCACTATGACCTCACTGTTGTGACGTGACCCCTCAAGGGTGACCCTCAAGGGTGATCTCTCAAGGGTGATCCCTCAAGGGTGAATTTCAAGGGTGACCCTCAAGGATGATCTCTCAAGGGTGACCCTCAAGGGTAATCTCTCAAGGGTGACCCCTCAAGGGTGACCCCTCAAGGGTAACCCCTCAAGGGTGACCCTCAAGGGTGACCCTGGCGAGGGCTGGGGTCCTCAGCCCCTCCCCATGACCCCATGGATGGACTTGAGGGGGAAAGTACGTATACACAACTTTATTATCAACTCCCCGTTATCAATTCTCTGTTATCAACGCTGTTATCAACGCTGTTATCAACGCTCAGTTAGTACAGTTATCAACGCCCCGCTTGACAACGACCGTCTCGGTTCCCAGGCGTGTGAGTGTGAGTGTCTTACTGACGTGTGGTGATCGAACTCGGGTCCGCTGACGATGCAGTTGCAATGTCAAGCTGTCGCAGCATCAGCAGCAACAGAAACCACAACAATAGCAGAGCAGAAGCAGCATCAGCACCACACACACACACACACACACACACACACACACACACACACACACACACACACACACACACACACACACACACACACACACACACACACACACAGCCCGATAGGCTCAGGAATTTGTACACCTGTTGATTGACGGTTGAGAGGCGAGACCAAAGAGCCAGAGCTCAACCCCCGCAAACACAACTAGGTGAGTAACTAGGTGAGTACACACACACACACACACACACACACACACACACACACACACACACACACACACACACACACACACACCTCACTGAGGGTCAGTAATCACGTGTCGTCCTTCTGTCCACTTACTGTCACTTGGTGGTAAACACACCAGTGACAGACCCGCCTCAAGCGGCCTCAGGTAGTTCCTGGTGCCTCCATCCTCCTAGCTACTTCCCCTAGCTGGTTCCTGGTGCCTCCATCCTCCTAGCTACTTCCCCTAGCTAGTTCCTGGTGCCTCCATCCTCCTAGCTACTTCCCCTAGCTGGTTCCTGGTGTCTCCATCCTCCTAGCTACTTCCCCTAGCTAGTTCCTGGTGCCTCCATCCTCCTAGCTACTTCCCCTAGCTAGTTCCTGGTGCCTCCATCCTCCTAGCTACTTCCCCTAGCTAGTTCCTGGTGCCTCCACACCCCCCCCCACCCAAACAACCACTTCCCTCTACATAAGCGCTCAAAGGTCGCTTATACAACTTGGTCATTCACGCCACAATAACATGGTGTCGCAGCTGTTCAGACTCTTCTTCCAAACACCACCTTTACGCGTCACTTTGTGTTTTCTGCCAATACCAGGCCCTTCCCGCCAAACACACACCGAAACTACGACGTTGGTACAACGTTCGAACAAGTTTTAACACCTCCTAACCAGTTATAACAACCAATATAGCAAGTTGTAACAACGTTCTAATACGTCATAAACACGTTAAGCCAAGATGTAACAACTTTATTACAAGTTATAACAAGCGGAAAATAGTGACAGTTACGGTTTGTGTTTCCATGGAATTGTAACCTACAGGGAGACATTACCCCCATAACGTCTGTGCTTCTTAGTTAATCGTGAACAAATCTTCAGGTTATCTTGAGATGATTTCGGGGCTTTAGTGTCCCCGCGGCCCGGTCCTCGACCAGGCCTCCACCCCCAGGAAGCAGCCCGTGACAGCTGACTAACTCCCAGGTACCTATTTACTGCTAGGTAACAGGGGCATTCAGGGTGAAAGAAACTTTTGCCCATTTGTTTCTGCCACGTGCGGGAATCGAACCCGCGCCACAGAATTACGAGTCCTGCGCGCTATCCATACGGGCCGTGACGAGGATTCGAACTTACGTCCGAGAGGATCCCCAGACGCTGTTAGTTAATGTTGGTTAATGATTATTGCTGAGAGAGGAAATACAATATGACCTTCACGTGGATTTGAGGAGCCGGTGGCTGAGCGGACAGAACACTGGAAGCGTGATCCTGTGGTCCAGGGTTCGATTCCAGGCGCTGGCGAGAAACAATGGGCAGAGTTTCTGTCACCTTGATGCCCCTGTTACCTAGCAGTAAATAGGTACCTGGGAGTTAGTCAGCTGTCACGGGCTGCTTCCTTGGGGTGGAGGCGTGGTCGAGGACCGGGCCGCGGGGACACTAAGCCCCGAAATCCTCAAGATAACCACCTGAGCCAGTAGTTGTTGGTGTTGCTAGTCTACAGTGCTTTCTTAAAGTCAATTATACTCATTATTGGGTATTATTGGTGTGCTTACCTGCGCTCATGTGTGTGTGTGTGTGTTTACTTGTGCTTGCCTGTGTTTAGTTGTGTCTACGGATGGGGGGGGGGGTATATCCAGCGCATGTATACATACATACACCAGGACCTGGTGTATGTATACCTCCCAACACTTGGATCATACTTACTTTGGACATAATAGATGTGGGATCACTGGATTGTTTCGAGCGTTGGTTAAACATATGCATGAATGAGTTTGGGTGGATACATATAGGGGTACTTCGTATAGGCCTTCTGTAGTGTCCTATACCCTTATATTCTTATACATGGATCACGTTTATACTCTGAAAACGTTCAAGGATAAACTCGAAGCAAAAATACTGAAGCACTTATCCAAACACTGGCTGGCTGGCTGGCTGGCTGGCTGGCTGGCTGGCTGACTGGCTGACTGGCTGGCTGGCTGACTGATTGGGTGGCTGGCTGGCTGACTGGCTGGCTGACTGGCTGGCTGTCTGGCTGGCTGGCTGGCTGATTGGCTGGCTGGCTGACTGATTGGCTGGCTGGCTGGCTGACTGGCTGGCTGGCTGGCTGGCTGGCTGATTGGCTGACTGATTGGCTGGCTGGCTGGCTGATTGGCTATCTGGCTGGCTGGCTGGCTGACTGACTGACTGACTGACTGACTGACTCACTCACTCACTCACTGACGTGTCTCTACCTCACACTAAACATTACCTCAAGGTCTCAATAGTTAACTGTGCCTCACTTCACAGTCAACTGGTTGAGCCGCGTTGGTCTACCAGTTCAATCCTGTTAGCCACGTGTCAGAGGGGGAGGGGGGGAGAGGGGGGAGGGGGGGGAGAGGGGGGAGGGGAGGGGGGATATTTACATTTAAGGAACACGAGGAATAATGAGGAAAAATTAAAAAAAAAGATGGAAAACGCGTAATGGTAAAAGGAATTGTTGCCTCAGACGACAATGACTACTACTACTTAGTACTTCTACTACTTACTACCTCTACTTCTTACTACTTCTACTACTTACTACCTCTACTACTTACTACTTCTACTTCTACTACTTACTACTTCTACTACTTACTACTTCTACTACTTACTACTTCTACTACTTACTACCTCTACTACTTACTACCTCTACTACTTACTACCTCTACTACTTACTACTTCTACTACTTACTACTTCTACTACTTACTACCTCTACTACTTACTACCTCTACTACTTACTACCTCTACTACTTACTACTTCTACTACTTACTACTTCTACTACTTACTACTTCTACTACTTACTACCTCTACTTCTACTACTACTAGTGATACACTTGTAGCACATTGTCAAGGGCCTCTTAGCTAGGCTACAAGTTATTAATGCTGTCCCAGGAGATCCCAGCATACCCTAGGAGATCCCAGCAGACCTCCAGGAGATCCCAGCAGACCCCAGGAGATCCCAGCAGCCCCCAGCAGATCCCAGCAGACCCCAGCAGATCCCAGGAGATCCCAGCAGACCCCAGCAGATCCCAGGAGACCCCAGGAGATCCCAGCAGACCTCAGGAGATCCTAGCAGACCCCAGGAGATCCCAACAGACCTCCAGGAGATCCCAACAGACCTCCAGGAGATCCCAGCAGACCTCCAGGAGATCCCAACAGACCTCCAGGAGATCCCAACAGACCTCCAGGAGATCCCAGCAGACCTCCAGGAGATCCCAGCAGACCCCAGGAGAACCCAACAGCCCCCAGGAGATCCCAACAGACCTCCAGGAGATCCCAGGAGATCCCAGCAGACCCCAGCAGTCCCCAGGAGATCCCAGCGGACCCCAGGAGATCCCAGCAGATCCCAGCAGACCCCAGCAGTCCCCAGGAGATCCCAGCAGTTCCCAGGAGATCCCAGCAGACCTCCAGGAGATCCCAGCAGCCCCCAGGATCAACACCAGACGAAGGACAACACCTCCTGCCTCACAGAAGGATAATTGTGCTGATTACTGACGAACTTGGGAACGTCCGCATCACCTTGGGGCGCCCTAACCTACACCAGCAAGGTTGACGCAACCCGTTGTTCAATGTTGTTTAAGATTCGCTACCCTGGAACTACGAGTTCCAAGCAGCACGGGCTATGGTGAGCCCGTGTAACACAAGTCGTTCAAGAGCTGAATGATACTAAGATCCCGATTTTGCCGGGTGGTTCCTCACATCACAGGAAAGGTGGGGGGGGGGGGGGGTGTGTGGAGTCTGTTTTAGGCAGATCTCTAGCGTTCACACTGGCAAGATCTCTAGCGTTCACACTAGCAAGATCTCTAGCGTTCACACTGGCAAGATCTCTAGCGTTCACACTGGCAAGATCTCCGGCGTTCACACTAGCAAGATCTCTAGCGTTCACACTAGCAAGATCTCTAGCGTTCACACTAGCAAGATCTCTAGCGTTCACACTAGCAAGATCTCCGGCGTTCACACTAGCAAGATCTCTAGCGTTCACACTAGCAAGATCTCCGGCGTTCATTATGAGGATATTCTCAAGAACACGAGAATGAACAAATTGCAGAACTTCAGGTTCACCTCTGACTAGCAGGCCTTGAGGGGGGGTGGGGGGCAGGGGGGGCAGGGGGGAGGGGGGGCACGGGGGGCAGGGGGGGGGTAGGTCCCATGGCTGCATATTCAGTACTGCTGGAATGTTCAATTGCATTTAAGGGTCGTATAAGAACGTTAGAATGAGGGTCATTGAAGAAGGCCTATTGGTCGATACGAGGCAGCTCTTGTTTATATCTACCCAATCGCGTTCGTATACATGTCTAACCTACGCTTGAAACAATCAAGGGGGGTTCCTGCTTCTATTATGTTAGGATAGAGGGGGATGTATTATGTGTGTGTACGCCTTATATAAGTCAGTTTATATGAGGTGTGCTATACCTTATATCTACAGAACTTACACGTAGAGTGCTCAGGATCGGGAGGGGTCCGAGTGAATGCGTGTGCACGCGCGTGCGTGTGAGTGAATGTACTCACCTAATTGTGCTTGCGGGGGGGGGGGTTGAGCTCTGGCTCTTTGGTCCCGCCTCTCAACCGTCAACGGGTGAGCGCAATGTGTGGGCGCGCGCGTACATGGGAGTGAATGAGAGTGAGTGAGTGAGTGAGTGAGAGTGTGAGTGAATGAGTGACGTGGCTGGGGAGAGCAGTACCCAAGCACCGGAAGTGAAGTAAGGAGGAACGGGGGGGGGGGAGGCACATAGATAACTCCGAAGAGGAAACTGAATTACTTTATCCGTAAATGTTTCAACATTTACAATTGGAGTTACTTTTACATTACAGTAAACTCACACTCAGACAGCATGTAATACCCGTAACATCTAAGAGGGAGGCATAATAACCAAAGATAACATTTTTTTTTTAGATTTTGCCCCGAGGGGCGAGTTTATTGGGCAGCGCCACTCATCCTGTGAGTGGACACACCGCCATAGTGACAGTATTGGGCAGCGCCACTCATCCTGTGAGTGGACACACCGCCATAGTGACAGTATTGGGCAGCGTCACTCATCCTGTGAGTGGACACACCGCCATAGTGACAGTATTGGGCAGCGCCACTCATCCTGTGAGTGGACACACCGCCATAGTGACAGTATTGGGCAGCGCCACTCATCCTGTGAGTGGACACACCGCCATAGTGACAGTATTGGGCAGCGCCACTCATCCTGTGAGTGGACACACCGCCATAGTGACAGTATTGGGCAGCGCCACTCATCCTGTGAGTGGACACACCGCCATAGTGACAGTATTGGGCAGCGCCACTCATCCTGTGAGTGGACACACCGCCATAGTGACAGTATTGGGCAGCGCCACTCATCCTGTGAGTGGACACACCGCCATAGTGACAGTACTGGGCAGCGTCACTCATCCTGTGTGTGGACACACCGCCATAGTGACAGTATTGGGCAGCGCCACTCGTCCTGTGAGTGGACACACCGCCATAGTGACAGTATTGGGCAGCGCCACTCGTCCTGTGAGTGGACACACCGCCATGGTGACAGTATTGGGCAGCGCCACTCATCCTATGAGTGGACACACCGCCATAGTGACAGTATTGGGCAGCACCACTCATCCTGTGAGTGGACACACCGCCATAGTGACAGTATTGGGCAGCGTCACTCATCCTGTGAGTGGACACACCGCCATAGTGACAGTATTGGGCAGCGCCATTCATCCTGTGAGTGGACACATCGCCATAGTGACAGTATTGGGCAGCGTCACTCATCCTGTGAGTGGACACACCGCCATAGTGACAGTATTGGGCAGCGCCACTCATCCTATGAGTGGACACACCGCCATAGTGACAGTATTGGGCAGCGTCACTCATCCTGTGAGTGGACACACCGCCATAGTGAGAGTATTGGGCAGCGCCACTCATCCTGTGAGTGGACATACCGCCATGAGAGAGAGAGAGAGAGAGAGAGAGAGAGAGAGAGAGAGAGAGAGAGAGAGAGAGAGAGAGAGAGAGAGAGAGAGAGAGAGAGAGAGAGAGAGAGAGACACACACACACACACACACACACACACACAATGTGTGTGGGGCAAGGGGCCTCGTAGCCTGGTGGATAGCGCGCAGGACTCGTAATTCTGTGGCGCGGGTTCGATTCCCGCACGAGGCAGAAACAAATGGGCAAAGTTTCTTTCACCCTAAGTGCCCCTGTTACCTAGCAGTAAATAGGTACCTGGGAGTTAGTCAGCTGTCACGGGCTGCTTCCTGGGGTGTGTGTGTGGTGTGGAAAAAAAAGTAGTTAGTAAACAGTTGATTGACAGTTGAGAGGCGGGCCGAAAGAGCGAAGCTCAACCCCCGCAAAAACACAACTAGTAAACACAACTAGTAAACACACACACACCGATTGACTGACTTCACAACCGCTAAGGACAGGTTGTACTACAAACAATAACCGCCTTACAGGTAAGCATTGTTACAATTATAACACAAATTCATACATAAAAAGCAAATTTAGTTTCGGGGATTCAAATGTAAAAGATACAATCAGCTTCAGGATCTTATACAAGCAACAAGACCGAACATAAATACGAGATTAAAATAAAAATAAAAACTGAATTTAATTTCACTCGTCAGGCTGCGAGCAGCCGCGTCTAACAGTCTGGTTGATCAGTCCAGCAACCAGGAGGCCTGGTCGACGACCGGGCCGCGGGGACGCTAAGCCCCGGAAGCACCTCAAGGTAAGGTAGGTAAGTCGCGTGGGGGAAGGAGGGGGGAGGGGGTCGTGTGTGTGGGGGGGAAGGGGGTCGTGTGTGTGGGGGGGGGGGAGGGTCGTGTGGGGGGGAAGGGGGTCGTGTGTGTGTGTGGGGGGAGGGTCGTGTGGGGGGGGGGGGGTAGTGTGGGCAGGGAAGGGTGAGGTAAGGGTACAGCTTCGGGTCTCCCCAGGGTCAACAAACGCGAAGTAAAATGACCTAGGGAACTAGTGCGCACTTAAAACAGTACACTACAACTCGGTGCAATACTGTATAATCAATTAAAATATAATTAAATACTGCGTAATACAACGTAAACAGTACAATTTAAACGGGTCAAAATGGCATTCCACCGTCGCACGGTAACCACATTATGTGTAAAAGAACATCCCTCAAGCACTGTTTATACACGACGGAGGTAAAATGTATGCATTTATGTATGTTGTTTGCGTTGTAAAAACGCTACGATGACCTGTCGTTACTTAATAAACCTTCTACAGAGCGTTCTCATAAACACAGACCAAAGTCCATTCCATGCACCGGCCAAACCCCAGCTGTTTATGAATGAAAAACGGTTTACACACGACTCACAACTGATGGCGTTCGAACATATCCGGAACAAGTGCTTCACTGACGAATTTTGTTCGAACCACAACGCTGTAAATGCTTCGCCCACGTACTACAAAATATAAATAATCACAACAGAACCTAAACACCCAACCTAACCTATGCCTATATATGCACAATATGCTATTATAATACTAATTTATATCTCAGAAAATTCCCATTCTGAATGAACAGCATATAAAAATTGATGAATGCGTCAGTGGGGTCGACCGCTGGATGGAATGGACTTGAGTCGAGGACGGGTTGAAATAATTCAGTGGTGCGCAGTATAGCCCCTGAGCCACAATGGCGATGCGCAGTAACACTATCCAGACACAGCGACATAACTCACGCAAAAACACACCATCCTCCCACTCCCCCCCCCCCCTCCCCATAGTGTACACAGCTCTACACCCACACGCTGTTTGCGGGCGGGTGTAGACCTGTGCTACATGACAACAAAAGACAGAAAATGTTGTAAACATGTTATATTGTTTTTTTTTGCAAAATTAACAAAATCAAATTCTATAATACTTTGGCCGTAACCAGCAAGTGTTGGGCTTGGAGTAACTAACGGGTGGGTGTCCGAGATCCGTGCCTGGTGCGGGGATTGTCAGCTGGTAAGGGGTGGATAGTGGGAGGAGGTGGATGGTGGTAGCAGGTGGATGGTGGTGGGAGGCGTTGTGGCTCGGGACTTTCCCTACAGGCCCCCCCCCCCTCACACGCAAACTGTTCTGTATTTCATGTCATACAATACACCAAAGGTAAGTACGATAGGAGAGAAAGAGACATATGGGGACTCAGTAAAATCCGCATAATTGCCATGAGCATGAGCCTGGACCCAGATTCACGAAGCAGTTACGCAAGCACTTACGAACGTGTACATCTTTCCTCAATTTTTGAAGCCTTTGGTAACATTTATTAAACAGTATACCAGCATGAAAACTTCCCAATCAACTGTTGTTATTGTTATAAACCGCCTCCTGGTGCTTCGGAGCTCATTAACTGTTTAAAAATTGTAAACAAAGCCGCTAAAGATTGAGAAAAGGTGTACAGGTTCGTAAGTGCTTGCGTAACTGCTTCGTGAATCTGGCCCCTGGTGTTGCAAGGGCTGACACTCAACACCTCCCAGTACTCACCCTCACCTGACGCCGTCACCACCTCATCAACTCACCTGGGGAAGATACAACACTGGTTAAATATTTACAGTTACAAATTACGGGCTCGCCATAGCCCGTGCTACATGGACATTTCGTTCTGAGTAGCTAAATCTAAAACAACAACAACAACATACTCTACAGTGAAAAACTATTCTGTCACTATGAGGCACAAGCTACATGAGTATGATGACACATGACACACATACATAAGCTGAGTATGATGACACATGACACACATACATAAGCTGAGTATGATGACACATGACACACATACATAAGCTGAGTATGATACATGACACACATACATAAGCTGAGTATGATGACACATGACACACATACATAAGCTGAGTATGATGACACATGACACACATACATAAGCTGAGTATGATGACACATGACACACATACAAAGCTGAGTATGATGACACATGACACACATACATAAGCTGAGTATGATGACACATGACACACATACAAAGCTGAGTATGATGACACATGACACACATACATAAGCTGAGTATGATGACACATGACACACATACATAAGCTGAGTATGATGACACATGACACACATACATAAGCTGAGTATGATGACACATGACACACATACATAAGCTGAGTATGATGACACATGACACACATACATAAGCTGAGTATGATGACACATGACACAGGAGGATAAAAGCTGGTAAAACATGACACAGGAGTGGGCAAGACAGGCAAGATTAAGTTGTACGATAGCATTGGTATCCCTGTTGTGATAACACTGGTATTCCTGTTGAGATAACATTTCTGTTGCTGATGCTTGGAGATATATATACTGCCATTTGCAGTATCAATGACCAGTCCTCTTGCTTCGAGACCCATACTAGCTGGTCGGTGTAATTACAGCTACCAAAATCTACCCCAAAGCTACTCAAATCTACCCCAAAGCTACTCAAATCTACCCCAAAGCTACTCAAATCTACCCCAAAGCTACTCAAAGCTACCCCAAAGCTACTCATAGCTACTCAAATCTACCGCAAAGCTACTCAAATCTACCCCAAAGCTACTCAAAGCTACCCCAAAGCTACTCAAAGCTACCCCAAAGCTACTCATAGCTACTCAAATCTACCCCAAAGCTACTCAAATCTACCCCAAAGCTACTCAAAGCTACCCCAAAGCTACTCAAAGCTACCCCAAAGCTACTCAAAGCTACCCCAAAGCTACTCATAGCTACTCAAATCTACCGCAAAGCTACTCAAATCTACCCCAAAGCTACTCAAATCTACCGCAAAGCTACTCAAAGCTACCCCAAAGCTACTCAAAGCTACCCCAAAGCTACTCAAAGCTACCCAAAGTTTCCTAACATTACGTGAGTAAAGAAGAACTATGATATATTTACTCGCTGTAATATTCGTTCTCAATGAACAACATCAAAGAACATATTTTTACTCTGAAAAATATAATTTTATAACGAAATTAAACTAAGTGACAGATGACACCACAAGAAGTCGACGATCCGAGCGACAATGTTATGGCTTTGGGTAATTAGACGGACCCATTAGGTCACCTAAGTGTAGGTAAATAGTTACCATTGACACTGGTCATCACAGAACAACACTTGTCACCTGCCTGTCGCCCAGGCTGTTCACGACTCCTATTTTGTTTTTGTTTTTACAGAGAAATTCCTGCGCGGGCCCCAAGCCTCTGGCTGGCCCACTAAGTGTTGCTTGTTTCTGTTTTACTGAGGCGGAGTATGAGTATTTATGACTCGTATGAATGCGTAAGATTTCTTCAGTAAGATTTTGCCCCGTGTGTTTAAAACAACTTCTCCTCCTGTTGATGTTTTCATCGCTACATCGCGTCAATGTGTGTTCTTTGTGGCGGGGCTCATTGAAACCATCCAGCAAGCAAGGCGACCAATTTTTTGCACGGTATGCAAATGCACTGATACCCTATCTCTACTTCAGTAGCAACATTACTGGTGTACAGAAGAAAGGCTCCACGACGATGCTTGTGAGACTTCTACCCTCCAACCCGTTCTCGCACTTTCTTATAGTCAATATTGACTTATTAAATAAGTGCATATGTGACATATATGTGAGTGTTGAAAGATGTAAATGTTTCGTAAGACCATGTGTATCCTCGCTTAGAACTTCTCTATCTACTAACATCTCTATTTTTAATTCGTTTATTCATTTCGTCAATTTTGTATTTTAATGCCACCTTTTTTTCAGATAAATCTCACCCCTAATATTATTTTTTTCTGGACCAATGAGAGATGGTGTCTAAGTATGCCTCCAGGTTGGCAGCCCGACCAACCAGGCTATTGGGACTTGCAGATAGCATGTCCAACATTGAGCTTCCTCGACCAGCAAATCACAACACCTTTCCTGAGGGAAATGAAGCACGTTTTGCGCACCTTAAGAAGATAACTTCTTAATTCATCCCTGAAGGTTAGCAGCACCATGAGGTCATGAGCACCAGGTGAGTGCCACAACCAGGTGAGTGCCACCACCAGATGAGTGCCACAACCAGGTGAGAAGAGACACGGCGCAGGACTGACGTATCGTCGCCTCTCTCCCAAATCAGGCACCTTCCTCGCCACCTGGCACCCCAGATAACCCCGCCGCTCACCGCAGATAGTGTGGCACCGCGCGTGCCTGGCAGCGGTCGGCACCTGCGGGAACAACTGTTTACACTGACCAGCTGCGGGAACCCCGCCACCACCACCGTCGTATCGTCTAGCGACCCGCCAAACACTGCAACTGCAATCAACAACGCTGTTTGGGCCGGTGTTGGGCAAGCGGTCTGCCGGTGTTGGGCAAGCGGTCTGCCGGTCTTGGGAAAGCGGTCTCCTGGTCTCCTCCCTCCTTATATTCCATCCTGCACACATGCAAATCAATTTTCAAGATGAGTTTTATATGTATCAGGTGTTGCAAATCCGTACCCACAACACAACAGACAACAATGATGAGTGCCTGGAGTACCAACACTCACGGTACTCCAGTGAGTCACCTTAAAGACTCACCACCCACTTCCGCAGGTCCTCTAGACATGCAATAATGAATAAATGAATTGGTTGAGTCACTGGAGCAGACGGGGTACTCACCTCATCCCTGGTGAATCTCATGGCTGGCGCGCGGGGTGTCCTGCCGAACCCTTCATCTCCTCAGATGCCGGCGGCACCTCCTCCATGGTCGCCCAATCCGGCCAACACGGGCTGGCGGCCCGGGTCAATCACACAGTCGGGGAAGCGGCCCGGGTCCCAAACACACAGTCGGGGAAGCGGCCCGGGTCCCAAACACACAGTCGAGGGAGCAGCCCGGGTCCCAAACACACAGTCGGGGAAGCGGCCCGGATCAGAGATCGTGTGGTGTGACACAGATATACGGGCAGCCCAGGGGATGATAAGGCACAGCTCGACAATTTGCGTACACAAGAGGCGCTCAAGACACGGTCCTTATCCTCAACACGTGTGTGTACACACTCTATGTGCCGGCATCTCAACCTTCTGGTCACTGGGCCTAGTTAGGTCCTTGATTGTCAAGCAGTTCTTGTCTGCACGCTAGAGTGGGGACACAAATTTTAGCACAGTGGATTGACAGAACTTGACACACGGAACGTTCAGACAACATGGCCCCGGTACCCATGGGACATGTTCACGATACTTTTTTGTATTAACACATTAAGTACATCTGTATTTGTGTAGCTGTCCTAGACTATATGAAGGGGAGTACAGTGTCAAAAAACTAGCTACGTGATGCTAAAATCCCCATCACACAGGATGGTTAGTCATACAGAGGCATGTGATAAGTAGTCTGCACTGGCAGACTCTGGGAGCATTATGAGGATATCCTTAAGAACACGAGAGTGAATAAGATAGCAGTGATACTAGAAGTCCCCATCTCGCAGGATGGTTAGTCATACAGGGCCTGTAGCCTGCACTGGCAAATTTTGGGTGCAATATGAGGATATCCTCAAGAACAAGAGAGTGAATATTGCAAAGAGTGAATAATTGCAAAGCTCCAGGTACCTCATGCCAACGGGTCTGAAAGGTCTAATAACTGGGCATTCGGTGATGTAGTGTGGGAGATCATGCCGCAGTTCCTGCTCACAGAGTTTGCACCTGGAGTGCTCAAGATATGGAGATCCGTCACCTGTAGCCACCTGCCACAGGTAACGGTAACCCAACCTGATCCTGGCAACCACTGTGTCGCACAGTCTGGTCCACGTTTTGTGCTGCCCATAAACATAGGTTTCAGATCTGAACAAATCATAGCTTTTTATACTGGTGCTTTCAGGTCGTTGGGAGTCAGTAATTGCTCTCCTATCAGACCAGAGTGTTTGGACCAATACAGTTCTGACAGCAGAGATGGGGATACCTAGATCTAATTCAACTTCATCTTTGTTACACGCTAATTTGGCTGCAATGTCTGTCTCATTATGATGGGTTATATTTATGTGTGATGGTATCCATACAAAGGAGATTCGAGGCTCTTTACTCTGTGCAGCGAATAGGTGATGTGTGAGCCACATGGACACAGTTACACACACCAGTACCAGTGTGTAGTGTGAGCCACATGGACACAGTTACACACACCAGTACCAGTGTGTAGTGTGAGCCACATGGACACAGTTACACACACACCAGTACCAGTGTGTAGTGTGAGCCACATGGACACAGTTACACACACACCAGTACCAGTGTGTAGTGTGAGCCACATGGGCACAGTTACACACACACCAGTACCAGTGTGTAGTGTGAGCCACATGGGCACAGTTACACACACACCAGTACCAGTGTTGCGTCACCATGTGGTCAACATGAGGCGCTGCGCATCAACAGTCCACAAGATAACACCAAAATTATTTTTAGCTGAACGTGACCAGTATGTATCTCTCTGGTCACGTGCTGTCTGCCTGTACGCACACACTCACGCACGCACACACGCACGCACGCACGCACGCACGCACGCACACACACACACACACACACACACACACACACACACACACACACACACACATATACACACACACGCATATCTACACTGTGTGTGTGTGTGTAAGAAATATAGACAAATAATATATGTAGTAGACATAATAGAGGAAAAATAAATTAGTTAGAAAGGCGGGGTCGAAGAGCTAATAGCTCGACTCTGCATATACAAATAGTAAATACCCCACATAGGCGGGTACCTCCCTGGATGCGAAGCCTTCACTACATAACATGGTCAACAGTGATAAAACACACATAGTTGTTATTAATAGCCTGGTGGTGATAGTGGTGTGTGTGTGTGTGTGTGTGTACTCACCTATATGTACTCACCTATATGTGCTTGCAGGATCGAGCATTGACTCTTGGATCCCGCCTTTCTAGCTATCGGTTGTTTACAGCAATGACTCCTGTCCCATTTCCCTATCATACCTAGTTTTAAAAGTATGAATAGTATTTGCTTCCACAACCTGTTCCCCAGGTGCATTCCATTTTTCTACTACTCTCACGCTAAAAGAAAACTTCCTAACATCTCTGTGACTCATCTGAGTTTCCAGTTTCCACCCATGTCCCCTCGTTCTGTTATTATTACGTGTGAACATTTCATCTATTTCCACTTTGTCAATTCCCCTGAGTATTTTATATGTCCCTATCATATCTCCTCTCTCCCTTCTTTTCTCTAGTGTCGTAAGGTTCAGTTCCTTCAGCCGCTCTTCATATCCCATCCCTCGTAGCTCTGGGACAAGCCTCGTCGCAAACCTCTGAACCTTCTCCAGTTTCTTTATGTGTTTCTTCAGGTGGGGGCTCCATGATGGCACGGCATACTCTAAGACGGGTCTCACGTAGGCAGTGTAAAGCGCCCTAAAAGCTTCCTCATTTAGGTTTCTGAATGAAGTTCTAATTTTCGCCAGTGTAGAGTACGCTGCTGTCGTTATCCTATTTATATGTGCCTCAGGAGTTAGATTAGGTGTCACATCCACTCCCAGGTCTCTTTCTCGAAACGTTACAGGTAGGCTGTTCCCCTTCATTGTGTACTGTCCCTTTGGTCTCCTGTCACCTGATCCCATTTCCATAACTTTACATTTACTGGTGTTAAACTCCAGTAGCCATTTCCCTGACCATCTCCTGTGTGTGTGTGTGTGTGTGTGTGTGTGTGTGTGTGTGTGTGTGTGTGTGTGTGTGTGTGTGTGTGTGTGTGTACTCACCTAGTTGTGCTTGCGGGGGTTGAGCTCTGGCTCTTTAGTCCCGCCTCTCAACCGTCAATCAACAGGTGTACAGATTCCTGAGCCTATTGGGCTCTATCATATCTACACGTGTGTGTGTGTGTGTGTATGTGTGTGTGTGTGTGTGTGTGTGTGTGTGTGTGTGTGTGTGTGTGTGTGTGTGTGTGTGTGTGTGTGTGTGTGTGTGTGAGTGTGTGCACCAGGCATCCCCACACAATCCCTGTGTACCCACCCTACAAATGTCGACTGGGTGTAGCTTGAGGTAAGACAAACTTTTGATTTTTGAGGTAACTGCCTCGCATGGGCTACAAGATCTTCTACTGTTTTTTAATATTATGATTTTATGTTGTGACCGTTCATTTAGGCTGTTTCAGCCCCTCCCCCCGGAAAGTTAATCGCTCTTTCCCATACAGGTTATAAAGTTCCTTGCAATTGACTGGTGGTGACTGTGGGTATACACCCCCCGCCCCGAAATCATTGTGAGTGCAGGTGTACAGTGAAACCTGTCAACTGTCACACTTACTCACAGCTGCCTCATACACACACTCACAGATGCTTCACACACACTCACAGATGCTTCACACACACTCACAGCTGCCACACACACACTCACAGCTGCCTCACACACACTCACAGCTGTCTCACACACACTCACAGATGCCTCACACACACTCACAGCTGCCACACACACACTTACAGCTGTCTCACACACACTCACAGATGCCTCACACACACACACAGCTGCCTCACACACACTTACAGCTGCCTCACACACACACACACTCTCCAGACACACTCATCCTGTCTCTCCACCGAGCTCCTCCAAGCCACTTCACCCACCTCCCATGCATTATGCTCACCACAACAACTTGCTAGCCAGTAGTTACACCGCTCTGTGGGAACCCCTAGACGTACTTCAACGCAGGAGGCGGCGGTGTGTAAGTTCAAGTGCTTTACATACACTCATACGGTGGCTCTGTTTACACTCACAACAGCTGCGTCTCTGGACCTGTGAGGGGGAGCGGGGGGACTTTGTACCCCAGTCCAGCCTCTTAAAGTTTCTCAGCGTTTAGAAAACGGTCAATTTAAAGGAGTCTCTCCTAACCTACCAGAGGACCCAAAACAGAAAACGGGACAGTACGTCACTTTCGCCAGCCGCTTCCATTTTCTAGTACGGCAATTTTTGGTCTTATGTAACGCTTACGAGCGAAAAGCGACGTGCTTTGTAGTAGGGTAAGTTGTGTACCCTGCAAATAGGGTCCCTGTACCCGCGTGGGGCCCCCTGTACCCGCGAGGGACCGGACTGGCAGTACCCATAGCACTTGTGATCCTGTGGTCCCGGGTTCGATCCCGGGCGCCGGCGAGAAACAATGGGCAGAGTTTCTTTCACCCTATGCCCCTGTTACCTAGCAGTAAAATAGGTACCTGGGTGTTAGTCAGCTGTCACGGGCTGCTTCCTGGGGGGTGGAGGCCTGGCCGAGAACCGGGCCGCGGGGACACTAAAGCCCGGAAATCATCTCACGACTATATAACACTGGGAAGGGGTCAGGAAAAGGATTTGGGATGGGACGGGGGGAAGGAATGGTGCCCAACCACTTGAGCTGGACGGTAGAGCGACGGTCTCGCTTCATGCAGGTCGGCGTTCAATCCCCGACCATCCAAGTGGTTGGGCACCATTCCTTTCTCCCGGCCCATCCCAAATCCTTATCCTGACCCCTTCCCAGTGCTATATAGTCGTAATGGCTTGGCGCTTTCCCCTGATAATTCCCTCCCTCCCTCTCCCCCCCCCATCCCACTGTCCACACACCTCCTCCTCCCACTAAACTCTACCTCAATAGTAAACATATATACGCTCAATATCTCCTGCGATTAAATATTTACGTGGCGGAAAATGATCCTATCACACACACACACACACACACACACACACACACACACACACACACACACACACACACACACACACATACACACACACAGCGCTTAAGGGACTACTCCCACAGGTAAGACTACCCTTAAGAATTCTCAGTAGCGGTAAGAAGACATTTGCATACACTGGGCGACCCATGGAGCAAGCGAGCTGTTGTTGCCAGGAAGGTAATCAATTCACCAGCAGCGAACCAGGGACCGGATTCACGAAAGCACTTACGCAAATACTTACGAACGTGTACATCTTTCCTCAATCTTTGACGGCTTTGATTACATTTATTAAACAGTTTACAAGCATGAAAACTTGCCAATCAACTGTTGTTATTGTTATAAACAGCCACCTGGTGCTTCGGAGCTCATTAACTGTTTATTAATTGGAAACAACGTCACCAAAGATTGAGAAAAGATGTACAGGTTCGTATGTGTTTTCGTAAGTCCTTTCGTGAATCTGGCCCCAGCTCTTTTGCGTCTCCTTTCAGAGTACATTGTACGTGAACTGGTCCAGTGATGTACAACATACGTAAGCCCAATCCTGGAGTATGCAGCTCCAGCTTGGAGTTCGTATCTCGTGAAGCACAAGACTATATCGGAGATGGTTCTGAGGTTTGCCACCAGACTAATACCCGAACTGAGGGGTATGACCTACGAGGAGAGACTACGGGAATTAAACCTCACGTCGCTGGAAGACAGAAGAGTTAGAGAGGGACATGATCACCACATACAAGGTTCTCAGATGAATTGATAGGGTAGATAAAGACAGTTTATTTAACACAAGGGGCACACGCACTAGGGGACACAGGTGGAAATATAGTACTCAAATGAGCCATAGAGACATTAGAAAGAACGTTTTCAGTGTCAGAGTAGTTAACAGATGTATTAGGCAGTGATGTGGTGGAGGCTGACTCCATACACAGTTTCAAGTGTAGATGGAATCCACTCAGCCCCATTATAGAGCTCAATAGGCCCAGGAATCTGTACACCATTCGATTGACAGTTGAGAGGCGGGACCAAAGAGCCGAAGCTCAACCCCCGCAAGCACACACACACACACACACACACACACACACACACACACACACACACACACACACACACACACACACACACTGTGGAGGCTGATTCCATACACAGTTTCAAATGTAGATATGATAAGAGCCCAGTAGGCCCAGGAATCTGTACACCAGTTGATTGACAGTTGAGAGGCGGGACCAAAGAGCCAAAGCTCAACCCCCGCAAGCACTCACACACACACACGATGGAATGCACTCACCCCCAACACACACACACAGCATGGGCCCGCTCTCGACGGAACGTGCTCACCCCCCCCCCCCCCACCCTAACCTCACGTTGTACACACTTCCGTATCACGTGACTCCACAGCTTGTAATGTCTGGCACGTAGCGCCTCCGTGACCACACCACACACACCACACCACACCATATTACACACCAACTATCCACAGAAGACACACACCATCTGGTCACCATTTGGTCCGGGAGACATCTCCCGTCACGCAGGGTGCAGTCGCACCTCCACAGGTCTCCAGTATCATCTATTGATACTGGTGATGGCTCAAAAGGGCCACCACTTACGGGCTATTCATGCCCGTGCCACCTTTTGGGCGGCTTCATCTTCATCTTCTTCTTCACAGAAGACAGACGGGAGACATCTCCCGTCCACGAGGTTAACCATAGCCCGTGCTTCTTGCCCCGCTCCTGTGCAGGTAAGTTACGGGCTCACCATAGCCCGTGCTACTTGGAACTTGTTCCGAGTAGCTGAATCTATAACAACAACCACAGAAGACACAGCACTTGTAACCTCACAGCCTTCAAGGAGGACACACCAGGCTGGTGGTGGTGGAGTTTAGATTTAGCTCCTCAGAACGTAGTTGAATCCATGTAGCACGGGCTATGGTGAGCCCGCTACACCAGGACTGGTGACAATTATACATACCTGGTGACCCACCGCGCCAAGCACATAATACGTGTCACGAGCGCCTTAACCGAGCACAAACACTTTCACCTTCTCCCTCATGTTAGTAGTTATCATGCAGGCATGATAACTATCATGGCAGCATGATAGTTAACTATCATGGCAGCATGATAGCCATCCAGCAGATACAGGGAGGGCTACAGCCAGCTCAGGTACATCACACCTGACTGTACCGGCAGATACAGTCATTAGACTGTCATTAGACTGTGGTACAGTCATTAGACTGTATCACAGTCTATAGATCACTCATTAGAGTGATTTAGTGGTGATGATGAGTCAGGTACACGCCCGTCGCCTCTTGTGATGACTTCTCTGATGACACAGGCTGGAAACGTAACCTCAAATATGCATCATATCTACTTACGGGGGCTATTCATGCCCGTGCCACCTCTTAGATGGCTTAATCTTCATCATGTTAAAGATTCGCTACTTGGAACAAAAAAAAGTTCTAAGTAGCACGGGCTATGGTGACCCCGTAGTGTCTTTATCAATCAATCAATCAATCAATCAATCAATCAATCAATCAATCAATCAATCAATCATATCTACGGCTTTCTCCGCTTCTTCCAAGTTATACTACGGCACTGTATACCGAGATGTATACATACATAATCATGTATACTCGTACATGTATGAGCATTATTTCTCATTTCCTTGCACCCCAATGCTTCTGTTCACCTAGCAGTACGTATAGGCACTGAGAACTTTAGTTACCTTGTTGTGGTAGTTGTAGAATTACTATATAAGCCTAACGTGCATAAATACACTCTGGCTTCCTGTCCCCTGGACACAATGACTTATCAAGGAATATAACAACAGACCCGTTGACCAATACTAGGCGCGGGTCCCGTTTTAATTTACCCGTTCTCAACCATGGTCCTATCCAATGTATTCCTGAGCCCTATTAAACTGTCTCAATAGCACTATCGCTATAGGAACCTATTTACACTCATCCAGAACCTATTTACACTCATCCAGAACCTATTTACACTCATTCGAACCTATTTACACTCATTCAGAACCTATTTACACTCGTCCAGAACCTATTTACTCATTCAGAACCTATTTACACTCATCCAGAACCTATTTACTCATTCAGAACCTATTTACACTCATCCAGAACCTATTTACACTCATTCGGAACCTATTTACACTCATTCAGAACCTATTTACACTTATCCAGAACCTATTTACACTCATCCAGAACCTATTTACACTTATTCAGAAAATATTTACACTCATTCAGAACCTATTTACACTCATCCAGAACCTATTTACACTCATTCAGAACCTATTTACACTTATCCAGAACCTATTTACACTGATCCAGAACCTATTTACACTTATTCAGAAAATATTTACACTCATTCAGAACCTATTTACACTCATCCAGAACCTATTTACACTCATCCAGAACCTATTTACACTTATTCAGAAAATATATACACTCATCCAGAACCTATTTACACTCATTCAGAACCTATTTACACTCATTCGGAACCTATTTACACTCATTCGGAACCTATTTACATTCATCCAGAACCTATTTACACTCATCCAGAACCCATTTACACTCATCCAGAACCTATTTATACTTATTCAGAAAATATATACACTCATCCAGAACCTATTTACACTCATTCGGAACCTATTTACACTCATTCAGAACCTATTTACACTTATTCAGAAAATATTTACACTCATTCAGAACCTATTTACACTTATTCAGGAAATATTTACACTCATCCAGAACCTATTTACACTCATTCAGAACCTATTTACACTTATTCAGAACCTATTTACAAAACCAATACTTCTCTATCCAAACGAAATTTCTCCAGCTTGCAGCCACGACTGGTGGTTGTGACCTCTGGGATAGTGAGGACTGTATGCCTCACTATCCTTGAGGCGGAGGAAGAATAGTGAGGTATATATGCCTCACTATTCCCCTCGAGGGGAAGGCAGCGAGGGGAAGACAGCGTTCCAATAACAATAAAGAATGCAGCAGGTAAAAGTTAGTAGTGACCTTCCCTAGCCAGTGTCACACCACACACACCGTGACTCACTCTTACTCTTGACCCACATGAGGCATACTCACGCCCACCTCACACTCACGCCCACCCTCACACTCACACTCACGCCCACCTCACACTCACCCTCACGCCCACCCTCACACTCACACTCACGCCCACACTCACCCTCACGCCCACCCTCACACTCACGCCCACCTCACACTCACCCTCACGCCCACCCTCACACTCACACTCACGCCCACACTCACACTCACACTCACGCCCACCTCACACTCACACTCACGCCCACCCTCACGCCCACCTCACACTCACACTAACGCCTATCACCCCAGACCTTCAGAAGCCTACTGAGGGCCTGCATACGTCAGGCTGCGAGCAGCCGCGTCCAACTGCCTGGTTGATCAGTCCAGCAACCAGGAGGCCTGGTCGACGACCGAGCCGCGGGGACACTAAGCCCCGGAAGCACCTCAAGGTAAGGGCCACCAGGAGGACATTATGCCCGTGATGCAGAACAGGACAACAAGATGGCGTGGTTAAAAGATCATTCACCAGAGGAAAGTGAAAGCCACAGCTTAAAACAGGAACAGACAGACAGACACAGACAGACAGACAGACAGACAGACAGACAGACAGACAGACAGACAGACAGACAGACAGACAGACAGACAGACAGACGGACGGCAGGACCAGGGGAGGGTGGGGGACGCTCTCGCTCGCCCAGTCAGTCCTCGAGTACATCTGGAAATTACTTTCAAGCGCAATTATCACCCAGCGCAAGAACTCCTGCGACACGTGGCGCCACGCGACGCGGCACTCGCGATACAGAGGGAAGACGACACCTGGCACCCCGGAAAAGGCGACACCTGATGCCAAGCACCCAGCCCGTCCCTATTGGGAGTACACAGCGTCACTAAAATGATGTACTACATTGCTCGAAGCTAATCCCAACCGAGGACCCACGAATAGAAAATGGGAGAACATGTTAATTTGACATGTTTTTTGACTCATCCTCTTGACATGCTAGTACTTACAGTATGACTATTTGGTGGAAAGCTACCCGTCATCTTACAAATTACGTCGTTTTTCGCTCGTATGCGCACTCAGACTTATAAAAAGGACGTAATTGAAAATGAAATCGGCTCAGGAAAGTGACGTACTGTCCCGTTTTCTGTTTTGGGTCCTCCGGTAGGTTAGGGGAGACCACTTTATATTGACCGTTTTCTTGACGTTAGGAAACCTTAGGAGGCCGGACTGTGATATAAACACCACAACATGAAGACCCAAGACGATGACACAAGCGACGACAAGCTAGGCAGAGACAACACAGAAAACAAAAAGAGTTAAGCTGTTAATTTAGGAGAGGAAACATTCAATTAACGTTTCTCATAACGTTTTGAAACCTAAGAGGGGGTTATCTTGAAGCTATCTTGAGATTATTTCGGGGCTTTTAGTGTCCCCGCAGCCCGGTCCTCGACCAGTCCATCCCCAGGAAGCAGCCCGTGACAGCTGACTAACACCCAGGTACCTATTTTACTGCTAGGTAACAGGTGAATAGAGTGAATAGGGTGAAAGAAACTCTGCCCATTGTTCTCGTCGACGCCCGGGATCGAACCGAAACCACAGGATCACAAGCCCAGCGTGCTGTCGGCTCTGCCGACCGGCTCCCAAGGGGGGGGGGGGGTAAAAATAGCCTAAGCTACTCTATCCCTTTGAGATGTATTTCTTTCTTGTCTCAATAAACATACTTGAACTGTGAAACCTTAGGAGCACTTCCTGCCCTCCTAACCTAACCTAACCTAACCTAACCTAACCTAACCTAACCTAACCTAACCTAACCTAACCTACCAGAACACCCTTAACTTACTGTTTTGGAAAACATAAATATCCAACATTTATTTTCAATTATTTTTAATTTTCAAATTACGGCCATTTTTTTGACCGAAGCGCATACGAGCGAAAAGCGACGTAATGTGAACAAATCCACAAGGGCCGTGACGAGGATTCGAACCTGCATCCGGGAGCATCCCAAACACTGCCTTAATCGACTGAGCTATGCGTCTGGGATGCTCCCGGACGCAGGTTCGAATCCTCGTCACGGCCCTTGTGGATTTGTTCATTTGATGCATCACGTTAGTGTGATCTGTGTGTGTAGCGACGTAATATGTAAGAGGACGGGGCCGCACCAGTATGTAGTGATGAACCACCAGTATAATACATGTTCATACTTCCCACCAAACAATGACTATAAATACTTTGATTACATGAAGACCGGCGGACTTTTGTGAACGGCTAGGATTTTTGTGAACGGCTAGGATTTTTGTGAACGGCTAGGATTTTTGTGAACGGCTAGGATTTTTGTGAACGGCTAGGATTTTTGTGAACGGCTCGGATTTTTGTGAACGGCTAGGATTTTTGTGAACGGCTAGGATTTTTGTGAACGGCTAGGATTTTTGTGAACGGCTAGGATTTTTGTGAACGGCTAGGATTTTTGTGAACGGCTAGGATTTTTGTGAACGGCTAGGATTTTTAGCGCATAACTTTGTCCCAATTGGGGATTTACACGTCAAAATACAGTGTGAATTATGTGAGAGGACAGGTTGTAAGGAACAACCCTCCCCCCCCCCCCCCCCCCCGAGACACAACACCAGGTACAACCCCTTATTAATTTAGCGTAATTACCCCCCCCCCCCTAAATCCACAACCTACCCTTCCCCCCCCCCCCCCCCATCACCAGCTTCCGGACGGGGGAGCCACTTTACGATATAATACGATCAGCATCACAATTAGCCAGATTAAACCAGGAGAGAGAGAGAGAGAGCGAGTCTGTGTCTTCCGGGATGCTGGGTGAAACTAACCAATCTCATCTCTGCCAGCCTCCGCTCCACCGACCTGCACACACACAATACCAACCCACCAAACACACACACACACACACTCCATAACCCCAAACATATTTATACAGGGTTACAGCTTTGTAACTATCGTCTGGTTCACATACGACTAACATATTAGGCTACATATATCATATATCACCGCGGCCGGATATCACAAACACAGGGAAAGCTGTAATTAGCTCATAAATACCGTAACTAGCTCATCAATGCTTGAATTAGCTCATCAAAACTGAAACTAGGTCATCAATGCTATAACTTTTACCAGAGAAGTGTTGGGCAGGTGGAGAACAGTAAGTGATGAGAGGCAAGGTTTAGGTTCAAGAGAGAGAGAGACAGAGAGAGACAGAGAGAGAGAGAGAGAGAGAGAGAGAGAGAGAGAGAGAGAGAGAGAGAGAGAGAGAGAGAGAGACAGAGAGAGAGAGAGAGAGAGAGAGACAAGGTTTAGGTTCAAAGAACATTAACTAATCCAAGCTGAGCATTAACCTCAAAACATCCTTTAATAAATCAGGAAATATCATCATACCATGTGTGTTCAATATATTGGTGAATGTTCAACCTAACATTTGAATATTTCCTGAACATTTCTCGCTACATTTAAAGTGCCTTTGTGTAACAGTGACGCAAAATATCTATATTGCCTCACTTTTAGAAAAACACTTACGTAAATAACCTGAATAAACACATCATCTCCCAGATGTTGTTATAAGTGTTATAAACTAAGAGGTATGTAAAAAAAATGGTTATTATAGTATCAAAGTCATTTCCCTGATAAGTTCCTAACCACAAGTGGATAAATTCCCAATAAATTCATAACTTTATAATAAAGTCAGAGTTAGCATCATGTTAGCAACACTCTCAAAGTCAACGTTCCATCAGAGTGAAACCCCCCGAATCAAGAAGCTCAACCCCGTAGAAAACCTGAATATACAACTATCACAACTCACTAAAATAAAGCCACTAAAGGGACAAGCAAACCCCACAGTCCCGGCCACACAACCAACATCACCCTCAAAGCAGACACAGGTAACCAGGACGCTGCCTCGCCAAAGCCCATCTCTAAAAGCAGGCGATAAGTCACAATAACGTGGCTGAAGGATGTTGACCAGACCCACACACTAAGAAGGTGAAGGGACGACGACGACGACGACGTTTCGGTCCGTCCTGGACCAGGACGGACCGAAACGTCGTCGTCCCCTATCTCTAAAATATACTCGTCCTCCCCCTTCCCTCCCGCCCTCCACTGTGGTGGCGACACGCGCCAAGCTGTGGTAAAAACCAGGAGGCACGCATGCGCGCCCGTCATGCTAGTAAGATTACCATAACATCACCAGCTGAGGCTACGATGATGGGCTCCTGTATTTTTGTTTTAAGTTTCAAAACACCGTAACCTAAAGTGAAATATAGTTTCAGGGTACCGTATTTGACTGTATATACATCAGTAACCTGATGTGTGTGTGTGTGTGTATATATATATATATATATATATATATATATATATATATATATATATATATATATATATATATATATATATATATATATATTATAAATATATATTTATAATATATATATATATATATTATAAAATTGTGTATGTACTTATCTAGTTGTGCTTGCGGGGGTTGAGCTCTGGCTCTTTGGTCCCGCCGCTCAACTGTCAATCAATCAACTGTTACTAACTAGTAACTAATGTTCCTCCCCCACAAACACCCCCCCCCCCCCAGGAGGTAACAACACACCGTAACAGCTGTCTAACTATTATTTACTGCTAGGAAAGAGGGGCATCAGGGTGAAAGGAAATCTGCCCATTTTGTTTATGCCATCACCGGGGATCGAACCCAGACCCTAGGATTACGAGCCCAGAGCGATGTCCACTTAGCTATCAGGCCCCCCCTATGTGTGTGTGTGTGTGTTGAGGTGTGTGGGAGGCGGGGGGGAGGGGGGAAGGAGTCGGGAGTAATATTGAAAGGAAGGAGCGGGTGGAGACGTGTTGGCACAGCCTCGGCCTACTGTCCAAGCCTCCGCCACTACACCCCAAGTGAGAGGGACCCCGACGAGGCGGTGACAGTGAAGGGGAAGATTCAGCCCCGCTCCTGTGCCAGGTAAGTCCTCTATGGGCTCACCATAGCCCGTGCTTACTTGCCCCGCTCCTGTGCCAGGTAAGTTACGGGCTCACCATAGCCCGTGCTACTTGGAACCTGTTCCGAGTAGTTGAATCTATAACAACAACAACAGTGAAAGTGTAGAGAACACGCATGACGCCGCCCCCCCCCCCCCCCAACACCGCTACACGAGGACAAGCGGCTCACGGTGACTGATTGACTGATGAAGATTAAGCCAGAGGCCATCAGTAAGTAGCCCGTAGGTAATTACCTAAGTCTAGTTACAGGATGAGAGCTACGCTCGTGGTGTCCCGTCTTCCCAGCACTCTTTGAAACTACTGACGGTCTTGGCCTCCACCGCCACCTCACCTAGTAGATGTAGGTAGTAGATGTTTGGAGTGAATGTGGTGTTCGGCGGTAGTGTAACATCTTGAAGTGTTTCTGGGTACGGTGGCTCACAGAGTCGGCCAACCTCACAAGGCAGTGTGGTCAACACTCTCTCCCTCACCTGGACGAGGGGCTCCTCACCTCAGACGGACCCCTCCTCAGCACCCACCGCACGTGTGAGCCTCCCCGAGGCCCTCCCCAGAATCCGGCAGGAGACCAACTTTCCCTCACACCCACCAGAGAGCGGCTGAGGTACTGGTCAGTCACAAACAACTCCCTCACCACACCAACTTTCTACCGTGGACGCCGTTTATAATTAGAAATTTAACGACAAAAATAGTGGGTTTTTATCTGCTGTCAGCCGCCTCAGCCATTGTCTGAGGGCAGCAACGTTAAGACTTTGTATGAAAAGAGGAACTTAGTTGTTTACACCGGGAAGTCTGTGTCTGGGAGTTGTTCTCACCATCCAAAGTATACAGACTTTTGTGTTTCATATCTTTACACTGTTTGTTTGTTTTGGGCGGTTCTTGTGTCTCGGCACACCCTCACGCCCTGGCCTGTTTGTCAATCATTGTCAATCCCCCACCCCTCCTGTCTGTCTGTCTGTCTGTCTGTCTGTCTGTCTGTCTGTCTGTCTGTCTGTCTGTCTGTCTGTCTGTCTGTCTGTCTGTCTGTCTGTGTCTGCCTGTATCTCTCTTCCCCCCATACAACCCGCCCCTCCCCCCCACACACACAATCCCCCCTTCCCCCTACATAAAACCCCACCCCTCCTCCACACAAGCCCTCACACACAACCCCCAACACACAAACCAAACCCTCCCCCCTCACACAACCCCAATCCTCCCCCACATACACAACTCCAATTCTTCCCCACACACACAGAAACCTCCTCTACCCCCACATACAAGGAAGACCAACTCAGCCGACCAGACAGATGAATGGGAGGCTGGTGGTGGTGAGAGCAGGAGACTCTGAGAGTGAAAGTCGCCTCCAGCCGCGCGCCCTCAAGGACTCCACCTTTACTGATTTCTCCCTTGTGCTGCTCTCTACCTGGCTCACCCCTACCTGGACTGCTGTTACCACAGTGGCTGGCTGCCTCTTAACTATTAGCATTTACCATTTGTGCCTAGAGTTAGTTCTTGGACCCCGCCTTTCTAGCCGTCGGATAGCCTACACACAGACAGACAGACAGACACAACCACAACTGTACATCAAATGATTGACGGTTGAGAGGCGGGACCAAAGAGCCAAAGCTCAACCCCCCCGCAAGCACAAATAGGCGAGTTCAACCCCCGTGGACAACATATCCATATGTATCCTCTGGCGATACATCACCCCCCAATTCAAGGAAGACCAATTACTCATAAAGCACAACACAGCCGACATAGAAACAGCCGGGACTAACTATAGGGTGGATAATGCGAACCTTCAGAACCAGGTGCCACACCAAGGATGGTGCTCTCGTGAAGTCCTCCTCCAAGCTCCCCCTTCAAGGTGGACAACACCAACTAGAAAATATATTAAAACTATCATTCGCTGGGATCGCCTCAAAGCCTCCAAACTACTGGGATCGCCTCAGAGCATCCAAACTACTGGGATCGCCTCAGAGCATCCAAACTACTGGGATCGCCTCAGAGCCTCCAAACTACTGGGATCGCCTCAGAGCCTCCAAACTACTGGGATCGCCTCAGAGCATCCAAACTACTGGGATCGCCTCAGAGCCTCCAAACTACTGGGATCGCCTCAAAGCCTCCAAATTACTGGGATCGCCTCAAAGCCCTTAAACTGATCTATTTTTGAATGTAGAAGAGAGATGTATCGTCATTCACACACAGAACATTCTTCCAAAACAATACAATAAGTCTCTCTCTCTCTCTCTCTCTCTCTCTCTCTCTCTCTCTCTCTCTCTCTCTCTCTCTCTCTCTCTCTCTCTCTCTCTCCGGAGTGAGAGATATTGTACAAAGTGTTAACAAGAGTTGTGAACCACTTGACATTTTCATAAACGCCAAAACACGGCTGAATTTCACAATCCTGCTTGACAAAATCAACAGGATAAATGGGGGTGGGGGTCCCCTCTCCTCAGTTTCTGTTGGGGTTAGCATATCCGGCTGGCTTTGACGGCTGTGTGTACCGTATCCGGCTGGCTTTGACGGCTGTGTGTACCGTATCCGGCTGGCTTTGACGGCTGTGTGTACCGTATCCGGCTGATTTTGACGGCTGTGTGTACCGTATCCGGCTGATTTTGACGGCTGTGTGTACCGTATCCGGCTAATTTTGACGGCTGTGTGTACCGTATCCGGCTGATTTTGACGGCTGTGTGTACCGTATCCGGCTGATTTTGACGGCTGTGTGTACCGTATCCGGCTGACTTTGACGGCTGTGTATTCCAGATCAGCCTGGCTTTGACGGCTGTCTTCCTATGGTTCACAAAGACAAGCTCACTGACAATCACCAGGGAAGGCGGGCCAGGGTGCAGAACTAGAAGCACTCTGGAAATCCTACACAGGTAAGTACAGCGCATGGAGGTGGTGGGCCACAGAGCCGGCCCCAGACCACGGTGGTAGATTATAAACAGCTAACCAAACCCAGCGTACTTCCTCATGTCGTGGTCGAGTAACTGTTCTGTCGAGTGAAACACGATGGAGTGATTTCGTACACTTGAGTACGTACACGTGAGTACGTACATGTGAGTACGTACACGTGAGTATGAACATGTGAGTACGTACACGTGAGTACGTAAACGTACATACGTAAGTACACACACACACACACATACGGGGCCTCGCAGCTGAGTGGACAGTGCTCGGGGGGTCGTAGTCCTAAGGGCCCTCGTTCGATTCCCGGCCGAGACAGAAACAAATGGGCAGTTTCTTTCACCCTAATGTCCCTATTCACCTAGCAGTAAATAGGTACCTGGGAGTTAGACAGCTGCTATGGCGCTGCATCCTGCGGATGGGTGTGAGAGGAATATACAGTAGATATGAGACGAAAAATATGCCGTGAGTACACAAGACAACCGACGGTTAGAAAGGCGGGGTCCAAGAGCTAACAGCTCGATCCTGCAGGCACAAGTAGTAAATACATATGCAGGCGATGAGTCACAATAACGTGGCTAAAGTAAGTTGACCAGACCACACACTAGAAGGTGAAGGGACGACGACGTTTCGGTCCGTCCTGGACCATTCTCAAGTCGACTTGAGAATAGTCCAGGACGGACCGAAACGTCGTCGTCCCTTCACCTTCTAGTGTGTGGTCTGGTCAACTAAATACGTATGGAAATACAAACCACCTACCCACTAGTTTTCCCTGGAACAAGACCTGCCACTTGGGTAACAACCAGGTACCCAATTTCTGCATTGACAGCCGCTATGCCAGACTGATCAACTGACTGTTCCTATTTTCATAACCTTGCATTAATTTGCATTGAAGTCTTGTAACCATTTCCTGTCGACACCTGGAATCTAAGGCTTCGAGGGGTCATCGTGTATTTACGCATACACTTACGACACCTGTACATGATTCATGTGCGGCTGTTTACATATATTAGTGAGTTGACGAGCTTCGAAGCTTCACAACCCGAGGTTGTGGTTATAAACCTCGTTGTGCTTCGGAGCTCATAACTTGCTAAACAGATGTGAACAAAGCCACAATGAATGAAGAAAGATGTGCAGGTTTCGTGAGTGCATGAGTAAATGCATGATGAATCCAGACCCTGGCTCTCATTAGTGTTAATATCACTAGTGATGAGTGGTTCAAGGTGAATTTACAAGTCTCCCTGTGTAATTAAAATACTCCCCCAGGATATCCCAGAACACATTGTTGACATCACTTGCCATATTCACAAGATTGCAAGAGTTTCTTGGCAACCTTGCAACAGAGAGGTTGCTAATTTCTCGCAAATTTTGGTAAGCTTTAGACTCATTTCTTAAGCCTGTCGTCCTCTTTAACACACCGCTAGGCACTCCTCCTTGGCCAGTTCCATGAACAGGTTTCTGGATATAAGAGTCACCTGCTGCCTCACAACCCAACCGGTTTATCACTAGGCTTCTGTTTTACACCTTCATTTCAATCGTACAACAGGCCATATTTTGGTCACTCCATCCATAGTGGCCTACCTTGGAACATACCTGGATAGGGTTTCGGGAGTTCTTCTACTCCCTGAGCGCGGCCTGGGGATAGGTTCGACCTGGACCTATAGATACTGTCAGTTTTGTAGGGTGGGGGGGGGGGGAGGGGGGGAGGGGGGGGGGGTTAGGTACTATATATACCCGGTACTCTTCTCCCTTAGGTCACGGAAGACATCTCTCGTCACGCAGGGTGCAGTCGCACCTCCACAGATCTCCAGTATCATCTTTTGATACTGGTAATGGCTCGAAAGGGCCACCACTTACGGGCTATTCATACCCGTGCCACCTCTTGGGTGGCTTAATCTTCATCAATCAATCCCTTAGGTCACGGAAGACATCTTCCGTCACGCAGGGTGCAGTCGCACCTCCACAGATCTCCAGTATCAGCTCTTGATACTGGTAATGGCTCAAAAGGGCCACCACTTACGGGCTATTCATGCCCGTGCCACCTTTTGGGTGGCTTAATCTTCATCAATCAATCAATCTCCCTTAGGTACGGGCTCACCATAGCCCGTGCTACTTGGAACCTGTTCCGAGTAGCTGAATCTATAACAACAACAACTGCCGCAGGGCACGTGTTCCAGGGCGGCCCGGCCGTCTGCTCGACGCTACTGAAGCGTAGCGTCGGAAACCAGTTTTCTGTTTGAAGTGACCGGTTCTGATCTTTGACCCACTGACCCCCCCACCACGAACTTGACCTGTGTGTCGTCACAGTTGCAGCGCCGCTGGAACTGTGAACAGTTTTGGCTTTGAAGGGAAATATTGAACTGATGCTGAGATATCAAATAATATACACCTGGAAGATACTGGAGGGCCAAGTACCAAATCTACACAGTAAAATAACAACGTACTGGAGTGAACGACTATGGAAGAAAATGTAGAATAGAACCAATGAAGAGCAGAGGTGCCATAGGCACAATCAGAGAACACTGTATAAACATCAGAGGTCCGCGGTTGTTCAACGTCCTCCCAGCAAGCATAAGAAATATTGCCGGAACAACCGTGGACATTTTCAAGAGGAAACTAGATTTATTCCTCCAAGGAGTGCCGGACCAACCGGGCTGTGGTGGGTATGTGGGCCTGCGGGCCGCTCCAAGCAACAGCCTGGTGGACCAAACTCTCACAAGTCGAGCCTGGCCTCGGGCCGGGCTTGGGGAGTAGAAGAACTCCCAGAACCCCATCAACCAGGTATCAACCAGGCAGACACCCCCTCCCCCCCCCCCCCCCACACACACACATAGTATTTAACACAAGGGGAACACGCACAAAGGGACACAGGTGGAAACTGAGCGCCCAAATGAGCCACAGAGATATTAGATAGAACTTTTTTAGTGTCAGAGTGGTTGACAAATGGAATGAATTAGGAAGTGATGTGGTGGAGGCTGATTCCATACACAGTTTCAAGTGTAGATATGATAGAGCCCAATAGGCTCAGGAACCTGTACACCAGTTGATTGACGGTTGAGAGGCGGGACCAAAGAGCCAGAGCTCAACCCCGGCAAGCGCAACTAGGTGAGTACACAGACACACACACACACGTATCTTAACCACAACACAGCTGAGGTCGTAAATCAACAAGAAGGAGCAGGAGCCCTACCCGCCGCCACAACCCAGGCTTCAACCTCCGGTATGAAAACCTTCCAGCAGCTGAGCTAGACAAAGAAAACGATGGCTGAAAAGCCCAATAATATGACATGGGGTAAAATCTCCACCAGTAGGAATCAGAACTTTGTGGTAGTGGAGAGGTTTAGTTACTCCATGACTGATCCTCCTTGACCACCTCGTAGTGGACGAGCCTATTGACGCAATGCTCTATCCTCCTTGACATTTTGGTAGTGGATAGGCCTTCGTTCGTGGTTTATTCTGCTTTCACGAGGTATACACCCAAACTGTCTCTCTCTAGCAGCATGCTATAAGGTCAAACTAATCACCGAGGAAGGGGGGAGGGGAGATATCAACTGCTTGAACTAACCCGTCCACTAGCTTAGCATTTTAAAAGCACCGAATCACCTTCTGTGGTTGAGTGTTCAATAAACCCCTGAACTATATGTTTAACACTTCTCTAACCCTGTCCATGGAGGACAGAAGAAAATGTATATATGCTGGTTAGCATTGTAAATGTGTGGCCACGTCTGTGGTAGAAAATAATAATAATAAAAAATTCCGCTCTCTCAACTAACAGGTCGCATTTTGTACGTTAGGTCAACCAACGTCACAAATGCAACCTAATACGATAAGTAACGGCCCACAAATATCTACGTTTTCTATGCATCGGACTCGAGGGGTTTTATGTGGGTTGCTTAGCGACGTACGTTTCTGGTTAAGGTTAGCACTCTGTATTTGGTACGTTGTGGCAAAGCAAGAGAAACTCCCAGACTTACGACCTTCACATTTCGTCGATGATTAGAAGCTGAGATTATTACACACAGAAATCACAATTGCGTGATGCATCAAATGAACAAATCCACAAGGGGATTTTGACACAAAATCCATGTCGTAGCTCAGTCGATTAAGGCAGTGTCTGGGATGCTCTCGGACGCAGGTTCGAATCCTCGTCACAGCCCCGTTGTGGATTTGTTCACTGAGATTATTACCATACGGCCCTCAGCTCTCGCCTGATACCTCTCATTTTGTTTTTAAGAAATTCACCAAACCATTCAAAATGCGACGTATCGGTAAAAATTTAAAGCATTACTTTACAGATGTTCTTGTGTGCATAGGCCTCTACAGCTGAGGTGGGTTGCTCTAGTTTGTATGGTTTCTGGTTAGGCAAAACAGTTGCATTTCTTACGGAGTGGAAAATCGAGAGAAAAAAAGTTTTAAAAAAAAAAAAGCGGCATACCTCCTATTCCTCCATAAGTGACAAGAAGGCTTCGACACTAGTCAATCTTGATTTACCACTCCGTACAAAATCTAACCTGCTAACCCAAGCAACCCACATAACCTATGGAGTCTGATGAATAGGAAACGCGTTAGTGAGTCGTTACTATTCATAGTAGGCTGCATATATAATGTTGGTTACCATAACCTACAAAACGGGACTTATTAGTTAAGAGAACGGATCGTCCCCCAACCACGCCCTATCCCACAAGGGAAGACTTGTAAAAACGCAACTGGTTCATATATCCCGCCAGATAGGTGAGACAGCTTTCCAGTCACACTGGAATGTGTTGACTTGTGTCGTAGTAAATTGAAATTGAAATAAGTTTATTGATGTAAAATACACACAAAGGGATGAGGTAGCTCAAGCTATTCTCACCCCGTTCAGTACATCGTGTTAATACATACATAGACACACATCACAAACAATAAACATATTACCAAACATTCTGAGAGATAAACATCTACATTTCCTGCGTAGTAAATAAGTGACTTATTAAGTCACTCTTCGTGCCTAATAAGTGCCCACTCTTCGTAAGTGACTTACGAAGAGTGGGCAACTTGCCCACTGAATGTGGTCAAACATTTAACACCGATTGCTTCTCGTCAGAGTAGGCTACAGCAGACTCTTAATTAACAAGAAAATGCTGTAAAAGTGATTATATACACTCAGTGATCTCTCCTTTTTAATAGACAATTTGGTGTATAAATTTGTATTTAGGATAAGTGGAATGAGGCACTCAGAGGAGGAAGTTAGGTGAAGGCGAGACATTAGAAGGAAACACCTGGCGGAGGACAAAGACAAAACGGAAAACCTAGAGGTCTACACTAACCCCACCAGCTCCATAACTGGCACAGTCCATAAAACCACCACGAAGACCCCCATCCATGCTAGATCTCTAGTATCAGCTATTGATACAAATAATGGCTCCAAAGAGCCTCCTCTTACGGGCTCACCATAGCCCTGTGCTACTGGAACTTCTTGTTCCGAGTAGCTGAATCTAAAACGACAATAACAGCATAGAGGAGGAGAATATGAAGTGTGCCTGTCTGGGAACAGCATACATCCACAAGGTATACATCTACAAGGTATACATCTACGAGGTATACATCTACGAGGCATACATCTACAAGGTATAGCAGCCACAAGCGGCATCAACAACTTTCTCGCCAGCGTTGCGCCAAGGTCTCCGTCCACAGGTTGCAGCAGTTCCCGCCAAAACAAAGCAAGCGCCAAGAGCCGCCGAAGGTGCAAGTCAGTGAGCCACTAGACCCAACCAAACACTTCCTATCTTCAATGTATATCTTACATAATAAACAACAATAAGTTTCGATTATGTAAATTACTCCTAATATCAAATACATTATATATACATGTCTAATGGAAAACCCGAAAACCGTTCGATTATTACTTGTAAAGAGATTTTGAATCTCTGTTCGTCAAAGTAAATTAAAGCATGTCTCCATTACAAAGGATTTTGAACTCGCGTTTAACAAAGAATTTCAAGGTGAATGAGCCTTTACCGGACAAAGAAATTACGAATTTATTGTGGTCTTATAAACAGTAAGCTGGAGAGAGAGAGAGAGAGAGAGAGAGAGAGAGAGAGAGAGAGAGAGAGAGAGAGAGAGAGAGAGAGAGAGAGAGAGAGAGAGAGAGAGAGAGAGAGAGAGAGAGAGAGAGAGAGAGAGAGACTCACCTAGTTGTGCTTGCGGGGGGGGGGGGGGTTGAGCTTCGGCTCCTTGGTCCCGCCTCTCAACCGTCAATAAACTGGTGTACAGATTCCTGAGTCTATTTGGCTGTGTGTACACTCACCTAGTCACCTAGTTGTGCTTGTGGGGGTTGAGCTCTGGCTCTTTGGTCCTGCCTATCAACCGTCAATCTACTGGTGTTCAGATTCCTGAGCTTCTCAAGCACTATCATATCTACATTTGAAACTGTGTATGGAGTCAGCCTCCGCTACATCACTTCCTAGCGCATTCCATTTACCAACCTACTCTGACACTGAAAAAGTTTTTTCTAATGTCTCTGTGGCTCATTTGGGTACTAAGCTTCCACCTGTTCCCTCTCTGTGCGTGTACCATCCGTGTTAAATAATCCATCCTTGTCTACCCTGCATATTCCCCTGAGAATTTTGCATGTGATGATCATGTCTCCCCGAGCTTTTCTATCTTCCAGCGGCGTGAGGCGCATTTCACGCAGTCTTTCCTTGTAACTCATGCCTCTGAATTCTAAGCCTAGTGGCATACCTATGAACTTTATTTCCAGTTTCGTCTTGTGCTTGACAAGGTACGGGCTCCATGCTGGGGCCGCATACTCCAGGATTGGTCTTCCATACGTGGTATACAAGGTTCTGAAAGACTCCTTACACAGGTTTCTGAAGGCTGTTGTGATGTTAACCTCGCATACGCCGCCGATGTTGTTATTTTGATGTGGGCTTCAGGAGACAGGTTTCGGCATGATATAAACTCCTAGATCTTTCTCTCTGGCAGTTTCGTAAAGGACTTCATCTTCCATTCGGTATCCAGTGTGTGTGTGTTTGCGTGTGTGCTTAAAGGGAGTGAAAAGTTAAAAATGGTTAAAAATAGTTAAAAATGGGCAGGGACGACTGGGGGGGGGGGGGGGGGGGGTGAAATAGTTGTTTGTAAGAGATTCAGCTACTTGGAACCAAAAGTTCCAGGCAGCACGGACTATGGTGAGCCCGTCGTACTTACCTGGCACAGGAGATGTGCAGTGGGGGGGGGGGGTGTCTCGTCCAACGCAGTGGTTGCTGAGGTTCCCAAGTCCCGGCAACCAGGCATGCGTGCTCACGCAAGCACGCACACAAACACCAACATACACACAACAATCCTAGCTACGGTCTTGTGCTTGGTGTCAACCAGCGCCGGGGTGAGGGCGACACCTGACATTCACTGGCTTCCGTAATGGAGTGACTGACCACCTGTCCTTTCTATATTAGCAGATTCGTACACTACAAGTTTGATCACAAACACCACGTTTGTATCACAACATTCCCGGAACATTTCATGCCTTTCAGATCAAGTCATCGTTCTCTACGGCCCTAGAGTCATAAGTCAACGGGTTAGACCATTAAACTATGTGATGGCTGCTATAAAGATTCGTGATAATGTTTGCTTCAACGTGGCTTCGAAAGGGTATAATTTGCACACCCATATTATTTCATGGCCCGCTGCTGTTTTATCGCTTTTTAAATGAATAGAATAAATAATTGTGATATATTTATAAGTCTTAGGTGAGTTGTGGCGCGGCGAGAGGTCCTGTCAGAACGCGCCACGGGCGTGTACATCAAGGCGCCAACATCACCTGGTGGCAGACTTGCCAACCTCGAACATCAACACCACCTCCGTCTCTCCCAACAGGAGTCTCGGGCTATTCAATTTCAAACATCCTTGACCCAGTTCCATCGTTGTCTCAACAAAACTATGCTCACACCTGAATCTTGTTTAATGTTTCTGCAACAGTAAACAGACCTCCTGTCGCTATTCAAGCGTCGACTGGCATTACAGTCAATAAAAACACTCTTGCCAGTGTCGATGATCAGTCGTGCCGGACTGATGAACACAAGAATCTAGAATTCCTCACAAATCAATTATTTGTCTTTTCCTTTCTCGCAGACAACTACGTGGGCAATATATGTGTAATAAGTGTCTACACCCGTGAGCTACAACACGTGCTACACACAACACGTGCTACACCCAACATATGTCACCCAACTACATGTCTTCAGACCAAGTTCATTCCATCCAACGGTCGACCCCCAAGATGCATTTGTCAATTTTAACATGCTGTTCATTCAAAACAGGAATTGCCTCAAATATAATTTAATATTAGTATATACAGCATTTGCATATTTAGGCACTGGTTAGGTTAGATGTTTAGGTTCTGTTGACGATTATTTGCATTTGCAGTACGTGGGTGAAGCATTAACAGCGTTGTGGTTCGAATATAATTCGTCAGCGAAGGACTTGTTCCAGAAGTGTTCAGACGTCATCAGTTGTGAGTCGTGTGTAAACCGTTTTTCATTCATAAACAGAGGGGTTTGGCCTGTGCATGGAATGGACTTTGGCCTTTGTTTATGAGAACGCTCTGTAGAAGTAGAGGGTAGGTGATATGACATGAAGTGATGCCCAATGTTAAGGCTTCTGAGTATGAAAATGGAACCAATTTAATGGAAGATGGTAATTTGTGGAACCAATTACTGCGTAACGTGGTGGAGGTGGGGTCCCTCGATTGTTTCAAGCGTGGGTTGGACATGTATATGAGTTGGATTGGGTGGTTATAGATAGGAGCTGCCTCGTATGAGCCAATAGGCCTTCTGCAGTTACCTTTATTCTTATGTTCTTCTTAAGATGTGAGCGGTTACCAGGAGGTAGCTGGGATATTGGGAGGGCTTGTGGGCGAGTCGGGTAGAGGGGGGGGGGGGTTGATGATGCTATGTGGGGGCGGGGGGGGGGAAGAGTGGTTATCGACACAGTGCCGGGCATTGCACTCTCACCCCCGTCTGACGTGACCTTGGCTAGGGCAAAGAGGAGCCCATTTTTAATTTTAATTATCAGGGAAAAGCGCCAAGCCATTACGACTTTATAGCACTTGGAAGGGATCAGGATAAGGATTTGAGATGGGACGGAGGGAAAGAACCCACTTGGACGGTCGGGGATTGAACGCCGACCTGAAGAGGAGCCCAGCAAACCCCCTGCTACTTTCACCTCACCCTTCCTGTCTCTAGCACGTGGGTCTGGTGTTGACGTTGAGCGCTGATGCGAGACACGAGTGGACCACAACAGCCGCCGAGTGTGTGAAAGTGTGATGACATGGTCCCGGGGAAACTGCCGTACATGGTAAGCACCCATTATATAATATATATATTATATATTCCGCGAGCGCTTTGTCATGGGTTCGTATCCTGGCCTGGGAGGATTTACTGGGCGCAAATCCTTAACTGTAGCCTCTGTTTAGCTCAACAGTAAAATGTGTACTTGGTTGTAACAACGATTCTTCGCGGCGGGGATCGTATTCCAGGGACCTGCCCGAAACGCTACGCGTACTAGTGGCTGTACAAGAATGTAACAACTCTTGTATATATCTCAAAAAAAAAAAAATATATGCTTACCTACTGGTGTAGTAAACCTCCATAGTATATATATCCTGGATAGTTTTAAGACCGAGTGAAACTATTTCTCACAATATCACCATCAAACCTATTGTACATTAAATGAAAAATTAGCCAGGAGTCATCAAGCACGTACTCACTTACTTGTGCTTGTGGGGGTTGAGCTCTGGCTCTTTGGGCCCGCCTCTCAACTGTTAATCAACTTTTGTTCCCCCAAAAAGTGTCGTGTGTTTCTACTTACGATACCTGTACATCTTTCCACGATCATGGCGACTTAATGTCTCAATTAAAAAAATAACGAGCTGATAAACGCTACGAGGTCGTCCTCGACCTACGGATATTATTGTTATAGACAACATCGCAGTGCCAAGCTGCCATGATTGAGGAAAAATGCACAGGTTTCTTAAGTTGTACAAGAATGTAACAACTCTTGTATATATCTCAAAAAAAAAAAAAAAAAAAAGTTGATACTTCAGTGACTGATAATTCCAACGCCCGAAAATGGAGGCTCTAAGCTTGCTAACAGTAATCAGAAGTCAGTTATCTGCTCCTGTGCCCACATACGTGTATACAAAAAACAAAAGACCCCCCCCCTTTGTAACGCGGAACAAAGTGACTAAAGTTCAAATCCACAAGGGCCGTGACGAGGACTCGAACCTGTGTCGGCAGTGTATGGGATGCTCCCGGACGCAGGTTCGAATCCTCGTCACGGCCCTTGTGGATTTGTTCATTTGATGCATCACGTTAGTGTGATCTCTGTGTGTAATGACTAAAGTTCGTATTCATTCCCGTCGTTAATTCGTGAAAACGGCGTAGCCCATCATGGTCCGGTGGTGTTAGATACAGCATAAAGGAATGTCTAACTGTATAATCAGTCCCAGCAGCGTAGCCAAACATTAACTGAAAACTGTAAACAAGTGATGTCATTAGTACGGTGTGATGTACGTGATGTCATTACCACCACATGATGTCAGTGCCAGCATTTCTTAAAAATATATTTTTCGGTTTTGTTTGGTACTCCAATATATAAATATTTGTTCAGGCGAGGCTGCGTCAATTCCCGCCAAACACACACCGACACTACGACGGTGATACAACGTTCGAACAAGTTGTAACACCTCCTAACCAGTTATAACAACCAATATAGCAAGTTGTAACAACGTTCTAATACGTCATAAACACGTTAAGCCAAGATGTAACAACTTTATTACAAGTTGTAACAAGCGGAAAATAGCGACAGTTTCGGTTTGTGTTTCCAGGGAAGGAGCCGTGGAGGCGGCCACGCTCGAACACAACACCGCGGTGACCAGATATGAAAATGAACTTCGGGTTAATCAGAGCCTTCAGCTCCGTGAAGGCTGAAGGTGTAAGATGAGATGCAAGTATTGAGATGACCGCATATCGCCAGAAGGAGAGAGTTCTGGCTAAAATCTTTTTAAGGTTACAAGAAGGGGAAATTCTGCTGCTTCAATAACCTGCCCGTAGCCTCAAGCGGGCCGCCAATATTCTTAAAATGCCCAGTGATACCTTCCTCTCCATAACTGTATTTATTTATTTATTTATTTATTTATTTATTTATTTATTTATTTATTTATTTATTTATTTTTATACAAGAAGGTACATTGGGTTTGTGAGAATACATAGCATAGTATTTACAATCTTGTAAAGGCACTAGTACGCGCAGCGTTTCGGGCAGGTCCTTAATCTAACCTTCCTAAAATCTGTAATCACTAATAACAGTATACGACAGTTATAGTGACGAGTTAAAAGTATCCGGGTGATGCCAATCCAATGGACCACAATTAAATACAGTAAGCGTAATATTTATAGCCTATGGAGTTCAAGCGTTTTTGTTTCTCAATTTTTTGTTTCTCACTCGTTTTTCAAATGCGGGTGAACAGCACTGTTCACATGTTCACAGTGGTGAACACGTCCAGTCATCACCCTAGCAAGGACCCCGTCAGCACATCGTCATCCACATTCCATTTATTATTTGTAATAATTTATTATGTACCCCATACCCCATCCAGCTGGCGTCAGTAGAAATGGTTACAGAGGCAGAATGGGCTTAGGATCCTAATCCCAAACTTTATTTAGCTGCGTAACAATCTTGTGAAGTAAGTTACACAATTAAATATCAACTGCATTTTATATCATTCCTGGCGGTCTCCACTATAACAATACTTATGATAACACCCAGGCGAGCGAACATATATATATGTGCATGTAGATTATGGGAGTCCCATATATATACTTCACACAGGTGTATACAGGACCAGACTACTACTACTATTGACTCTCGTTAGCAGACTTGAGGTCTTTCCCTTCACCTAGCTCATTTTAAGGGTTATAATACTAGTTTTCCCCCTGGAACGAGATCCACCGATCGGTTTACAGCCAGGTCCCCCGCGTACTGCTGGGTGAATAGGGGCGAACAGTTGAGGATCGGTTCCCAATCAACCTTCATGTATATGTGTGTGTGTGTGTATTTGTATACAAGGTATGTGGAAGCTGGTCAGAATTGCATTTCACCTTTGTAAACGCACATTAATGAGGCTATGTAAAACCACACCTCGAACACTGTTTATGTAGGACAGACGTAAATCTGTGTATTTATGTTTGTAGGTTAGATTAGCATTTTAAAAGCACTACAATCACCGTCTGTGGTTGATAACAGTAGTGGTCAATCCCCATGGTGTTAACAGAGCACCCATCCCTGCCCTTGTGTAGCAGTGCACAATACAAAGTTGATTTTACATATTCATACATTAAAACATTGATTGTAACCATGATATATATATGTGCTTCGGCCTACAGTTTAGACCTATTGTCTTGTGTATGACCCTCTGTCCTGCGTGACAGTGAATACCAGCATTATCCTCACTTTAATAATAATTGAAATCCTCAGATTAGGCAAAATTGTAATTCAATTCTGTCAATAAATAATAATAACGCTACTCGTGAACCTTCACTATCGTTTCATGCTTCTCCAAGGTCCCGGTGGGCAAAAACAGTGGAAAAAGGTGTATTTTCACGATATCACCTTAATCACGTGATAAGAGACAAAAATACGTGATTACGTGACAAAAATACGTGAATACGTGACAAAAATACGTGTCTGTCACGTGATTACAGACAAAAATAAGAGTTCCATATTTCTGTTTGCTGTCATTAGCGTCCATGTGGCAGCTAATGTTAACATTGCTGCGATTGACGTTATAAACATACACAGTGCTACGGTTACCTCGCAAACAATGAAAGCCTTTAAATATATGGTCTGAGATGCAACAATACAAGTGGCACACACACACACACACACACACACACACACACACACACACACACACACACACACACACACACACACACACACACACACACACACCCACCCACCAAGCTGGAGCAGCACACTGCACTCACATAGAGAGTACCCACACACATCAGCCTCACCATAATAATAAACAATGATAAACCAACGCAATCATCTTATTCAACAAGCCTTAACCTACAGATCTATCGCAACCCCTCCCCCCCTCCTCCTGCCGTTGCCAGTTGTTTTCACCGTACTTGTAACTTGCACAACCAACAGATGAGCACGAGTAGCAAGCAACAGATGCCCGCGAAACAGAGGGTGCCATTGACAGTCTGTCTGCGGACCTGGTCCCAAGAGTCATGCGAGCCAGGGCTGGGTTGAACAGAGGAAGCTGCGAATTACAATCAGGGCGGTGAAAGGGGGACAAGGCGACCCTCTTGGCTTCAGCTCCCTGAAATACCAGTTCTCCCCCACCAGCAAGCAGATTTACACACACCTTGTTCTCGAAAAAAAATGTTAACTGTGTGCCGTTGACAGCCGGGTGTAAACAACAGACTGTTATTACAGTCCCACTGTAATAACATTACATAGTTTTTCCTACTTCTCGTCACCCTAAGATGAGCAGTGCACCCTGGCCCTATGGATCAAGAGCCTGGATATAACAATAAAAGGCTAAATACCACCTTTCACTTCCTTCAATACTTGGTGTAGGTAGGTAGGCGTCAGAGGTAAGCCATTCTCATAATAAACAAGCACAAATATACAAAACAAATATACAAAATACAAATTTTTATTCAGGTAAAGTACATACATACAAGGTAAGATACGAAAGTTGATGGATTTATAGATAGAGCTAGTACATACAATGCCTAAAGCCACTATTACGCAAAGCGTTTCGGGCAGTACACCATATATAACGCAATAGCGCACAGGCATCACAACTGACGCGCATCATGGAGACGTTGACATGTGGATGCACCATATATGTAAACACTGCATTATAACCACTGAATGTGGAGATAATCATTATTAATATAATGTGCGCATTGTAGAACGTGGAGTAAAACACAAAACGTCAACTAACTATTCAGCCCTTAGGTATCCCAGCGTCGAGAAAGTGTCGCACTAACGTGCCTTTATCCTAACCTACCAGAGGAGCCAAAACAGAACACGGGACAGTATGTCAATGCAGGCGATGAGTCACAATAACGTGGCTAAAGTATGTTGACCAGACCACACACTAGAAGGACGTTTTCAAGACTCACAATCGACTTTGAGAATGGTCCAGGACGGACCGAAACGTCGTCGTCCCTTCACCTTTCTAGTGTGTGGTCTGGTCTTGAACAGAAAACGGAACAGTACGTCACTTTTGTGAGTCGATTTCATTTCAAATTACGTTCAAATTTGACCATAGCGCCCATACTAGCCAAAAGTGACGGGTTGGGTCAACAGTATTTTAGTACGACAATTTTTGGCCTTAGGTAGAGTATACGTCAACATGCGACGTTCTATTAGGAGGACGGGTTGAACCCCCAGATAGGAAGCAACTACTGCTACCCTCCATAGCAACTCAGTGGCTGAGTTGCTGCTCAGTAACAAGTCAAATGAGATATGCAAATTAGAGTCTATGTCTTTTGTTTCTTGAATTTACCATGCGATGTGACTGGAACATTTGATGGTGTTTACAAGGGGGGATATAAGTTACGCAATTGTCATGCTTGGTTCAGAAATTGTACAAAAGCCTAGCAGTAAAATTAGTGACATATCTTACAATTGATGAGGCGTTTGTTCTCCACCTCTGCCTTTCTCTCTGGCCCACAAGGGAAGTATTATTAACCTTTCCTGTGGCTGCAAGGTTTTAATAATAAGCCCTACTGACAGCCAGATGTATCAAGTCTAAAGACTATCTTCGTCTGGTATGTCATTTTCAAATATACCTTAGTATATATATATATATATATATATATATATATATATATATATATATATATATATATATATATATATATATATATATATATATATATATATATATTCAAAACAGATATAAGAATTTAATTGTCAGAAATCAAATTAAACTTTAAACTCACAGAAACTTTAAGCCCAACTTCTGATTGTCGAGATCACTAATGAAAGTGGAACTATAAATACTGCATTTTGTAATTAGTTAACAAAAAATATAAATAAAATATATATATGTATTTTTATATCTTAAGCACTGAAAAAATGTTCATATTCGTAAGATAATTTATAAGGAGAAAGCACTAAGTCAGTATGACTATATAGATTACATATATTCGTAATCTGTAAGTAAAAAATATTGGAGCATGAAGTGGTCCAAAACTAGGAAGAAAACCAATTTACTGTCAATTATGACAATGATTCAACACTTTCGGCTTCAGATCTTGAAAGTTCAATTTCAGAAGCCTCGTGCAGTTATGATCAATTAATAGACAATTTCCATGGCGGAGTTTACAAGGTTCAGTCACATGAAGCTTGAGATTTCTAACTACGACGTGAAAACTAGTACAACCAAACCACATTACTGTACCCCGAGGGTCGCCACGTGTGCTCCCCTTGTGTACCGCAGTCATTCCCATACAACCCTTAAGCACTTGAGAGGTCACGACCACACACAGCACCGCTCCTGTGCCAGGTAAGTCCACTACGGGCTCACCATAGCCCGTGCTACTTGGCAACTTGTTCCGAGTAGCTGAATCTATAACAACAGGTCACGACCTCTCCGTAGGGTGCAGTCGCACCTCCACTGATACTGCTTCGGAGCTCATTAACTGCTTAATAATTGTAAACAAAGCCGCCATAGATTGAGAAAAGATGTACAGGTTCGTAAGTGCTTGCCTAACTGCTTCGTGAATCTGATCCAAGGTCTCTATCAACCCGTGGAGGATTGTAAAGGCTTCCACTGACCAACCAATAAGTACACTTTAGTCCTGAACATAGTCAAGGACTAGACTCTCAGTATATATAACCCTTATCCTAGCCTCTGTTGCTACTCTAGTTATAAATAAGTTCAGTATTGCGGTCACCGATACATTCGGGTATAGTGTGCAAATTACTAACGTCTAGTCTGGCGTGCGCCGTACCAAACTCGTGCAGAATATTAACGAAGATGATGCTGTTGACGCCAGCATTGCGCAAGATGTTGCAAAAGATGCAACTACTGATGATCCCGGAAACTTCATGCGGAAAATTATTGCAATTATATTTGAAAAATTGTCTTATAATGTTCCAATTGTGTGGCGCAACCCCTTTCCCCACAACGAACTGCTGCCAAGATATATTAAACTGGAGGCTAGTTCAGTCCGGTGTTCCAGGTGGCGGAGAATGCTTATGAAAAAAAGTCTACTAGGCTACGCTTAAAAGCAAACGAATGGTAGCCTCTCACTATCCACTTTCCACTGAAAGCCTCACTATCCACTTTCCACTATCCACTGAAAGCCTCACTATCCACTTTCATCTATTTTATATCATTCCTCGCGGTCTTCACTGTAACACATTCTGATAACACCGCGCTAGTGAAGGAAGGAACTATCAGGGGGGAAAGTGCCCAGCCATTACGACTATATAGCACTGGGAAGGGGGGCAGGATAAGGTTTTGGGATGGGACGGGGGGAAAGGAATAGTGCCCAACCACTTGGACGGTTTGGGGATTGAATGCCGACCTGCATAAAGCGAGACCGTCGCTCTACCGTCCAGCCCAAGTGGTTGGGCAGCACGCTAGTGAACATATATGAGCATTTACATTATGCGAGTCGGATATATTTCACACAAAGCGGGAGAATGAGAGGGAAGGAGAATGGTAAAGAAGGGGAGAATGAGTGGAAAGAAGAACGAGAAGGGAGGGAAGGAAGCAAAGAAAAATAGGAGAGACCCAGGCACTGTCGGGTATCTCCTCTAGTTTTCTATGTATAAAAGTGTGTACAAAATAAAATGGTAATGCATACTTCAAAATAAAACCCATACAGACGCGCCACATACACCTGTATGAGAACTAGTACTGTATGATGATACAATGATCTCTGTTTTATCACTATACAATGATACAATGCAGATACAGGAGGCCTATGGTGATAAAACAGAGATCAGTATAATACAAATCCACAACACACGGCCAAGAGCCTAGACTACAACAACATTCTTCTCAACGATAATGCCATCCCAAGCTCGAGATATCGTGCCTTCACTCACAAATGAAAACCTTCAAGGCGGAGAGTACGGTGTAGAGGTCATGATGTCATGTGGGTCATGGGGAGCTGGCTGGCTTGCTGGCTGGCTGGCTGGCTTGACTTGGCTGGCTGGCTGGCTGGTTGCTAGCTAGCTAGCTGGCTGGTTGCTAGCTAGCTAGCTGGCTGGCTGGCTGGCTGGCTGGCTGGCTGGCTGGCTGGCTGGCTTGGCTTGGCTTGGCTTGGCTTGGCTTGGCTTGGCTGGCTGGCTGGCTGGCTGGCTAGCTAGGCTAGGCTGGCTGGCTGGCTGGCTAGCTAGCTGGCTGGCTGGCCCACCTACACTGGTACCTTACCTCATGATAACTCACTCACCTAGCTATTTCCCTCGAGGTAACATGAATACTGTTTCCTTATAACCTAAACTTTGCAATTCAATAGCAATTACAGTGCCACATATCTCTCAGGTCACAATGGTGCCTAACACAATAGCAAAGTTATATATATATAAAGGAACATTTGATGTACATAATTAAAGAATAAAGCACTGGTACTGCACGATTCTTGAATACAAAAATTACATATATTAATGTGTTCATTTTGGTATGCTGGCTGTTCATTAGTCATAGAAAACGACTGAATTAATCAACAGGGCGCACAATACACACACACACACACACACACACACACACACACACACACACACACACACACACACACACACACACACACACACACACACAATATACACACACACACACACAATATACACACATACACACACAAAAGCTATATGAAACTAAATATTACATACAAACGGTATCTCAAAGAAAACGAAACTCAAACTAGCCTAACAATAATGACCGAAACTATCTTTGTTAAAACTTCACCAGTCTTATTTTTTTTCCTTTACTGAAATGTATTAGTTTTATTCATTAAAGTATTCGTTTCTTGCCCGAAACGCTTCGCGTAATAGTGACTTCATTAGTGTAACTCCTGTCCCTATAATTGTACATTACTCCTTATGGTTTTTGTACATACATTTTTCTGAATAATAATAATAATAATAATAATTATTATTATTATTATTATTATTATTATTATTATTATTATTATTATTATTATTATATAGAGAAATCACATTATCGTGATATATTTTCATTATTTTCTCATTAATGGACTTTCTCATTATTATCAAGGAAAAAATAAGTGATGTAGTCGAAACAAAATTGGAGCTGTAGGTGCAGGTATTGTGGTTGTGGGAGTGTGGTGGTGGTGGTGTGTGGTGGTGGGTGTGTGGTTGTGGTGGTGGGTGTGTGGTGGTGGTGGTGGGTGTGTTGTGGTGGTGGTGGTGTGTGGTGGTGGTGGTGGTGTGTGGTGGTGGTGGTGGTGGTGGCGATGGTGATACGTGAAGTGGTGGTGATGTGTGATATGGTAGTGTATAGTAATGTGATTGTGTATGGTAGTGGGGCAGTGGCTGTTGTGGTGGAGTACTATAGTGTAGTGGTGTAATGTGGTGGTGGTGGTGGTCGTGTAGTGTGGTGGAGAGGTGCGGGTGTCCAGCAACTAGCCCCACACCACCACCACCATCCCTCCCCACTCCTAGTTGCCAGGAGACCACCACCACCGACACCTTGCTTGCAGTACCACACTACTCAACCATCACACCACAACGTTAATGGCGCCTCCTGCAAAGGTTCCATTGCACTTGCACAGTCAACAGCCTCATATTTACTAGCCAGTGACGCCACCAAGCCTCGATGCTTCCAAGAACATCCTCCATATGTTGCACAACTACGTTCTTGCATAGAGCAACATACTAGCACATTGACGTTGCAATGTACTCCATACGTCCACTAGCAAGAGCCTGGGGGGGGCGGGGGGGACACATACACACTACCACGTGACGTGCTGTGGCAATTATCTTAGACAATAGATAAGGTGACACAAGGTAAAGTAGGTCCTCACACAAAGTCTTTCAAAGTCACTCCGCGGAACACGCCAGGAGGTGCGCCGTCCGCGACCCTCCACCCTGGGTTCCAGGCACACACTGTCGCTCCCTCCGCCATACACACCTGCCTCCAGTCGCCCAGTCCAGCCAGCACCTTCACTACCACCCCCAGTACCTGTCATCACCACCCCCCAGTACCTGTCTTCAGCACCCCCAGTACCTGTTTTCACCACCCCCCAGTACCTGTCTTCACCACCCCCAGTACCTGTCATCACCACCCCCAGTACCTGTCATCACCACCCCCAGTACCTGTCACCACCACCCCCCAGTACCTGTCATCACCACCCCCAGTACCTGTCACCACCACCCCCCAGTACCTGTCATCACCACCCGCATTAACTACCATCACCACACTTGGTGTTAATATCTAACCAGCCAACCAGACACTTGCATAACTATATCTAACTAACCAGCTAACACAAACTCAAACTAAGACTTGAGAATCGACTTGAGAATGGTCCAGGACGGACCGAAACGTCGTCGTCCCTTCAACTTCTAGTGTGTGGTCTGGTCAACAAACTCAAACCAAGACCAGAGTTTCATCTCCCGGCATCTATCACCTGAGCATCAGGACAGTCTCAAGGTACTGATGACTTCTGCTTTATTAATGACGGGTATTTGCAGCCTGTCTCTTCCCTACTCCCCGTCATCTGTTCATTGTTAGTTGTTAACATGACAGCGCCTTGACTACCACGCCCCAGCAGGAGGTTCTAGGAGGTTGTAGGCGAGGGTGGCGAGGTCAGGATATAATGATTACCCGCCTCTTGTTGTATTATCCAAGCCCGGGGAGAGGCGTCCCGTTACCCCACACCAGGCAGGTGACGGAACAGCCTTGACGGGGGTGGGATTCACGTCCCACTAGACAGGAAAAGTGGTGGCACAGGCACTGATGCTGTCTTGGGGGGGGTGAGAACACGTCCTACAGCCCAGGAGATGCCCTGGTAAGATGGGGAAAAGGAGATAGGAAACGAGAAGGAATCTACAGCACACTGCGAAGGGAATAACAGGCATCGGAAATAGAAGCAAGATTCGGGAGTGTATATAATTCGAACACTAACCCCGCAGGCACACCTAGATAGGATAACATCAGCAGCATATGAGACGCTGGTAAACAATAAAACACCATCTATAATCCTAAATAAAAAGCCTTTCAAGACAATATATGAAGGTAATGTGAGGGCAATACTAAAATACGCAGCACCGGTCCGGAATCTGCAAAAAATCAACAAAAGCAAACTTGAAACAGTGCAGAGGTTTCAACAAGACTAGTGCCTGGACAAAGAGGACAGGTTAAGTTAACTAAATCTTACACTCAGAGAAGATAGGGAACATGGGACATGATCACAACATACAAGATATTGAAGGGAAAAGACTCGGTGAACAAGGACAGTCTATTTAAACTGAGAGAAAATATGGCAAAAGAACATAGAAGCTGGACACACAAATGAGCCTAAGGTATTTTTTTATTATTATTATTTTCTACCACAGACGTGGCCACACATTTACAATGCTAACCAGCATATATACATTTTCTTCTGTCCTCCATGGTATGTAAGGAGGTACTCGTACCCTACGCGTGGTCAACAAGAGGAATGCAATTAAACAAGTTGTGGAAGCCACCTCCATCCACAACTTTACGGCCAAATTCGACACAGAATTCAATCAGGAATATTGAAAACCGTCACGAGTATGAGAGTGCTGGTTATCTTGAGGTTATCTTGAGATGATTTCGGGACTTAGTGTCCCCGCGGCCCGGTCCTCGACCAGGCCTCCACCCCCAGGAAGCAGCCCGTGACAGCTGACTAACACCCAGGTACCTATTTTACTGCTAGGTAACAGGGGCATAGGGTGAAAGAAACTCTGCCCATTGTTTCTCGCCGGCGCCTGGGATCGAACCCAGGACCACAGGATCACAAGTCCAGCGTGCTTTCCGCTCGGCCGACCGGCTCCCTATCGGTTACAGGCTCTGGTAGCCTATCTGTCTACTGCGAAACATTACCTACGTATTTCGTAGTAGACATACAGGCTACGTCTCATAGTATATAGAGAGAAGCTATGTCTCGTGGTAGACAAGCAGCAGACAGATAGACAATGTCTCTCGAAATAAACAGATTGACGGCGATGAGTCACAATAACGTGGCTGAAGTATGTTGACCAGACCACACACTAGAAGTTGAAGGGACGACGACGTTTCGGTCCGTCCTGGACCATTCTCAAGTCGATTGTGACTTGACTTGAGAATGGTCCAGGACGGACCGAAACGTCGTCGTCTCTTCAACTTCTAGTGTGTGGTCTGGTCAACAAACAGATTGACAGTCACGTATTAGAGACGGCGCCACCTCTGGGGTATGTCACCTGTGCCCTTCATCTCCTCAGCGTGCATACGGCCGCAGAACGCGGCAATTTTAATTTTTTTAATTTTGCCCCGAGGGGCGAGTTTATTGGGCAGCGCCACTCATCTTGTGAGTGAACATACCGCCATAGCAGAATGTACAACACTCCCCAATAGGAAGAAAACCCGCTGGGTTGTTCATCCTGTAACGCGGCAATGTTAACGGATTCCAAGACTGCTTTTATGTGGATTTTTCCAGTGTGTCATTAACCGCTGACTTCCAGTTGTGTCGTGACCCAGGCGGCCCTACCGCAGATTTAATGGCACATGCGCCCGTATTCTGAGGAAGGGGTGAGACGTGCAACCTGTCCTCTTACACAGAACGTCGCTTTTCACTCGTATGCGTTACATAAGACCAAACATTGTCGTACTAGAACATGGAAGCGGCTGGCGAAAGTGACGTACTGTCCCGTTTTCTGTTTTGGGTCCTCTGGTAGGCAACCCGTTCTCGCACTTTCGTATAGTCAAATACGTGCATATGTGACATACTAAACATACTAGTTTACATTGAAAAGCTTCATAGAAAACACCGACCTTACCTAACCTTCTTAGTATGTTAAGATATGCATCTTATTGCTTCGCAATTACAATTATTACTTAACCCTATTATAGGTATAGGTTGAGTAATAATTGTAATTACGAAGCAACAAGATGCTTATCTTAACATATTAAGAAGGTTAGGTAAGGTCGGTGTTTTCTATGAAGCTTTTCAAGGTAAACTAGTATGTTTAGTATGTCACATATGCACGTATTTAATACGTCAATATTGACTGTAAGAAAGTGCGAGAACGGGTTGTAGGTAGGTTAGGAGAGGACAGTCTTGACGCTGTAGCCTACAGGTCAAGACTGTCCCTTTGCAACAGTTGAGTGTGAAGATACAGAGGTCACGTGACACCATGCAGCACACCTGGGGGTTAACAATCACGACCCCTGTAACAGCTTAGAAGTATCTGACAACACATCATGTGGCGTCTATCATGATGCTACACAGGCTAGTCCCATCGGCAAAACCTGCCATGATGTCGAACAGGTCAGGGGCATCTTGCCCCACACACGATATTCCTGCCCATTATGCCCGAAAGGTCAAAGGGTATGAGACAATACCTCGAGGCGAACTGACTCAGGCTAACCATAGCCCGTGCTTCTTGCCCCGCTCCTGTGCCAGGTAAGTTACGGGCTCACCATAGCCCGTGCTACTTGGAACGTGTTCCGAGTAGCTGAATCTATAACAACAACAGCGAGCTGACTTCTCGGTTATACATGTTCTGCCTGAGTTGCGTAACTACGGTACTCCCTAACCAGCAACACTAACAACATACCCACCTCCGTCACTAACAACATACCCACCTCCGTCACTAACAACATACCCACCTCCGTCACTAACAACATACCCACCTCCGTCACTAACAACATACCCACCTCCGTCACTAACAACATACCCACCTCCGTCACTAACAACATACCCACCTCCGTCACTAACAACATACCCACCTCCGTCACTAACAACATACCCACCTCCGTCACTAACAACATACCCACCTCCGTCACTAACAACATACCCACCTCCGTCACTCTTTGTTCACCCTT